>NC_092260.1:30127198-30217198 GCF_036320965.1 Panulirus ornatus | reverse complement strand
CATCTCTCCTACTTACATAAGTATACTTATGTATATCTCGCTTTTTAAACCAGGTATTCCCAATCATCAGTCCTTTTTCAGCACATAAATCTACAAGCTCTTCACCATTTCCATTTACAACACTGAACACCCCATGCATACCAATTATTCCCTCAACTGCCACATTACTCACCTTTGCATTCAAATCACCCATCACTATAACCCGGTCTCGTGCATCAAAACCGCTAACACACTCATTTAGCTGCTCCCAAAACACTATATGTATATATATATATATATATATATATATATATATATATATATATATATATATATATATATATATATATATATAAACCCAAGATCACTTCTCGCAGAGTAACTTTGGCTAGAAGGTTGCGTTACAGTCAGAACACAGGTTGACCTGAGTTTGCAATTTGAGAGGCGTGACCTATGCCCAGATCACTTCACCTATTTCTTCATTCATTCTCCGGCCCCTCCCAGTGGCAGCTGGTAAATCATAGTCTGGTTCTCTCTATCTGTACTCAATCCTGACGATGTAATTATACGAAAGCGCTTGACACTTCATATTCACTGTTTCCTTGTGGTCTATCTGCCTCTGGGCTTGTGGACTCCCGTGGTGTAGCGGTTAGCGTTCCTGACCGTGACATATTCACGGGTCGCCCAGGGTCGAGTGCATAGGTTCGAATCCTGGTTACGACAGTCGGTCCACAATCGACCCAGCTTTTCATCCACTCCTAAGTGTTGGTCGATAGAATGGTTACCTGGCTCAGTCTAGGATATATATATATATATATATATATATATATATATATATATATATATGGGAGGGTCTTGATTAGGGCCTCAGCTGCTCATGCCGTCTCAGCTAACATAATGTGTGTGTGTGTGTGTATATATATATATATATAGGTATCCCTGGGGATAGGGGAGAAAGAATACTTCCCACGTATTCCCTGCGTGTCGTAGAAGGCGACTAAAAGGGGAGGGAGCGGGGGGCTGGAAATCTTCCCCTCTCTTTTTTTTTTTTAATTTTCCAAAACAAGGAATAGAGAAGGGGGCCAGGTGAGGATATTCCCTCCAAGGCCCAGTCCTCTGTTCTTAACGCTACCTCGCTAACGCGGGAAATGGCGAATAGTTTGAAGGAAAGGAAAGATATATATATATATATATATATATATATATATATATATATATATATATAGAGAGAGAGAGAGAGAGAGAGAGAGAGAGAGAGAGAGAAAAATCATTTTAAAAATGTTTGAAAATATAGATCTATGTTTTTCTTCCTTTGATAAGACTTTTATGCTTTCTTTTCCTCAAAGTTTAGTTATGAATTTCTACGCCTCTTATTTTTGTTGAAGGAATTCTGGGAATCATTTTTCATTTTTTGGTTTGGTTTTCCTTTGTTTTCGTACATTTTCCTTGAGCTCTTGCTATGAACCTCTGATGGTTGTTCAGGCTAATGTAATTGTTTTACTGCAACGAAAATGTTTTGAAAATTTTGAAATATCCGGAGACTGTCAAGTTTATCTGTTCATGGAACTACAACGCAAAATGCCAAATTTCGCACAAAATGAAGTTTTCCAAACGACGAAGCTACAGAAGCATCATCTAGTGTCAGGACAAAGTCGACCATTCTGTCTGTATTGATTCAAGATCGTCATGTCACAGGCTGTCCGGCCGTTGGCTCCCCGACATCAAATCGCATTTCTCGACAAATCTTGTCTGAAAATAGAATGATATAAACTTGAGTTACTAAGGGTACAATGTACCCCTTTTCCTGGCAACTGTTTACATGTTTGTGGTTCATAACAGTAAATATCTGGTTCTTTAACTTAAGAGTTCCAGATCAGACCTTCAACTCCTAGAAAGAGATAAGTGAAAGCAACCACAGATGTTTCCTGACATTTTAAGAAGCGCATCACAGGACTTACATTACCTAGCCAAGATCGGTTATGTTTTCAACAAACACATTCACTCTCTAGCGTAACCATTTTTCTGTTTGGAAACAGTTTTTGATCATATTTTCATTCTCTCATTTGTCTCGGGACAACATTCTTCAAATTTATATCAAGGTATTGATGTGGTGTGAATGTGGGTTTAATGATATCGCTTAACACCTGAGTTGGTTGCTGAGATACAAGACATGATGATGAGAGGCAATATGAGAACTGATGCTTGAGCCACGTCATGTGTGCCCCACGTCGCAGGCACGTCCTCCTCGTAGGCTGTTCACAAACGTTGGTTGTGTCATCACGAGGCGAGGCTCAAATTTAGGTTACTAAAATTGTCATCATTATGATGGCGTGCATTTTCCCTCTCCACCTTCTCCTACTATATCATCATCCTCATCATCATCCTCATCATCATCCTCATCATTATCATCATCATCCTCATCATTATCATCATCAGCAGCAGCGCCGTCGTACCTGCAGGGAAGGAGACGTATCGGAGGCAGTGTCGGTGCGAGTGCTGTCCTATGTTATTTGTTACGGTAGTTGGTCACAATTTTAGTGGCACTGTTATTGATGGTGTTATGTTGCAGTTATTGATGATGCTGTGCTACTGTAAAATATGGTGCTATGCTGTAGTTGTTAATGGTGCTCTGCTACTGTCACTTATGGTGCAATGCAAAACTCAGTGACGATGTTGTGCCACAGTAATGGATGACAATATGCTAAAGTCACTGACGATGATGTGTCACTTACAAATGAGTTGTGTCGCTCTTAAAGCTTTGCTGTGTCTGGTGTCTCGAATCTCCATTCATGTCATTAGATTACAATACATCTGCATCAGACAAAGTTCTCGCATATACTGTACATCTGTGAGCCTTGAGCTGCTCGTGTGATTATCTAGGATTCAGGCCATTTGACTGCCTGGTCAATAAGTCCGTCAACGTCCGCGTTATGACCACCAGTCGAGTGAGACCGAACACATGACTCTCCTCCTTCATGTACTCAATACAAGTCTCATGCCAAGTATAATGCCACCCTGTATATGGCCTTTGTGTGATGGTGTAATTTTACCACAGGTTGCTCCGGACACCTACATACACTTCATGACAGCAAAATTAAGAAAGTAGAAAGAAAGAGAAACAAGTTGTTGTAAATGGTTGTGTGAGTGGACGATCATTCTGCTGCTTTATGTTGTCGGGTGGAGCAACATCGATCAGTTTGAATAACAGCATAAGGCCGACAGACAAATGATTCTACCGAGGATCTCGACCATGATTGTTCCTGGTATCATGCATCCTTCAGCCCCGGGGTGATAGTAGGTCATTCAGACATCAGTATCTGTGTTGTGATCCATGATTACGGTTCGTACATTACACGCTCGTTATAAGAGAAAGCAGCGCAATAGGAGGTGTTCTTATCTTTGTACAGTCTCCTAAACCTTTGAATTTCCTTCCGTGTATTATTCACAACAATGTATCTTCATAAGAATTAGTTGTCTTGATAACAAAGCGTGACCCAACCATTACATGAAGTACCGGATGACACTCCACCGCCCAGCAAGATGGTTACTGCTGATAAAAACCTTAGTGGAGGAGACGACAGATGTATATCTAATGGTACAGGATGGGGAAGGTGCGGTACTTAGGTATAAACCACTGCACTGGTACCCTGTTGGAGACCAGAAACAATAGATTAAGGCAGAGAGGTATATATGAATACAGGTGTTTCTATATATATATATATAATTGCCTCTCCCGCCTTGTAAGGCAGAGAGGTATATATGAATACAGGTGTTTCTATATATATATATATAATTGCCTCTCCCGCCTTGTAAGGCAGCGTCAAGAACAGACGAACAAAGGCAGCCGTAGGCTCCATAACCTTTTATTTAGCTTACCTAACTCGCTCTCACTCAAATGGAAGCGGTTTGAATCCTTGCTGTTGGAGAGCATTACGAAGCATGTACAGTATATATGCGTCCTTAGTTAAGGTGAAAGAATAAACTGCTTCCTTATATATGAGGCCACAAGACAACGTTGCCATGTTTGTGCACAGGAATCTGTCAGACCTGTCGTACTAGCAACACTTCACGTACGTCAGGCAGTATTCGTACTTGACACGGACGACTGTGAAATCTGCAGCTGTGCTGGAGCTGTAGAAGTAGTGGTCAGTGAATACAACTGAACAATGACATAGCAAGTTGATAGGTTACCTAAATTAAGGCACAGAACACAAACGTCACAACACGACTACAGTTGTGATGAAAGTCTCTTCTTAGTCCATAGTTATAGTGACACGCAACACACTAGTCACTAGTGGAGACGTTAGACTCGGGTACCCCTTGTTTCTCATTGTGGTTTGAGATTGCAAGTTTGATTGCATCTCTAAAGCCTGGTCATAAATAAAACTAATGCAAGGTACACTTAAAACACTGGGAGGTCTGTGATGAAAAGGTGACCAAGAAACTCCAAAATAATCATCAACGGTGAGGGTGAAACGCAGCCACCACGACCTTCATAAAATCTGGCCATCATTAAGCAAATTACCACTGCCGTCACCTACCACGGCCTGGTGTGTCTTAACGGGGGCGAGGGAAAGGAGAGACTGCCATTCAGTTTTTTTATCACCTGGTAAATGTAGATGAATGAGGCGACTGGGAAAGTCAGGTGGTGGAGGGCGAGCGCGGCTTCTAATTCGAACGTTAGAAAAATTATGAAGACAAGTGTTAGTTGGGGAATTTATGGCAGGCAGTTAGAGGTGTTGAGTGTAGTGAGTCAGGTCTTGGAGTTTGGAAAGTTGTTGATGGAGGTTGAGGAGAATGACCGAATGTTTACGGAGATGTAGAAGCAGCAGGTGAGTGACGGAGTAATGACAGTGTGCCAGCCCACTTCGCAGGTATTCCCTGGTGATGGTGTAGAGCTGGGACGAGAGGTTTGCGAAGAAGTGACAAGTGTGGCTGTATTTTCCCTGATGTGTGCACGTTGATGTATGCAAATCATTTATTAGTTTTCTTGAATGGCAGTTTACCAAGACCTGCTTTGTTCGTTTGGTACAGAGGATCCTTTGTTGAAGACCAGCAGTGAATCATATGTTTGTCATGATACTCTGCCCATTTTCTTTTGTACTTAAGTTATGTTTAACTCTAAGAAGTGCACAAAAGAGAGGAATAGATAGAAATGACTTTACGCTTTGAAGTATGTATTGTGGTTATGTAGCTCGCATGATCTACGGAGAGTTGGGTCTTGTTTGTATAGTGCCATACGGAGGGTGGGAGGGCCGCAGGCTCCTGAGAAGTGAAGGTTCACCGTCACTGAACCTGCGCAACACTGAGGCTTGACCAGATATGTTGTGGGTATACTAGGAAAAGAAAACCAGACAGACAGAGGAACACGCAGATTATATATATATATATATATATATATATATATATATATATATATATATATATATATATATATATATTACGCACACTTGATAACGCTATCTTATCGCTATGTGATGAAAGCAGACACCAGAGTTAAATCTACATATGATACAAGAAATAAGAGTATAATATAATCATGTCACCGGAGCGGGAGGCCGGGGTCTTGCAGCTGAAGCGGGAGGCCGGGGTCGTGCTGCTGGAGCGGAGTAGACCAGGGTCGTGCCGGTGTAAGAGGAGGCCGGGTCGTGATAAGGTCACAACTCTCGGCTGAAGAAGCAACATCACCCCGCACGTACCACATGAACCCGCCTTTGTTATGGGTTGAGGAGTGGCCTGAGCGGTGGCTGGTCATTGGGCGGGTCAGTGGATTGATCGCTGGGACGGTCGCTGGTGTGGTTAGTGGTTTGGCTATTGGTCCGGTTGATGGCCCGGTCAGCGGTCTGGCCGGTGGTCTGGTAGGTGATTTGATAGTCTGGTCGGTAGCGTGGTCGAGTCCTGTCAGTCACTTCACCCAATGGTAATGAGTTAGTAGTGAGTGAGTGTTCGGTCAGAGTCGTATGATAAATTCACATTTAATGAACTAGTCTTACCAGAGTCACAACCCTTGCGTGCTATCATGACTGTTTACAGTTCATGTTCAGCCTCTCACGTCAGCGTTATCAGTAACATGATTTTGTCTACCCATAGACGAGATGTTACACTGGCCTGACGATCACTCTATACCCAAGGGCAGGATGTTACCCATAGACGAGCTGTTACACTGACGTTACCGTCACTTGCTGTATCGTTGATGTCGTTGCTCCACAAATCATGCCCGTCTGCGAGGGCGTCCACGGCTGAGCTCTCGCTTGTGACAGAGACCGGTGGAGGTTGATGAGAGCCACCGTGATCACAGTGATGCTTAGCGTTATGCAGAGTGTTAGGAGCAGAGATGAAGCAGAAATAACCACCTTTCTACTGCCTGTGTTCCTCACCTGCACAACAAGACAGACAAGCAAGATCATGATTATCATGAATATAATAACAATATGGTAATCTTGTGCTAATATTCATGTTAGATTAACGGTAGTAATGGTGCTCGTGATGGTAGTAATGATAGCAAGAAATTTACGATAATGATAATCATCTTTGTACAAAAAACAGCGACAAGTGATAATCATATTGTGTATGAAGAATGGTAGTAAATATAATGATCGTGATAAATGCACTTATAAACAGATAGATAAGTGATACCAGTACGATGACACTGGGAAAAATCAGTCAGTGTAGCTCTTACTTCCATTGTTAATGTACCATGACTTGACGCGGCGTGGAAAGGCAGGGTGGGAGGGAGGCCACAGTGCAGTACAGAACCCCCCACCCTGCCAGGGCCACGAGCTGGTGACGGCAGGGCCGAGTGAGGTTCGGTACAGAGGAGGCCCCCTGTCAGGGTCACCTTGATGGCAGTATCACCCCTGCTGAGCTCGGCTGGTATCGACAGTGTCAAGCCGGCGTTGTGGCCTCCTTTCCCGACCACGTTTCCCTTCCACGAGACGTGAGGCTCAAGGGCAGGAGCACACTCGGCCTGAAGCTCCAGCCTGCAGCCCGGCCGCGCCTCGCCTACCGCTCGCACTCCTCCTTGCTGCACCACTAACTGCCAACCTCTCTGATCATTCTGTTGGTGTTTTCCTCATGGTATGATAAAGACGTCATTCAAAAATCCTCTGCAACATCACGAAATGAGATTTCGCTGGTTATTAATGTGGTAAACCAGTTACTTGTGACCGAGGCTAAAATATATTTGAGAATAGTAGGTATCTCTTGTTTTCTGTTTGCATCTTAACATTCTGCAGAACTATCAACAGACTGTCAGGTGTCTTACCGTTCACAGTGCATATGATGTTCATATGTAGAACTTGGATAAATTTAAGCTATATTTGTTCAGTATATACTGTTGGATCTCTTCCATGCATGACACCGGTGGAAGACTGGAAGATTTAGGTATTCTTCATTATAATGTCTGGGAGTTTCCAACTGCTCATGTTCATCTGAGGTTCTGTTGATATCTAGAAAAAATCAGACATGTCTTTTAAGGTCAACACGTGCTTGCAGCCATCCATATATATATCATGTTGGTACAGCCATCTACGTAATTCATGTAGGGTTAGCCACCCTTGTATATCATATAGGTTCAGCCACCCATGTATGTCTCGCAGGAGCAGCCACCCACGTACATCTTGCGGGAACAGTCTCCCTCGTTCGTCATGCAGTTGTGGACATCCATGTGATATAATTCAGGCACAAAATTCCACTTACATCATACAGGTGCAGCCACCTATGTGCACATCTCACAGGTAGAGCCATCCATATTCATGATGCAGGTACAGACTTCCATGTAAATAATCTAGGTACAGACTTCCACGTACATCAAGCGGTTAGAGGCGCTTCTTTATCAATCTAATAAACAGAACGATTTTGAAATCATTGAAAAGCTCTATAATGATTAGACATGTCACAAAGTAGCTTTGAACTTTCCATGATAAACCAAAAACGTGTAATTTTAATTGCATCTTCTGAGTACGAACTATTAATCACCAGCAAATCATTGTGAAATAGATTATACAGGCTAACTGGTCCTTCACCTAATGGTCGAAGTCGTTTTATTACTTAATGGAGGCAGTTAAGGTCATGAATCACCTGGCCATCACCGTAACTTTTCTGGACTAATTATAGGTTTTCTTCCACACAGGTGTGCCAGCCGCACCCCTCACCTGGTACATTCCCTAACGAGGCCAGAGTTCCACGCTTTTTTATACAATTTTCGCAAAGGTAAGTCGTTTAACAGCTGGTTTATCATTTTTCCTTTCTCTCTCTCACTTCGTCCGTTAGTGAATATGATTCACCGATGATTCCTTCCGATTAATCCTTCTTATGCACAACTCTTCTGTTTATATATTTTCATTGACCCCTGTTACTTCTCCCTTATCAAATCGTCTCCTTTTCAATTTCTTGTTTGTGTCTACGTAAGTTAGGAAAGGGAGGGATTGTCCAAGTTAAGAGCGGGAAGACAAATACAAAAATCCTTCATGATATTTAATTATAAAAGGTGTGAATGTCCTAAATGGCTTCAGAAGAGACATGACCTTTCGTTTTACAGTCAGGTGTAGGCTGCAGGTGTTTGCGTGTGGTATCAAGTTAAACTCTTGCCTTCACCGCACGTGTAAACAGGGATTTCATTACGAGTATAAGCTGACTCCTGACCTTCTGCACTGCAAGCATGAGCTGACTCTGGGCCTTCATTGTGAGCATTGGTCGACTCAAATTCTTTTTCACGGCAAGCATAAGGTGACTCTCGGCCTTCATTGCAAGCATAAGCTGACTACTTGCCATCAGCGCACGAATACCATTGACCGGACACTTCGTCTCTTCGCTGGAGGCTGTCTTGCTCGCTCTGTGGGTGCGGCCAAATATTACCAAGATTAAGTTTATAAGGAATCGCTCGCCCAACCAGTTCTGTGTGTTATGCAAGACTGTTTTGTCTCTCTGTCGGACGAAAGACGCCAATTATGTGAAAGAAAATAAAAAGACACTGAAAATGGGAGTCGACGGAAATCATTCTTTCTGCTTATTATATTCTTGGTCGCTGGCTGCTTGATGATCTCACTGCTTGAGCTCCTTGTGTAAATATTGTACTTTTCTACTTAACGTATGACGGCTGTTATGCTTTTTTGTATACACGTTAAGAATGCAGCCCTTGCAGAGAATACCTGACAAATCTTAGCGTCAAATACTTAGATAATACAGGAGAAAATGTCTAGTTGATGCTTTATCGCTAATTTGAGAAAAATTAACAAGTTAGATGAAAACCATTAAAGTCTTGCAATTTCAGCATAAAATTTAATTTGCATATCTATGACTTTAGATTTAATTGTGGGTGGAAAATGAGAGCATCAGAAGAAACAGCTATGTGACAATTATCCAGGAGAAAAGAGAACATATCTGATTCTGAAGAAAACAGATGCAAAACGCAAAAGCTGAAAATCATCTTGGCTTCTATAAACATTCGGCGTGATGCTTGTAAAGATAAGTCAAATATCGTTGATCCTCGAAGACCCTTCCTTTAGCATTTTCTTATTGGTAATGCCAAGTGAGGCAACACCTGTAAAGTTGTCAGTTTCAAGTGTGGCGACACCTGCACACCGGTGTGGCGAGTTATCGCACTGGTACCAGGTATAGCGAGACGGTGCACTGCTACAGGTACCGCGTATGGCGAAAGACTCGCTGCAAAGAAAAGTTCACTACCGTCGTCTAAGGTCGTCTCATATGTGAGGTAGGTTATACACCGCTGGTCACTGTGTGGCGACCTCAGAACAACTTCAAGGTACCACCATGGTTACACCTCCATTAACTGCCACCAAGCGTGCTGAAACTTGTATGGCCTATTACCCTGTGTGGTGAAACTTGTACTCGTAATTGCTGCGTGCGCTTAGACGTATACACCTGTTGCCAAGTATGGCGAGACTTAGAAGGCCCGAGGTAAGACCTGCATAGTGACACGTGTGAGGTGCGCTGTGCCAGGCACGGTGTCGGCCCCGGGTTGAGCCTCGCGCTGCACTGCCTCTACTGATACACCACAACCCACCAACCCACCCACGGAATAGACTTGGTCGAGCCAAGAATTTGACCCCCATTACCAGATGCATCGCTAGACCTGTCCGATTCACGATGTCCACACGTCTCGTGTTAAATTCGTGTGTTTCTTGGTTTCATTAAATTTCGATGCGTCATACTCGCACATTACCTCACTTAACATATCTTGGTTAATACTAAATAATTTATTCTTATCGACGAGCCTGGAAATCTGAATACAGTCGTGCTGCGATATCAAGACAGGTTTATGAGAAGTTTAGTTTACCTGTTTTTGAAAGTCTGTAAATATGATTACAACAGATCATGATGCCGGTGGCTGGGCAGATAACCTGGGAAAACACATAGCTTGACGGTACTGTTGTTACCGTCGCTCATCATGACGTGAACACTTCGATTTTACACTTATGGTCGCTAAGTTCTATTTTCCCGTCAGTAACGAGAGTAATTTCGGAAATGTTAAATTATCTCTCTCTCTCTCTCTCTCTCTCTCTCTCTCTCTCTCTCTCTCTCTCTCTCTCTCTCTCTCTCTCTCCTGGGCACGAGACTTTCTTGCAAAACGTCTGGTCATTTTGAGAAGGGCTAATGGCTTCTTCACATCCTCCACCTCCTCATGTCTCGAGAATGACCGTTCCAGCCAGCTGGCGTGAAGCTGTCATTGTTGCAATCTTGACCAACTTGCGACACTGACACATATGTTACGTAACGATGCTGATAAACTTAATACTGATAGACTTACAACAGCGATAAACTAACGGCACCAACAGATCTACTACACTGATGATTTACTACACTAATAAGCTTATGTCATTGATAAACCCTACAACACCGATACTTACGTCACGACACTGATGAATCTACCATGCTGACAGACGGTACGACACAGGAACTTGCGACACTGTCAGACCCAAGACCACTAGTGATAAACTGTGTCAAGGCTGCAGCGGACTCTCACACACAGGTGCTTCAACCTGACATTTACTGAAGGGTCAAGATAGGTTACTGAAGGTGAAGAAAGGTCATGAATGAATGAGTTTAGATACATCGTAACCCCAGCCAGGAGCCAAGGTCGGCTCTCGCTCTAATTATGACCTGACAATGAACCAAACTCCTTAAAACGCGCATAGGAAACCCACTTCCCCCCGTTCACATGGCGTCTTGAGCAACACTCCACACCGGTTACCCACGCAGTTTCTGAGTTCAGACTTTTATATATATCTAACAATCTATCTATCTATCTATCTATATATATATATATATATATATATATATATATATATATATATATATATGTATATGTGTGCGCGCGCGCGCGCGAGCAGATTAGTCTTCAAAAACATATGGTGTTACCGGATTCCACCAGCCTGTGGTTACACCACAAGTGAAAGTCACCGTTGAGGAGAGTCTGTATCATTGTCTGTTGACGAAAAGATCTCGCTGAACGAGGAGTTCTGGAGTGACGCCAGGATCCTCACAGTTGAAGAGGAATTATCTCCACAGGAATTTTATGCACATCATAGTTGTTAACATCAAAGATGTTTGGAGTAGTTTACATTCCAGCTATTAGTGGTAGAATGAACCACAATGATATCTGAGAAGTTATTAGTCATTGTAATACCGAGCTGGAGATGACCACGTACTCACCTCAGTGGTGGAGGGCAGACTTGTATCATCCTACACTTATGAAATATTTTTGACATATAAAGATTAAACGAGAGGCTACCTGGAAGACACGGAACGAGAGAGAGAGAGAAATCAAGAGAAGGTTAAAGGCAAAAGATTGATAAGATAACGGAACAGAAACAGTGAATCTTAAACGTCGCTGAAATGTTTCGTTACGTGATGCAAGAAATGTCGACACTGAGGAACTGGAACTCTTTCGTGTGGGTCAGATTTCCCAACTCTGCTTCATTTCACGATCCATGGTATATAGTTCATTCACATTATTTATTTTCTCATCACTTTACTGGTCGTCTTAACATGGAGTCCCTCCTGCCGCTGCGGGAGAAGCTGTCCTCCACCTGTGGAGGATCGCTCACGATGGGTCGTGGAGGAGGTGCCGCCAGGGGGTTTGACCTGATCTGTGCTCGCAACCCACGCCAGGACGACCACAAGCACCAGCAGTAGTTGAAGGCATTATGGAAGACGGAAATATTCTGGGCGATATATATATATATATATATATATATATATATATATATATATATATATATATATATATATATATATATATATATATATATATATATATATATTTGTTAGCTGAGATGCCACAGGCTTCACACGGGCTGAGCCAGGTACCCATTTCATCGACCAACCCCTAGGGGTGGATGAACAGCTAGGTTGGTGGTGGACCGACCGTCGTAACCGCGATTCGAACCTATGCGCTCGACCCTGAGCGGCCCATGAATGCGTCACGGTCGGGACCGTTAACCACTACACCACGGAAGTCCATAAACTAACTTTAATTTGTTAGTCTTATTCATTAATGTTATTTCTCCGTTGGTTCTTATTTGTACAACTCTCTCTCTCTCTCTCTCTCTCTCTCTCTCTCTCTCTCTCTCTCTCTCTCTCTCTCCCTATATATCTTTCTGTATCGTCAGAATCGATTGATTTGTGCTGGTAACCCCGGCCAGTTTATTGTCCACCTATGCTCATCCTGTAAGCAGTAGCGCAAAAATATTAGTCACACAGGGTCTTAGTTATACCCCAGTGGGTTGATGTTACATAGGATCTTGGGATTCATAATAGGTATTTCATTACGTTCATTACATAGTTTCATATGGTAAGTTTTACCGACTGCAGAAACTCATTTTTCCGTTGTCGATTGTGCGCTGTTATGTGACCAATTGTGGGTGATCACTTCCTGCAGGACAGCATTTGCCAGCGAGTTCATCAGACACGGTAAGGCAACATTAGGCACAAAGGGCAGGGAAGCAGAGGTGTTAGAGTTTGATGGAACCCTCCGAGGTGATAGGTCGAGCTGAAGTTCATGCAGTAAGGTCAGCAGCACAGTGTCCAGAGGCATGTCCGGGTCATGCGCAGGTGGCAGGTAACCCACACGTCGAGGTTGACTCAATGATTTCAATGTTGACACAACAAATGTTTCGTACGTGTTCCCCAGGTTGTTAACAGAAGAAACTGACTCCTCACACTGTCTCTACCCTGGCTATCACGTCCTACAGTCTGAATCACACGACCAAGCTTCTCACATTCTAAACCTTTCGTTGGTCTGACATCTAATGTTCCTGGTGGTTTAAGGATCCTGGACGATGGTGATTCATGTGAAGATGTGGGAATGAAAAGAAAAAATGGAGGAAGTACTATGCAGGTGATACTGGTCAAGTAGGGGAATTGGTGGCTCTACAGGATGTCCCAAGTAAACCTGCTGAAGTTTACAAGTAAAAATTTGGTTTTGTAGTATGTTGGGTTCTGAGAACACCATGGCTCAGTCTGAAATAGTGTTAGCTAATAAGATGAAAAGGGTTCCATTTTCCAGTATTTGGAAAAAGAAAAATGTATGTAAAAGATAAGCTGACCACCGGTGCTCCGGGGAAAGTCACAAAGTGAGGGGCGTCAGTACAGGTGTGGCCGGGTTTCTTGGAAGAGTGAGTGAGAGAAAAAAGCAGGTGGGACAGATTTCTTAAAATTTCGATGTGGAGTTCGAGTGAATAGAATGAAAAATAAGACTACCGTATTTAGAGCAGAGTTGAACATAGATAAGGGGATGGTCATCAAAGTTAGAACAGGCGAAACAGATGAATGAAGAAAGCATGATGAAGACTTTATATGAGTGAAGTGAAGATGAGGTATTAGGAAACAGTGGGTGAAAGAACAAAACATATGTATGTAAAGGAGGTGAGCGTTGTGATACGGAAGGATAAGGAAATCTGAAGTGTGATGCTTGACCAAGCTTGCCTTCTAACCGTAATAAGCCTGCAGCCCCTCTCCTGCTTTCAAAAGTTCACCATTTTAAAACAGATACCTACGTTCGCTCTCACTCCGCGACAAGTGAAATCTACGCAGCGTTCTGTTCTGCAGTAGACCCGCAGGCGATCTATTGCCTCCACCAGCGGTACCAGGAGGCCCCACGGCCGGCCTTGGGGACGAGGCCAATAGCTCCATCCATCTGCCACGACGCTTCACCGCAACAGCCACTCTCTACCACCATTACAGTCCGGCACACAAGGCTCTTGTATAATGAGTGAATGGCGGGTCGGGTGACAGGCTGTGGAGGGAGGGAGAAGGTGAGGGTGGTTGGAAGGGTAGGGGTGAGTGAAGTAAGATGAGGAGAGAGGTCGGGAAGGAGGTAAGGTTAGAGTGCAGGGTCTAGCAGTGGAAGCTCTCCATTTTCCAAGCTTCACTGAGCTCATTTTAGAGACCAGCTGCCACAGCTACTTGGCGTCTGATGGGCATTGGAACCTCTGTTCATCTCTGTGTAGAAGGTTCGTGAAAATGTTTATCGCGACGTTCCTGAAATTCATATTAGGCGTCTGCTTTCTCCTTGGCTCCTCGTCCTCAGCACAGCTATCAGTTATTTCAACCTAGCTGGCAGTCTCTCCCAGTATACTGCTAATATCGTAAAATGATCGTCGAATACGGATATCTTTAGGAGAAGAATCGATAGAATAAACATCGCTTCGTGGCTCACTACTGACATAAAGGTGGGCAAGAGCGCCGCTCCTCCTGCTGGCCGTCGAAGAGGTGGTATGATGCGCTATGTGATGGAGTTGCTACAGGATGTTTGGTCTTACCATTAGGAAGTAGCCTTGGGAAGGAGAGCTGAGCATAGAAAGAAAGAGTATGAGAGAGAGAGAGAGAGAGAGAGAGAGAGAGAGAGAGAGAGAGAGAGAGAGAGAGAGAGAGAGGCCCATCTTGTAATACAACAACTCTAAGAATAGTAATTCCTTATACTAATATATAAACATAATTGCCCCGAGAACTGTCCAGTATTTACCATGGCTTGGCCACGAACACGAACATCGTTTAATGATGACCCGTCCAGCACGCGTTCCCACCTCCATCAACATTGAGTCTGATCCGTACAGGATCATTCCAGACGCTGAGAACTGGACGCCACGGTGAAACGTCGAACACAACCAATGAAACCAGAAGTGTAGCAAGGCCTTACAACGCCGCTAGGGGCTAACTGGACCCCACTCGCTCTACCGCAGGTGTCGCAAACTCGGCAGTTCTTGCATCTTTTGGTCGAAGACAGAGAATAAGGTGTTTCCTGGTCGAGACGTGATCACCTCCTCTGACGTTGCGGAGGAGTGGGAAGAGGGAGAGAAAAGGAAGAGCAAAAAACAGCATGATGATGTGAAGGTCGCGGGGCAGTGCAAGACGAGGAGCTAATGTCTCTGACGCTGGGTCGGGGCCATCCTGAATGGTCCTTAATGGCAGGGTGGGGAGCGGTGCGGTCTGTAACGGTGACGCTAATGTCTTCTGTAACGCTTCCTGTCTCTCTCTCTCTCTCCCTCAGGTTACTTTTAGGACCAAGGCTGGCATCGTCCAGTGTGGGGAGGGTGAGTAAAGCGGCGAACCCAAAACAGATGGAGAGCCGTCTCTCTCCCTCTGCTGCACACGCACACATTGTCATAATACAAGACAGCAGATTCAGTCCAGAAATCAACTCTAATGAAAATAAGTGTAATATACACAAATGCCCGGAGCATCGTTACGAAACGCTATAATCTTATATCCTATGCAGTTACTGAAAAACCGAACATTATTGCAATCTCTGAACGTGGGTAAACTCTGAGAATAAACACATAATCGCCAAGTTAGCAATACCCGGATACAAACTGTTTACGAAAGATCGCTTATACATCGTAGGTGGTGGAGTTTTGATCTACGTAGATAACACTTTAATTGCTATAAGAATAAGCAAAGTAGACACACACTTACGACTATATATTGATATTATCGACAGGTTCAAAAGTAAATTACGTCTCTGCGTTATTTGCAGACCTACTACGCAAAAGAAAAGAGAGAAAATAAGACGACGATAAGATGCTATACAATGAAATCAAAACTACAGTAAACAGTAAAGAGGTTATAATAGTAGAAGACTTCAACGGTCCAAACATAAACTGGAACACATTAACAGGTGACCGAGAGGGAACAAGACTAACGGAAGTGACTGAAGACGCTTTTCTGGAACAGTTAATCAAAAAACCAACGAAAGATAAAAATATTCTTGATCTAGTCCTCACCAGTGACACAATCTTAATCAATTGCGAAGCAGGCGAGATTTTGTGAAACAGCGATCAGTTTGATTAGATTAGAAATAAATTTAGATTATGAAATAAATGACAAACTCTTGATCCCAGATTACAGGCGAGCAAATTTTTAAAAACATTAGACACGAAACTCGCAGTACCAATTGGACAAAACTTCTTGGCGTTCACACGGTGGAGGGAATGTGCAACAATCTCAATAACACACTACTCGAGATTGAAAATTAACATATTCCAAGAATTACGAGGAGAACTTGCAATATCTCAAAACCATCATGGATGAAGAGGAGAACAGAAGAACTAATTTGCCAACAGAAGAAGAAATATAAGAAATTCAAGTAGATGAGTACCAATGAAAATCGCCAGGAATTTATCAAAATCCAAAGAGAGTGTAAGAAGGTTATAAGACAGTAAACGCATGGAAGAAAAAAGGACTTCCTTGAAAGTTTAGAATAATCCTAAGGAATTCTTCTAATATAAAAGACAAAGGAAGACAGTACAAGAAGAAATTGGATTATTACGAAACGAACATGAGGCTAACTACTGACAAGGAAATGGCTACCATACTTATGCTTTTAACTCCGTAATCACAAAACGTCTCGAGTACCGCAACCAGAAATAAACTGTATGAATGACAGCGGTAACGGGGATACTAGAAGGCTAATGTGCAGCGGCTGTAAGTCTGTGGTAGCTTGAAAAACTGCTGAGTGGAATTATATTTTCTTGTCAAGTTAAATTTTTTTTTTCTACCAGACAAACAAGTACTGGACCAACCAGGCCTTCTGTTGTCTTCCTCATGTAAACTCTCGCTCATTTATGTCTTGCTTTTTCTGTCCATGTATCTCCATACCTCTGGCGTATATCTTCATATCCCGTGTGGGCCATCAGCCAGTTTTCGTCAGGTCTTGTATGGTTGGCAGGTTGTCCTTTCTCAGGTCTTCCTCCAATCTGTCCTTCCATCTCCTTCATTGTCATCCTATGGCTTTCTCTAATCAAATCACCAAATGTTCCTGCACTTGGCAACCTTTACTTCCTCTATATTTTGTAAATATCCAAGCCATATCAGCCGTGTTGCTTGTCTGTCTTTGCACCAGGATAGTAGCCACAGTTTTTGTTTCATTTCTAACTCAATCTTTCCTTGCTTTTCCAATTATTGTTCTTAGAGTTCTCATTTCAGCCTCTAGTATTTTCTTATTCCATGGAAGTCATTATCCAGTTCTCTGCTTCTGATTCTAGTGCTGGCGTCGGGGACTGCTGAAGTTCCAAATTTTTTGTGGTACGAGAGGATGTCTTAGGGTCGGATGTATCTGTACCATATTCATCATTGTAATTTAGCATCTCTCGTATATATGTTAAATACTCGATCGCCGTTTCCCACGTTAGCGAAGTAGCAACAAGAACAGACGAAGAAAGGCCACATACGCTCACATCCATTCTCCAGTTGTCATGTGTAATCATCCAAAACCACGGCTGTTTAACCCGCTTTTGGGTGTGATATTTTAGAAATGATTTGCTTTTGTTTCATCATATGTAATATTGCTATTGTTCAAGGTTTTGTCAGCGGTCGTAGATGTCAGCTATAATAATGAAACTCAAAACGAACGAAAACAGAAATGGTATGGAAAAAAGTTTAGTGATTTCTCATATTTTCTTCTGGACTGTACGTCGTATCTGGTAATCTAGTAATCATAAGTGAAATATAGACGATTCCAGCTTCTTCTTACGGTACAGTGTTGAGAATCTGGCAGCTGTGACCAGTCAGGATGTTGAGGATAAGGGTCGTCCCTGGAGGGAGGCAGGTAAACCCACAAAAACACTGGTAGGATCATAGCCTTGCTCGGGCCGAGGTTATTTGGCTATTTATAGCCGCCTCACGTGCTGGAAATTAGTTGACCATTGGAGGTGGCCACCTGTGCTGGGTTTATGACACGTCGATACCAAACAGTTGTCGAATATTGGTTGAGGGTTGAGTGATTATTCACCGGACGTATAAAAAGTTATTTGTATAATTACCTATGAACTCTCAACCATCCGAGGATCTTATGAAATCAAAACAGATGAACTGGACTGCTTTTACTTCTTTCCAACAAACCAGACTGGTTTGAGAATATTTACAGTCCTTTTACAGTAAACCAGAAATTTAAAAAGCTTGAACGAAAAGATGGTGCATGACCGACTTCATGTTTCTATAGATATCAGTGTTTTCTGATATCAAAAGTAATACTTTTGTCATTGTCAACATTAATATCTTTATCACTGGCATCGATAAAAGTAAATCACGACTACATATAAGGGACCCTTACTCATCATGTCAAGTTTTGCCCAAACATGGAAGAATTTTCCACACCGTCTCGTTTCAGATCACGTCCAGACATGAGAGAACCATCAGTACCCACTCAGCTCGTACTCGACTTTTCAATCAAGGAATTACTATCACAATTATGCAGACTCTGTAATAGTAACTGATGATCCTTGGTTCAGGATGAGCGGCTTGATATGACAGTGGACACATACTGAATACCTACCAAACAAATATACCTCACTTAATACGCTATGTGTCTGCCGAGCCGCATATATTTGCCCGGTAGGTGAATATTGTCTGTGGCCACAAACATCATGACAATGTGTGGGCCGCATAACGTACAGATGATCGGAAAGTGTAAGGTTGTCATTGGGTCTCCGAGCCGGACCACCAGATCTCAAGGGGTTATTCCAGGTACGTGGGAGGAGGTGGGCGGCATAACACACATAATTATTGTTCAGATTTTGTTAAATGATAGAGACTGACTTTTTCTGGCTATAACTGAGTAGCCTTCCAGTGGAATGCACCAGACGCAGTACAGTGGATCGTGTAACGGTTTGTATCGATGGTGAACACGTGTGCCACATGGAGACAGCAGACCTGGTGGTGAGGTGCGCGTGCAGCAGCAGACTTGTGTAAAGTCTCTTAACACAATAATGTTACCCTCACTCCGACAGGCCGACAGGAAATATTTCGTGAGTCTCATATACTGGTGGTCATGTTCGATCTTTTTGTCCTCCTCGTAAGATCCTTCGTCTGTTGGTAGTACAGAATTAATCGTATTTAAGAACACCAAATAAGCAAGCGGTAAACTACTTTTTATGTCGCTGGCGATGCATCATGAAGTCAGACGTGATCGATGAAGAGATACAGTTTCCCTTCTACTTAACGTCACTTACTTTATGGTTTATGGAAGAGGTGGACACTCGCCTTGTTGTCGTGGAATTTGTGTGTGTGTGTGTGTGTGTGTGTGTGTGTGTGTGTGTGTGTGTGTGTGTGTGTGTGTGTGTGTGTGTAATGTGTTTGCATGCGTACGTATGTATGCATAATCAGGTGGGTGATTGTATACGTTATTCTGTGTCGGTTGAGTGCATGTCCTTTCTTCTGTCTTAGACTGAGGAGTACGGATATGATAACGTCACCGAAATTGTTGACTGTGGTGTTTGTGGCGTAAGGAAGGTCATAACTATCATGAGGTCACAAGGTGAGAAGCGATCTTGGATCTGCTTCCGTACATGACACCTGCCATGTCATCATTGTCTCGCCCGAGGCTGAGGGGCAGAGGACCTGCCTCACCCTGGGCCAGCTTGTGTGGTCAAACTTTAAGCTGTAAAGCTTGTTTGCTCCTTTTATGGATAAGATATTAATGTAAGCTATTCCTCCTGCCTTTTGTTCATAAAACAGACTGGGAGACTATCCTTTTCATTACCTGTGTATGACGGGCGAATAATGTCTCCATAATCTTTCTTTTCCATTCATGTACTTATTATTGTCCATGGTAGTGACAGAAACATCGTTAGAGCACTAATGAGTGAAAGAAGAAATGTATTGCTGAGGTATATGCCGCTCCCAACCGGGGTATGTGTAAACTCAGGAAAGTTCCACACAATCGCTTCTCTCACAGAAAACTTCAAAGGAACTGTGAAAGATTTGAAGTACAGCACCAGTGATCACTTCAGTTATCAGAGGGTCTAGGCGAGCAGGTAACACTATAGTCACGGTATAGGTTCTGAAGGTTGCGGGTTAGTCTTAAGAATACATGAATGTCTTCACAATACAAACTTTCAAAAAAAATCTCGAGTTTTAGGTAAACCGACAGTCTCAAGACTTTACTTTACATCTTTTGCTCCCACTGTATTCCATCAACTTTGGGTTCCCTAAAGGCTGCTTGTTCCTGGCTGTGTGAGGCGTGTGTGACTCTGAGCATGGGAGGAGGAGGAGGAGAGGCAGTACTTTGTGTCTTTATTGTGAATCAATAACATGTTACGGTGACGTTTTTGTTTATTCCTAAAAGTCGAGCTTTTTTTGCTTCTAATTTCCATTTTCTCTCCTGGTCGATATCAGTCTGTGTGGCAGCTTACTAGTTTCATAAGTGTCATTCATAGGTTAAATAACATCAAATGATATCACGGGTAGGATGACCGGACACACGTGTCGAGAACTGCAGCAATAATAATCGAGAGTAAATACTGTGTGCATGATGCATGAGGTGTCCAGGAGATGAGTCGCCGTGCGTCATCGTGTGAATAATGTGAGACGTTGTCTATCATCCTCACTAGCGTTATATCCTTATCCTAAACGACAAAATTTTCAGAACAAAATCGTGCTTCTTATTTTCACAAAAGTAACAAATAATTGTGTGAATCAATAATCCAGATGATCCCCGCACCACACAAAGGGATGTTGGATGAGCAGGGAGAGGGCCGTAGTTCTCTGTACCAGCAGGAAGTGGTCAAACAGCCAGTTTGACCAAGGACGTATATGATGGACACTGCCTAAGAGGCATTATCTATTTGTTTTTCGGCCACTTGGGGCAACATCTCTAATCAGTAAATTTTTGTGAAAATAAATGTCGAGCACTGACCCACCACCGCTGACCACTCCGGTAGGTGTGAACAGTCTTGGATGTGGGCGTAACATGTTGTCCTCGTAAGACAATTCAGTGATTTCTACAACAAATTTGCTTTTGCTTTTCGTCAAACTTTTTCTGTTTCTTCGGTGTTTCTGATACAGTCATCGCAGTACAGTTACTGAACATGACTGGACCAGTTCACTCGTGAGTAACACATCTACAAGACCACGCCCTTCCTGCCTCGCTCTCCACGCTCGGCCAAGTCCCCCATGAATTCCCCAGCATCCTCTACCGCCTGTCACTGTACAATATTGTAAATATTCCAGGTCATAATATTCTAGGAATGACTAACTCCTCAGACTAGTTTAACATGGCATCTGGAGAAACCTGGAATACAGACAATCGAATGATTCGTCTCTTGCTCCTCCAGCCCTCCGTGTGTTAAGCACCAACAGTTGTAGTTCATCACCACTACCTTAGTATATCCCTCGTCTCTGATGAAGCTTCTGTGTTACTATTCATCCTTGGCAGAAATTCTATGTACCTTTTTACACAGCACTTGATAACCATCGATCGAAATTTAGTTAGCAAGTGACCCTCGTGAATCCACTAATTCACAATTTACTTACAACCAACCAACAGCTTCTACATCATTCACCAGTCTCACATTTACCCACCGTAAACTTGCTGTTAATTAGAGCTTTTCATACATACATAATATATATATATATAATATACACAGACAATATAGAAAACTGAAAAACAGAAATAACATTGCTAGTGGCCAGAGGAACTGCGGTCCACATACCATGACCGGGACGAAAGCTATCGGAAGACGGCTAGAATGCAAATCATCCATGGAAGGAACGGATGTCTTAACTTTTTGAGCACGAAGCTGCAACCCTTGAGCACGACGTTACGTCTCTTTAAGACGAAGGCATGATCTTAAGGTATGATGGTTTGATCTCTAACCTAACCATTCAAAATCAGGTCAAAGGTCACGGTATCATTCTCAAGGGTTGCGCCGTTGTCATCAAGAGATTAAACACGAGAAAATGCTCGACCTAAATTTCTTTGTCCCGCCTCACTGAGCCGCTGAGCCCATTGGTGCCACTACGTTCTCCGCTCCTACAATTGTAATTAACCTGTTAACATATACGTATTTGCAATTCCCTAGTTGTACTGTACTGTACGGGAAGGAAGTTTCACTGAAAACGATTCGAAGAACACGTACCGTTGAGCTGATACGGCAGAGTCCTGGTCGTGGAGACTTTGCTTTTGCATCGGCCCTTCTTAAGCAGCCTTGATATTACCGTACGTTGAAATTATAGCACGTTGAAATCGTCTTTATACTCTTATTATCTAGCTTCTTATCTTCCAGAGATATGACAATACCAGCTAAGCTTCGTGTCCCGCCAGCTACCAGATCTGAGTGAACAGGGTATAGGCTGCAATGAACAAAGAATATATCGTATGTACTCATCTATAAGTCTACCTCATGTGTAGGACGACCCTTGATTTTTGGCCACGAAATCATTAATTTATGATATGCCTCGTGTATAGGTCGACTTTAGTTTTTGAGGGTAATGGACAACAAATTACGGTAATAAAGCATAATATCTTATGGCATATAAATCTCGTTTTAGAAAATCTTCAAAAAATACTACGTCCTATAAACTGAGGTTCATTGAGCCTGAAACACCGAGCGCCGAAGGCTAATTATTTACCATTTATTATTACAGCACTTTGCACAGAGACGCGGGGAGTGTCAGCAAAAATAAGGTATACTTCCATTCAAGTATATTGAAGTCCATTAAGAAAGAAAATTATTCTAATACAACAATCATTTTAACTGAAAATCATTTGAAAAGCGATTACGGTAACATCTTTTGAACAACGAAAGTAAGCAAAAATCGATTGTTTTTATTATTTCATCCCAATTTCCACTTAATACGTGCGTCACTATAACAAAAATATTGCATTTCCGTGACTGTAGTATGTGAAGCAGATACGAATAAAATGTCATTGTAATATAACAATATTTTTACCGAAAAGTATAAAAAAAACGAGTAACATCTCTTGAACATCGGAAGGTTAGGTAAAGTTTATTATTTTCATGTATTCTATCCTATTTTACATTGGAACACCACGTTTCAGCAAAACTACTGCTCATTTCTGAGAATATATTCGTTCAAGCACAGTTAAGGTAAAATATACTTGTAAAAGTTTAACACTCGTATCGACCCATCTCTTGAACATTCTCAATCATACAACTTCGATGTCAGTATGTTCCCGGCATCTACCATGTCTCCAATTATTTATCCCATTCGTCCACTACACTTAAACTGTAAAAGTACTAAATCTTAAGTTTTTGTATGTTTCTTATATAATTTTCTTCTATATCCTCTGGTTGCTCTTTCACTTTTCCATTCGAAGAACGTTCACTGTCTACATCATCGATGTCTTAAAAACGTGAAGTTTGAGATCACCCCTAACTCTTCTCTCTTTAAAGGTGGACAGATTTAAGGCTGTAGCCTTTCCCTATAATTCGGCTTTCTTAGTTCTAGTGGCATCTTTGTTGTTCTTTGCCAGACCTTCTCTATCATAGCTACCCGGCATGATAGCCCGCTACATTGGTCCAGGTCAGTGTCATTCTCGTGGTATATCACTGTCATTCATTTGTGACATCACTCTCATTCCTGTGGTATAACGCTGTCATTCCTGTGGTATAACGCTGTCATTCCTGTGGTATATTGATATCATCCATTCATGTGTTGTATCATTGTCAGTCACATGGTGAATGACTGCCTGCCTGCCTGGCTGGTCCACCCCTGAAGTTCATTTTGTCGTTACCGCTAACCCAGCACTCATGACTGGACGACTGCTGCTTCCGCCACTGTGGTCGTGGTGCTGTCGTCGTCCAGCACGAGGCACGGGAAGCATGGAGAGGGGCAGGGAGGTGTGGGCAGAAGGAGAAGCGTGTACTCTTCCTCATATGTATAAAATATGACGTGAAGGCAAGCACATGCACAGTACTTTTCCGTAAAGACAGCCACATGTAATGCAATCTTGCATACAGGCATTCTTACGTACAGCAACCTTACGCCAACCTCTGCACAAAATCTCCTTGTCTAATCTTAAGTAAAGGGAACTTTGCTTGACGAAACCTCGTGTAAAGCAACCATACATGAAGTAGACTTGCATATAGCAACCTCATATTAATCAGCCATCAACACATACTGACAAAAGGTAATCTTCCGAAAAGAAAACTTGCATCAAAACAATTTAACCTAACCTAACCTCACCTAACCTGACTTAACCTAACCTAACCTCGCCTAACCCAACTTAACCTAATGTAATACAATTTTGGGTAAACTAACCAGAAGTAAAGGAACCTCACATGAATTACTTTTGTATAAGGTAATCACGTCCAACAACAGTACTATAGTAACCATACGTAAAGACTGTTTTATTTAAAGTCACCTTACGCAATGCAACCTCGCGTAGACGCGGCCTTACGTAATGTTGCGTACATACAACATGAAGGCAATCTTGCATGCATAGTCTTTCTAAAGCAATCTTCTATAAAGGAGCCTTTACGTAAAGCAATCCTGTATAATCTTTACATAAAGCAGCCTTATACAAAGAATTTTTCATAAAAGAACCGTTCCTAAAAAGATAATTTCGCGTTATGTAACTTTACATCATTAACGTAGCCTTGTGTAACGGCGACCTAACATTAGGCACACTTGCGTACAGGTAACCCTTAGGTGAAGTAACGTGAGGGACTGGCGGCACCACGTGCATACCGACTCACGTGCAGCCAGCGGTGTAACGCGTGTCACGGGAGGGTGGGAGGGAGTGAGGGAGGCGGTGCATGTCAGTCGCTGGCCCAAGGCCACCTCGACAGCCAAGATTTTACGCTGTTTTGTGCGGCGTTCGTGAGGGAGGTGGTGGAGTGCTCCAGGTGCCTGCTAGATGGCATCATCTTCCCCTGGTGACCTCCACATCACCTGCCACAGCTGGCTGCCCTCTCTTCCTCTAACCCCCCCCCCCCACACACACACACACACACAATCTCCCCTACATAACCTGTAGATAATTCCTATTGATTTAAGAATGAAATCCTCGACAGGTTTGGTTTAATTACCTGATATGTAGATGAATCTCTCTCTCTCTCTCTCTGTCTGTCTGTCTCTCTCTCTCTCTTCTAGACTCTGCCTGCAAGTAGTTAAACCCCGAGCGAGAGGCCGCCTACATGCAGGATGCATCATTGTCAGCGGACGGTAGTACAGCTATTTTCCACACTTAAGAGTGACTTTATCTTTGCCGTAGTGACGTCGGCGACTATTTCGTGCACCCGACGTTCTCATCCTGTGAACAGTAGCGTAAAATGGTGACAGAGGTCACAAATGGTCTGTGTCAGATAGCAGTGGGTCGGTAATCTGTACATGAATTGTTACGAAGTTGGCTCATTCCATCGGCTTAGTGTTTCATGCAGTCAATTAGTCGACCAGATACACAAGGTGGGTAGAATTCTGGAAGTGCCGGTATCTTCTTACGGTCAGGTGCTGTATATCATGGCGGGGTTGGGTTCCACGTATCCCTGGAAGATTATTGTTATAGTTATCTCAGTCTAGATTCACATCCTAAGCGTCAATAGTACATTTAGCCCACAACATTTTGCAGTCTCCTGATCCTGTTACTGTACACGTGTATTACGTCAAACATTTCGTTGTGATAAAATGTTTCCGCTGGTTCCTATATGGATTCATCTATTATTCGGAGAAGATCTCTTAGTCCAGCTCAAAAGGAATCCACCTAACCTTGCTTCTGTGTGGACTACAACCTCGAAACTGCATATGCACCCTGAAACGGGACTTGAAGTTACATAGATAAGTGAATATATATATATATATATATATATATATATATATATATATATATATATATATATATATATATAATTTTCAGTTACTCGGAGGTTTATACGTAGTAATCTTTGTGTTCAGCGCGATGATACAACTAACATTACAGCTGTCAGTTTCCCTTGTGATGATCTTGTGCTTTGATAGGAATGCAGGTGGGCGGGAGCGTGCCCAGAACGGCCATTGTGATTTGAACACTAAATTGTTCGCCTCATGTTCTGTCATGAGTTTCATTTCTTACTATTAAGTCACGTCCTTAAAGTGCAAGAAACATGCTGTATTCTGTTGCATGCTAATCCCCTTCAGATTCCATGCTGCTTTAGGCTGCATGATTTTTGGACTGGCTAAGAAAGTGTGGTCCATTTGAAAGTTCAGCTGGCTGAGGTGATGGAGCCATGCTGTTTCATTTTCACACTGAGCTGTCGTAGCTGTACTGTCAGCCAGGCTGCGTTATTCTGTGCGGTATGTGAGCTACAGGCGCCGTGCTCAATGTTATAGGTTAAACGAACAGCAAAACCCATACCAGATGACGAAGTATGCTTTTCAAAGTGGGGGGGAGGTGGGGTTCAGCTCCCCTGTGCTGCCACAATTGTGTATATATATTTTTTGAAAACACTCGAACATTGCGGATGATATATGGGAATAGTATGATCATTAGATGAAGTCTTAGAATATGAAAATATCACCAGAATTCAACCCCAGGTGTGCCTGATGAGTGAAACGGCCTCAACCATGCTGACCTCTGCCGTGACCTTGGAACCTATTCACTAACTCGTCTCTCTTATGTTTGCTGGACACAATGCGCATTTCTTTTGATTCTTTTTTCTATGCATATCGTGATAATCCTCACCATGCCCGTAAGAAGATTGTGGTTTAAAACGAACTTGCATGTAGATCTCCCTTGTTTTTCCAGTTAAATTCCCTTAGAAGATATGGCACGATTGTAATCTGGGATTTTAATCACATTCATATGTCATCTGGTGGAACAGTAAACGTTCCGCTGTGGTAACTCTACTAACAAACATTTCCCACTCTTGTGATCGCTCTTGTAACCACAGACATACTAGAATTGGTACTGCTCACCTGCCTTTAGACGTTACCGCCACCGTCTGCCACAGTGGCGCACTCGCTAGTAGGGGTCGACCACGGTGGTGCAGTCACAGATATGGTTTGACAGACTGGGATAGTTGCTGCCCGGACATGAAAGTTATGACACAACGAAGGTCAACATATGATGCAACAGCGAGTTGTCTTTGGCAGTTAGACTGAACAAATAAAATTTGTTGTCGATTTTCTTTGATAAAAACGTAGGAAGTATCGAACGTGCTTGTGTTAAGTACCTGCATATCACCTGATCCTTGGATCAACCTGATCTATACTAGACTAAGCCTGAGCAGACAGGATCAAACCACACTGAATTAGATCAAGCCAGATTAAACCAGATATTGAAATGTTTCCATGACACACTAGGCAAGTACGGCTGCAAGAGGCAGTTCGTTCATCATCTAGAAGAGACTCTTGTGTTTTCTGTGTCTTGTGGCCGAGTCTTGGTAAACTCTTCCAAAATAGATATTATGCCAAGTATACTTCCAGGCCAGTCCAACACGCTATCATTAGTGGCCCTTAACAGTACCAGGGTTGGATCATTTACATGAGGCAGTTGGTAAACGTGACATTTTTCTCGAATGTTTCTGTTAAACACCAACGTAATAATGATACTCAAAGATTTTCATATCAGTTTGTTCATACATTTCATATGTTTTTCACTCCAGCTGATGTTTTTACCAAGTATCCTTGATCTGAGGGTTTCCTCTCCTGCCTGACACTCACGAGTTTTCATGGAACACATGATTTGTGTGTATATTGATGTTTGGCGAGATACTTGGTGTTCTCTGGGACTTCTATGAAATATTGCAGTTTGAAGAAGGTTAGCAGTTGAAGCGAAAAAATCAAGTATGCTTATGTATGTATATATATATATATATATATATATATATATATATATATATATATATATATATATATATATGTATGTATGTATATATATATATATATATATATATATATATATATATATATATATATATATATATATATGTCTCCATGGTTGTTTAATTTGTTTATGGATGGGGTTGTTAGGGAGGTGAATGCAAGAGTTTTGGAAAGAGGGGCAAGTATGAAGTCTGTTGGGGATGAGAGAGCTTGGGAAGTGAGTCAGTTGTTGTTCGCTGATGATACAGCGCTGGTGGCTGATTCATGTGAGAAACTGCAGAAGCTGGTGACTGAGTTTGGTAAAGTGTGTGAAAGAAGAAAGTTAAGAGTAAATGTGAATAAGAGCAAGGTTATTAGGTACAGTAGGGTTGAGGGTCAAGTCAATTGGGAGGTGAGTTTGAATGGAGAAAAACTGGAGGAAGTGAAGTGTTTTAGATATCTGGGAGTGGATCTGGCAGTGGATGGAACCATGGAAGCGGAAGTGGATCATAGGGTGGGCGAGGGGGCGAAAATTCTGGGAACCTTGAAGAATGTGTGGAAGTCGAGAACATTATCTCGGAAAGCAAAAATGGGTATGTTTGAAGGAATAGTGGTTCCAACAATGTTGTATGGTTGCGAGGCGTGGACTATGGATAGAGTTGTGCGCAGGAGGATGGATGTGCTGGAAATGAGATGTTTGAGGACAATGTGTGGTGTGAGGTGGTTTGATCGAGTAAGTAACGTAAGGGTAAGAGAGATGTGTGGAAATAAAAAGAGCGTGGTTGAGAGAGCAGAAGAGGGTGTTTTGAAATGGTTTGGGCACATGGAGAGAATGAGTGAGGAAAGATTGACCAAGAGGATATATGTGTCGGAGGTGGAGGGAACGAGGAGAAGAGGGAGACCAAATTGGAGGTGGAAAGATGGAGTGAAAAAGATTTTGTGTGATCGGTGCCTGAACATGCAGGAGGGTGAAAGGAGGGCAAGGAATAGAGTGAATTGGAACGATGTGGTATACCGGGGTTGACGTGCTGTCAGGGGATTGAATCAAGGCATGTGAAGCGTCTGGGGTAAACCATGGAAAGCTGTGTAGGTATGTATATTTGCGTGTGTGGACGTATGTATATACATGTGTATGGGGGTGGGTTAGGCCATTTCTTTCGTCTGTTTCCTTGCGCTACCTCGTATATATATATATATATATATATATATATATATATATATATATATATATATATACATTATCCCTGGGGATAGGGGAGAAAGAACACTTCCCACATTCCCTGCGTGTCGTAGAAGGCGAATAAAAGGGGAGGAGCGGGGGGCTGGAAATCCTCCCCTCGTTTTTTAATTTTCGAAAAGAGGATTTAAATAGCTCCTTAAGGATAAGAATGACAGAGATCACAGTAATAAAAGAATTATGATAATGACCCCCACAGTCATCTTCCTGGTGATCTGCACATACATAGCCATCATCAGTGGTCATCGCTCGTTTGTGGTTTTCGTGGTGGAAGTTGTGTACAGAAGTCGGCGAGTCTGATAAACGCCACGTCGGCTGCCGTGATATGATTTCGTTACCTTTTTCAGTTTATAATGAATATCAAGTAGTAGCAGACAAGTATAATAACTATATATTATTTGTGTTAGATTTTCAATATTGTAATTACTAAATGATCATTAGAACAAACTAACGTCTCATGAGTCACATTCCTGTACGTTAAATCCTTTCCTTCCATTACATTGTCTGTTTCCTAATTCTCGTCCACCTGGAACTCTGATTTCAAAATGGTATTATATTCGATCCTCCGCTAGAAGTACCGCTGTGTACAGTAAACATAGAGATCAGAGACGAGAGTCTGTACGTTCTACTTGATGTTAAGAATAGAAATATTCTAACGTGAGAAGATTGTTCTCTAATGGAAAGTACGGGTGGACTATGTGAAGAGAGAGTACTCTACGTACATGATAACGTGTTATGTAGATATATATATTACATATAACCTTAGGAGAACATTAGGCTCCAACATTATCTGAGAAATAGTTTCCTTGCCTCGTCATTCTCCCGGTAAAAAGAAACAATTGACTCTAAAAATACCGATGCTCGTAGATTGTGGGACAAGTGACAGTGGAATAAGTCTTTGTCCCCAGGAGACGACTAGAAACAATGACAGCTTTTGTTCCACTGTGGAGGACGTAGTAATAACTCATAATCAACAGGTAAAATTGATTACATGAAACTGCAACTTAAACGTCATCACTGTACTTAGCTTAAGTCTTGACCTCAGTTGGTGAGAGGGTGTGAACCAACGGCAGCCACCACCACTTTCTCATTTCTTTGTGTATGAACATTTGTGTTCCTGGAGCAGAATCCATTATGTGCGACTAACACAAGCTTGGAAATGTTTGCGGTGGAGTTACTAGCGGCATCATTAGCTCTGAATTGTTGTAGGTCCTCTGGGTCGACAAGGGCTGAAGCTGGTGATACGGAGAGCAGCGAGAACCGAGACAACATTATGGCTTTACATGTGGGTGTGGTGCTGTGACCACTCGGGAATGGCGAATGATCTTGATTATCACACAAAGCCGGTATCACGATCTTTCCCTCCCAGATAATCACCGGCGGTTGATAAGTCTTGGCTCCTCTAAAAGGAATAGATCAGTTATATGAACAATACAAGATTAATGATGAATAAACATGAAGATGCATGAGCGATTACGAGGACACATACATTACCAGTAATTCGTATAATCATATACCTAGTGAAGGTTTTCCTCGTTAATGTCAGACAATACACTGAGAAAAAACGGAGATTATCATAATGGTTATCACTTATCTGACGAAGTCTCGTCTTATTCTACAGTAAACAATATACTGTTAAAGTCCTCACTTAAGTGACCATTTGATCTACTTCCATGCTCCACACGGCTTTGTGATCCTGAGCTTCCTCGCCTTTGAAATATATATATATATATATATATATATATATATATATATATATATATATGCTAACGTGGTTTCTCGATGAAACTGAGTGAAAGAGAGGTGATGCCCTGTGTGACGAATGCCTGATTACAACGTAAAAGTTACGTCACATTGATACCTCAGCGTCACACAGATCATCCCGCTATGCTTGATGTCATGTCTGCTCTCATCCGTGATAACCAAGAGATGCTGTAGATTAGTCAGCGATTCTGACCCCATGGCCATCACCTGATGTGGCTTCACAGGTAGCGCAGTCTTCTGTGTTTCTTCACATAGATTATGTAAAAGTTTTACAAGATCGTCTGAAGTAACCAAGAGATATACCCTTCACTTTTTCCTCTGAAAAAATCTTGCAATCATTTTACATGTCTTTTACATAAATGTAAGTTAACAATGAATTATTTGATACGAAAAATACAGATGCTACACTCTAATCTCTCTTTCATATTTCTCCAGACTACAAAAGTTTCGCAACATGTTGCACGATTATGGGGATAACAAAGCAATGTTTTTGGCTCTGATTTGTACGTCATTTGGATGAGGGAAAAAGTAAAAGGAATGACAAGATTTAAAGTTAGCGGAAGGATGCGAGGAGAAGGAGGGGGAGGCTTCCATCTATAAGTTGGAGCGACTGTGTAGATGATTGTGTTAGTGTGACTCTCCTGACCCAAGGTGACCATACTACTAACCCTTTGTGGGCTGAGATGACCCGGCTATTCTAAGGCTTTATTTAGGCATACATATACATAGCAACATACGCACATATACATACACTGTCATATAAAAGTGTAGATGACAGTGGTCAATGTTAGGCCAATGATCCGTTAAGGCGGCCAGAGATAGCTTAAGATTGCGCTGCGTTCGGAAGCAGGGTGAAGCGAGCTGCTCAGGATCAGGAGTATCCATGGCGATTCTCTACTGCACGTCGCTGCAGTTTACTGTTCATCGTTGGGTAAACTGTCTACCTCACGGTATCCTCCTTGGCTGGCTTCACACTCACAAACTCGTACAAATACTAGATGAGAAACTGTGAATTAATCTGCTTATATGAAACCTACAAGATGAGGCTCATCTGGGCATGACAGTGTAGGCAGAATAAGGAGTGACACATGGCAAGCCAAGAGGCACACCCAGGCTCCACCAAACACGAGGAGGTGGTCGCTGTCTCCACCCTAAGGACAAGAACCGACTGCAAATCTGAAACAGGCCTTTACTTGCTTCACCATGTGTTTACCATCGTTGAGGCCTGTCTCATGGTTTCTCTCCCATCTTCTATGTGTCTATCATTCCCTCGTCTCTCCTCTACTCAACAGCGTCTCTTAACTCTCTCAGGATCGTGCAAGCAGCTACCTTTTAGTCTTGAGTTCCTCCCCCCCCCCCCCTCCCCCCCTCTTCAATGCCTGACCGCTCCCTCTGTTCCTCTCCTCTCATAAATGCCTGACCGCTCCGTCTGTCTGTGTTATGTGACATGGTGTAAGGCGCTTCTCCTGGCCTTCCCACATGGTTTTTTCCCACAGTGTGTGTTGAGGAGAGTCATAAGATCAACACCATGTTTGGTCGAGGCAAACTACCCACGTCAAACCATCATTGTTTAGTTTTGCTCAATACCAAGTTCTTGCAGCTCCCTGATCATCAAACTAAACTAAGCACTGAATTAGGTTTGTAAATACACCTTGTTTCATTAAGAAGAGACCAACAAATCAAAATTACGTTTGCTGAACATCCTCGCATTACTTTCCTTTAATGTTTTCTCTTTCTCACATTTATACCTTGTATTGTTCTTACAATATTACTTTGTACCATTATTATACATCTTGATGTCTATACATGAATCGTTGATGTAAACATCTTTGTCATCTTGTAAACATCTTGTCAAGTGGACAACACATATGCAGAAAATATGACCTTTTTTAACTGGAGCTACAACTCTTTGACGATCGGTTTTAGAAGATAAAGTTGTTGCTGTATTATGTGGTTAACAGTGTGTTGTGAAGCTGCTCCCGGGATGTGTGGCTGCCATGGAGTTGAGCCACCTGACGTGTTGTGTGGTTATCCTGGAGTTGTAAAGCTCCTGATGTGTGTAGCAGTAATGGAGCTTTGAGGCTCCTGATGTGTAAAGTGATTACCATGGAGTTGTGAGGTTGCTGCTGTGCTGTGAAACTAATGGTTCGTTGTTGATGTCTTGTGAAGTTGTGTCCTGTGAGGCTGGTGTTATATGATGAGAGTAACAAGCGGATGTATCATGATTCTATGTCATCTACTTCACGCGTCTAGTGGTGGGTCAGACTAAATGCAGGTCTGTCACTCTGACACCCCTTCGTCCTGCTCGTCTACCACAGATCTACACAACTGTGCTTCTCTGGCTATGGCTTAAATCCTTTCCATATTGCTGGAAGTATATTTCTTGTATCATGTTCCTTGGATTACCTCCTATTTGTATGCTATTAGCTGCTAAACCGGATCTAATGATTAATTTTTCTAACATAATTTGTTGGATTTGTTTAACAGATGGCTAGTCCTTCATTCAGCATGACTGTCCTGGGTTGCCTTCCTAATCTGCCTCTTCCACCATAGCTTCCCTCCCAACAATCCTCCTACCCATAGCTTTGTTTACCGTCGGGTTACAAGATCCCGACAACATGAGAGAACTACTAAAGTCCCAGCTTGTACCTGACGGGCAAGAATGGCATCAGACGACGATTGTTGGCTGTGTACAAGTTTGTTTCTAGTGTCTGTTGTTTACTGTCAGTTGTAGATGTGTGAGCGTCTCTCCGGATGTTTTCTGACGTCGTACCATCTTCTATGGACTTTAAAGACGCTGATCCATCGCGTCTTTATTGACGTTGTATTGGAGGAAGAGTTAACTGATATATACCAATATCAATGATGCATCAAAGTGACCCGAATGTGTTTGGTCGTGTTCATGAGAAGGCGTAGGTCTATGTTCGCGTTTCTGTTGGTACGCATGCGTATATCTGTAAGTGTGTTTATGTGCACGCACGTACGTGTGAGTGTGTGTGTATATATATAAGTTCACTGCCTTAGTCTTCTGATATTCCAAAAACCATCTTACCAAACTAGTTCCTTCTTTCCCAAAATGATCTTACATATAATCAGCTACGAACTGGTAGGTGCCGATGACTCTGTTCTTACAAGCAAAATCTTCTCTTTCAGAATCATCTTCCCACTCGGATATGAACTGCCGTAGCCACACCTGATCAACTGCGAGGAAACCTTTCATACCAAGAGGCAAGGTTAGTTGAGCAAGTTTAGTTACACAAGTTTAATCCATTTAGTACGTGTATATCCTCGTAACCTCCCGCTTATCACTACCAACAATAAGAAGACCTCACTGTTGTTTTCTCTCATAAAGCATGGAAAACGTAGGTACCTGGTTTTCCAGGGGGATGCTTCAAGATGATCAGTATATATTCCCTGCATCCTGTTAGGAAATGACAGGGATTTCTGTGTCGATAGAGAACTTTCGAAGGTTATCACCATGGCAGGAGTTGAGGTAGGAGATCCTACACAGGCTACAGCAGCCTCACGGCCGACAGCCTGGACCAGCGGTGTGCTGTACAGCTGTCGGTATTCTGTCCTCGTTACATCCGGCACTGCGTACTTTCCTACACTGCTGGATGCTTTGCTTTAAGTTTAATCCTTCAGACTTTGCAACAGGTAGTTTACATAGTTCGATTCCCTTTACACATTTCAGTTCTCTCTAACTTGAGGTAACAAAATGGCCAAACTGAAGGGAATCAGAGCCACAGACTAAGTAGGAAGTCTTCCGTTAGGTGCATCGTGCATGTCTTTGGAAAAGTTGGTTGGAAGATACTTGTGTTTATTTCCATGGAAGTATTTCTGTTCATATCTCATCGTCACACATGTTATAAGTATGCCACAGGAGCCGTACCAAACATGTTGCATGTTTGTAATTCTGTAGATTCAATACTGAATGAGAAGGGAAGTTGGTGGTTACACGAAGGAGGTTTTCGTAGGTGCGCCAGCCTCCTCAGCCTCCGTTCCCGTACAAAGTTTGTTGGTTGACGTAGATTCATTTTCCATAGTTTGTTGGTGTACGTCGGATGCTCATTATAGAAATCGTTCAACAAATTGATAAAGAAAAGTTGATGGTCCTCAAGTGGCACATTGAGCTCACTTAACGATAGGCGCCCCCAAGGACAGCCTCCTGCCTGCCTGGCAACACACACCGGAAATCCCACAGCCAGGGAGTCTCTCGCACACAATTGATTACTTCAGCGTGAGGTGGACAACATCACTCACTACCTTCTGTGATAAGGTTACTTTGTAGCTTTTGGAGACTAACTTTATTTATGAATTTCATGATGTTCCTACTGCGTATGGCGTACTGTTTATGCCTTGAGAAGGAACCAACAGTCTCTCCCGCTGCGTTTTTGTTTTCTGTCCGCATCCTTGGGGAAACCCAGATCCTTCACCATCCTCGGCTTGTTCCGACATAGTTTTTTTTCCCCATGTCGCTGCACCTCACTAGTGTAGGAATGAAACTTTCAGATCCCTGGGGAGTCTGAGTCACGACCTGTTAACCTGGAAAACCCATCTCTTTGATCCTGGTCAGCTGAACTGATTAGGTTTCCAGCGATAGCAGCCCCAGTACGTGTTGGGCTATCTGTTCTGACGCAACGTTTGTTCTTATGAAAACGTCGCCGTGAAAACCGCCCAGGCTGGATGTAGCCGAGTTCATGGTTACCCTATAAAATCAGTGTTCATTCGGGACAATACCCAGCGACATTCACCAGCTTAATCTATCCCTCCACAATCAAACTTGGTGTGAGGCATTTTGAAGAGATGACGGTCTACACATTGAATTTAACGTTAATCTCAATGTGAGAGAAAATATCTGCCTTAAACCACTTCTAACAAATGTCAGGTTTCGACTATATTAGTATTGTAAGAATAATTTGTATTCGAAATTGGCAGCGATGGTGGCCTGTTGGTCGTTGTGCGTCATGTACATGAAGGGGTGAGGTGGCCTACTGGTCGTCGTGCTTCATGTACATGAAGGGGTGAGTACATGTACATGAAGGGGTGAGTACATGTACATGAAGGGGTGAGTACATGTACATGAAGGGGTGAGTACTTGTACATGAAGGGGTGAGTACTTGTACATGAAGGGGTGAGTGCTTGTACATGAAGGGGTGAGTACATGTACATGAAGGGGTGAGTACATGTACATGAAGGGGTGAGTACATGTACATGAAATGGTGAGTACATGTACATGAAGGGGTGAGTACATGTACATGAAGGGGTGAGTGCTTGTACATGAAGGGGTGAGTACTTGTACATGAAGGGGTGAGTACTTGTACATGAAGGGGTGAGTACTTGTACATGAAGGGGTGAGTACATGTACATGAAGGGGTGAGTACATGTACATGAAGGGGTCAGTACTTGTACATGAAGGGGTGAGTACATGTACATGAAGGGGTCAGTACAGGGAGTAGATTAGTCAAACTACGAGATCAGATTCCAGTGGTCGGGGCCCATTATTCTGGCCCAAGCGATCAGGGCCCAGTAATCAGGTCCCAGTGGCCTGGGTCCAATAGTCAGGCCCCAGTAGTCAGGTCCAGCGAAAACCCTTGCGATTGATCTTATGGACTTTTAACTTCGAGTTCTCCGTAACCAGTCGTGAAACTGTAATTTTTACAATATCTAATGACAGGTGGTTTATGGGAGTCATTTGAAGGCCTCGTCTTACATATAAATATTTCGCTCTCCAAGAGAATGGTCTCCCTCTATAAGTTGATTGTTCAACAGGTGATGCATTAAGCAGTCCACTTCGATTCCGGGTTTTTTGATTTGCTTACGACTAAACACACGTGGATTTGGTTCGTGGTGTTCGTAATTATATTAATGTTAGAGGAGGAGCATAATTACTAACGCCTACAAGAACGTGTAACCAGTAACATCGCCTAGCAGTGCTACCATCCTGCAGTGACAGCAGTGTCTGGCAGTCGTGAAGATGAACCAGAGATCGGATCAAAGTTCTTGCTTCATGTCCTCCCAAATAAACCAGAAACTCCTGAGTCACCGTCACTTGTGGGTCGATGTCTCTGACGACGTCACTGCCGCCTGTTGGTCGATGACTCTAAGGACGTCATCGTCGGCAGTAGGGGCAGATGTAGCTACTAATTGTGGACGCAAGATGTAACTTGTCTTTCTTCTTCATCGTCACATCATCTGGTCGCTCAAGGACACGCCATTTGCCTTCTGTATTGGTGATGAATTGTAATTATATGTTTTCAGTCACCCATAATTAATTATCGTGAATTGATGATATTGATTAACATCTTCACCCGTCAGAGGGAGCGTCACACTCGTGCATTACCGTAAGTGATGTGGCAAGATTCCCACAAGGTTTTATTCATCTTGAGTTTCCCAAGTCACTTCCGTCACTAGCAACATGGAAGGGCTGACACATGGTGACCCCTCCCGTGCGCGGGACGGCCACCGTCAGGTCGTGTACGTAACCCGACTCTGACCCCGGAGACGTGTCACGGACACTTGTATGGCGTCATTCAACAGCAGCCTCTCGACTCGTGATCCTCTTCCAGCCAATCGTGCAGTCCCCGACACCAGCCCCCATGCCAGTCTCAACACCGGTTCCCATGCCAGTCCTCACACCAAGCCCCACACACCAAGCCCCACACACCAAGCCCCACACACCAAGCCCCACACAGTCATCTTCATTATATTCACAATTACAGAAATCATTCATAACTCCGGGATGATGCACAAGTGAAATCTGATGAATGTAATGTGTATATTCAAAACATGCATTCGTGAATGTATGTCGTCTATGTCAGGAATCTGTAATTACTTCATTCCTTTTTTTCCGTCTAACGTGAGATACCTTACCTGAGTATGATTATGATGATTAGACTGGAATTGTAACCTATGAATATTTACCATCTATTGGATCACACGACATTCACATGTTGCTGGACTCTAACACTGATTCTTGTGTTCGGTGAGGGAGTTTGTCTGTTTCTTTAATTCTTTTTGTTTATCTTAGGTCGTAACGCGCCAGGTTTTATGTTACTGCTGTCGTAATTTCCAATAAGCTGCTGTTAGGAATAATTTGTAGTCGTGATCTCAAGAGTAAGATAACAGGAATAAATGAATTGCCCTCTCCCAGGCTCCTACCAATACTTGAACTTAAACTGTTGCGCACTGACTCTCTCGGGAGCAGTGCACGTCCATCCATCAGATCCAACATGACTATAATGATCGTCTGTCCCCACTATGAGAACAAGCAAACACACAAGGTACAGTAAACCTTGTGATGCATCAGGCCACAACGCACACCTGGTGACGCTGCCACACGAGCTTTGCTCAGAAATAAAGCTTGGCTGTGGCTGCCCTCGCTGTAGCTGGGCGTCCGTACGCCAGTGTGACACCTGCAGGGATGTCGCCTGCCTTTGCCTTACCGCAGCTGTGTTAACTCAGGTGAAGTGGGAACAGGATATCCGGCGCAACACAAACCTGTGGATCCGGACCTCCAGTAAAGTAAATATAACGAAACTTGGACAAACGCTTATACAGCGTCACCTGACAAGAACGACCACCTCATTTGATATGCCGGTTGGTTCAGTTAGATATAACGCTTCCGTTCATCACCGTGACCACCATCTTGAAGGTGAACTGTTTCTAGTTTCTAATAACCTTTGTAGGTGAGCTTAGAGAACAGACTTGTGTAAAGAAATACCAGGAAAGATTCAGGTTGAAAAGGGGTTGAAAAGGGAAATGAGAGTTGGGGTGAGCGAGTAACGGTGAAGTTTAGGGGGAATAAGATGTTTTGGAAGGAGATAAATACTATGCGAAAATGGCTGTCCGTTCCTCGTCTGCTCCTGGCGCTACTTCTTTAATGTGGAAAACATGGAAAGTATGAAAAATTGCAATGTGTGTATATATACATATATATATATATATATATATATATATATATATATATATATATATATATATATATATATATATATATATATATATATATATATATATCGAGGTGGTGTGCAAAGTGAGAGGGTTAGGGAAAATGATTTGGTAAACAGAGAAGAGGTAGTAAAAGCTTTGCGGAAGATGAAAGCCGGCAAGGCAGCAGGTTTGGATGGTATTGCAGTGGAATTTATTAAAAAAGGGGGTGACTGTATTGTTGACTGGTTGGTAAGGTTATTTAATGTATGTATGACTCATGGTGAGGTGCCTGAGGATTGGCGGAATGCGTGCATAGTGCCATTGTACAAAGGCAAAGGGGATAAGAGTGAGTGCTCAAATTACAGAGGTATAAGTTTGTTGAGTATTCCTGGTAAACTATATGGGAGGGTATTGATTGAGAGGGTGAAGGCATGTACAGAGCATCAGATTGGGGAAGAGCAGTGCGGTTTCAGAAGTGGTAGAGGATGTGTGGATCAGGTGTTTGCTTTGAAGAATGTATGTGAGAAATACTTAGAAAAGCAAATGGATTTGTATGTAGCATTTATGGATCTGGAGAAGGCATATGATAGAGTTGATAGAGATGCTCTGTGGAAGGTATTAATAATATATGGTGTGGGAGGCAAGTTGTTAGAAGCAGTGAAAAGTTTTTATCGAGGATGTAAGGCATGTGTACGTGTAGGAAGAGAGGAAAGTGATTGGTTCTCAGTGAATGTAGGTTTGCGGCAGGGGTGTGTGATGTCTCCATGGTTGTTTAATTTGTTTATGGATGGGGTTGTTAGGGAGGTAAATGCAAGAGTCCTGGAAAGAGGGGCAAGTATGAAGTCTGTTGGGGATGAGAGAGCTTGGGAAGTGAGTCAGTTGTTGTTCGCTGATGATACAGCGCTGGTGGCTGATTCATGTGAGAAACTGCAGAAGCTGGTGACTGAGTTTGGTAAAGTGTGTGGAAGAAGAAAGTTAAGAGTAAATGTGAATAAGAGCAAGGTTATTAGGTACAGTAGGGTTGAGGGTCAAGTCAATTGGGAGGTGAGTTTGAATGGAGAAAAACTGGAGGAAGTGAAGTGTTTTAGATATCTGGGAGTGGATCTGTCAGCGGATGGAACCATGGAAGCGGAAGTGGATCATAGGGTGGGGGAGGGGGCGAAAATTTTGGGAGCCTTGAAAAATGTGTGGAAGTCGAGAACATTATCTCGGAAAGCAAAAATGGGTATGTTTGAAGGAATGGTGGTTCCAACAATGTTGTATGGTTGCGAGGCGTGGGCTATGGATAGAGTTGTGCGCAGGAGGATGGATGTGCTGGAAATGAGATGTTTGAGGACAATGTGTGGTGTGAGGTGGTTTGATCGAGTAAGTAACGTAAGGGTAAGAGAGATGTGTGGAAATAAAAAGAGCGTGGTTGAGAGAGCAGAAGAGGGTGTTTTGAAATGGTTTGGGCACATGGAGAGAATGAGTGAGGAAAGATTGACCAAGAGGATATATGTGTCGGAGGTGGAGGGAACGAGGAGAAGAGGGAGACCAAATTGGAGGTGGAAAGATGGAGTGAAAAAGATTTTGTGTGATCGGGGCCTGAACATGCAGGAGGGTGAAAGGAGGGCAAGGAATAGAGTGAATTGGAGCGATGTGGTATACAGGGGTTGACGTGCTGTCAGTGGATTGAATCAAGGCATGTGAAGCGTCTGGGGTAAACCATGGAAAGCTGTGTAGGTATGTATATTTGCGTGTGTGGACGTGTGTATGTACGTGTGTATGGGGGTTGGGCCATTTCTTTCGTCTGTTTCCTCGCGCTACCTCGCAATCGCGGGAGACAGCGACAAAGTATAAAAAAAAAAAAAAATATATATATATATATATATATATATATATAGATAGATAGATAGATAGACAGATAGGTGTTAGTGGACACAGCCTGCAAGTGGTCACGTTGTATGCATATATATGTAATTGTGCGCATGTATGTGTACATCCTACTTTTCAATCTTTTAGGTTTGTATAATGTTATCTCGTCTCCTACTCTGCCAGCTGCAGGTGCTGGCTTGTGTTATCTCGGCTGTCGGGGGAACGCTCAATCTTCCCTTTTTTACTTCACCTGTGAAGGTTCTGCAGCTCAAGGACACATGCAATACGGTAAACTTGTTTACTGAGCCGGCTGTGTGTGCGTGCGTGTGTGTATGTGTGTGTTTTGCTAATTACCTGTCTGTTGAATTAACTACCGCTAAAGTCTGAGAGCGTTCAAAGAAAACACAAACAACAACAAATAGTGAAGCTGTAGAAAGGACATACGAATATTAGCTCTTTTCACAATTACAAAGAGGGAGTTCACTATACAGTCTACTGATAACTGGTAATATTCACTATACAGTCTACTGATAACTGGTAATGTTTACTATACAGTCTACTGATAACTGGCAACACTCACTATGCCGTCTACTAATAACTGGTAATATTCACCACAATGGTACAACCATGCAGTGTGCATGAACCTGGTCAGATGGGTTTGACGTGGCTGTGGTGCTGAACTGCATCTTGGAAACGAGTAATCTCCAGTGACGGAGGATGATGTGGTGATGATGATGATGACAGAAGATTCGTATCGAATTGCTGAGTTAGGTGGCTCTAGAGGCATAAGTGGTGGGTGTGTGGAGCGCCTCTTGATATGTGGTGTAGGTGGGGAAAAGGACGTATCGTGTATAGTGTGGTGGATATGGAGGAGGACCAGGTACGTCAGAGGTAGATGGGATTGGGTAGAAGGAAAGATGACTCTAGATGCAGGAGGTCCAGCTTTCTGGAGTCGACGAAAAATGTAGGGACAGTCATGGTGATACTGACGAGTTCCAACTAGCTTAGTTACCACTGTCCAAAGTGACATAGTAGGAGATGGACAAATTTGGAGGCTACACAGATGCTCATGACTGTGGCCATAGTGATCGATTGATATATCTTTCCTAGTCTCACATACTTGTTCGCTGTTTCCTACGCTCGAGAGGTAACGCCAGGAACATGCAAAGAAAAAGGCCTCATTCGTTCAAATTAATTCTTTGTCATGTGTAATGCATGGAAACCATATATTTATATTGTATATATATATATATATATATATATATATATATATTCCTTCAAACATACACATTTTTGCTTTCCGAGATAATGTTCTCGATGTGTGGAAGTCGAGAACATTATCTCGGAAAGCAAAAATGGGTATGTTTGAAGGAATAGTGGTTCCAACAATGTTGTATGGTTGCGAGGCGTGGGCTATGGATAGAGTTGTGCGCAGGAGGATGGGTGTGCTGGAAATGAGACGTTTGAGGACAATGTGTGGTGTGAGGTGGTTTGATCGAGTAAGTAACGTAAGGGTAAGAGAGATGTGTGGAAATAAAAAGAGCGTGGTTGAGAGAGCAGAAGAGGGTGCTTTGAAATGGTTTGGGCACATGGAGAGAATGAGTGAGGAAAGATTGACCAAGAGGATATATGTGTCGGAGGTGGAGGGAACGAGGAGAAGTGGGAGACCAAATTGGAGGTGGAAAGATGGAGTGAAAAAGATTTTGCGTGATCGGGGCCTGAACATGCAGGAGGGTGAAAGGAGGGCAAGGAATAGAGTGAATTGGATCGATGTGGTATACCGGGGTTGACGTGCTGTCAGTGGATTGAATCAGGGCATGTGAAGCGTCTGGGGTAAACCATGGAAAGCTGTGTAGGTATGTATATTTGCGTGTGTGGACGTATGTATATACATGTGTATGGGGGTGGGTTGGGCCATTTATTTCGTCTGTTTCCTTGCGCTACCTCGCAAACGCGGGAGACAGCGACAAAAAAAAAATTATATATATATATATATATATATATATATATATATATATATATATATATATATATATATATATATATATATATATATATATATATTCCTATATTTCATCTCATGACAGAATATCATGTTGCACATATATCCCAGAAGACCCTGACCCTCCCTTCACGCGTGGCTGCCTTCTCCTGCGCCCGGCAGGTTTACACGGAGTTATCCGAGGCTTACAATTACGGCCGAGTTAATTACTGGTCTAGCTGGGTCGTTACGTGCAGGTCTCGTGTCATACAGACGTGCAACGAAGTATGCATCTCACATACGCCTTACAGCAGAAGGGCAAAGCATTTATTAGCCATGACAGAGTAAGCAATGAGTATATCAGACTTAGAAAGGAGGAAAAAAAGTCTGTAAAGAATATTGAGGAAAAGGAAGGAGCCACTCGAAAACATTTTCCATAAAGTCATCAGAAGAAAAGTATTAACTAAAGCGCAGGTGATCGGGCAAAAGAATCGGAGAGAAGAGTCGTCGAGGGTGATGATGCAGAGATATGTGGCAAGTTGAATGACGAGTTTGATGAGGTATTGACAGTGGAAGTCACTGTAGTCCCAACACCGGGGAAATGAAATGGGAGGAGGTTGTGGAGGGCATTTAAGTATCCAGAAAACACATGACTGGACTACTGTTGAGCCTTGACCCACATAAGGCTCACAGTTCCCGTGATGTTTCTTCGTTTGTGCGCTGATAAATTATGCAGATACTCTGGACACGTCCCTATAAGATTTTGTTAGAAATGTTTGTGGAAGAAGTTATGTTACAGAGGGAGCAGAGGAAAGCAATGTCATACCTTTCTCAACAAAGGAGACGAGGAGTCGCGCTGTATTTGATGAATGTGATCTGTAAAATACTAGAAAAGTTTTAAAGATTTAAACAAAATCTTAAATTTTGTGATCTGGTTGATAAGATTCAAAACAGAGTATGCAAAGTAAAGAGGATGGAACACAGCATAACTAGGCCTCAATACGAACACCATCTACGAGAAAACAAGCCGCAGGAATATTTGTATGTGAGAGGAACATGTAAGCCAACATTGTGATGAAGCTGTCGTGTTTAGAAAATGAATGAGGCAAACTGTCTCTCGGCAAATATTGAAATCGTTTAAGTAGATGGTTAATATAAGTAACTGGTTAATGTAAGTAATTAGTTAACGTAGATATTCAGCAAGTTGTTCACATGGTTGATGAACCTCATTCCGATTAAGTGTGTATGGTGAGGATGGGACATAATGAAAGGTCTCGCTATGAATACAATCTATGATCTTTTGTGTCGATTTATTAATTACTTTTTCTTTATCATTTGTTGTAGCTGGAACCATTGTTGAAGAAATGAACCGAAAACTCACAAGTCAAACTTTTTTATTCCCATGACTTTATCAAATAATATTATAACCCACATTCCTTGACAGATAAATTCTTGACAGTCACCAGAGAGTTAAAGTACTTTCACTTTCTGTGGGTTCTTGCCAACTTAAGGGGAAACTCAGATTGACTGACGTATTAGTGAAGTCCTGCCTCACCTGAGGATTGAAGTAGTGTCCTAATCTGTAATAAAGTTGGTGGGACATAATGGAATTATGTAAAAACTTAAGTCTATCATATCAAGTCTTGGTCATGAATATAGCCTGTGTCAGTCTAATGTCGCAGTAGCCCTTCTACGGTCGTGTATAGAAAATCTGTAGCACAACCTGCAGTCGTACACTGCCATTCTGCCAAATGATTACAAAATGTCCTAGACAGTGACAGCTGTGGTAGACTTAGATGCTCAGCTGCAGTTGAAGAGTCGTTCGTGTAGGTAATTTCACTTGCGGGTTGGTGGCATAATACCCTCACTAATACTAGTACCATCCAAAAACACACCACAGTTCAAGGCTGACGGTAATGGACGTCTGGCTTGATCGATAACCCTCCATATGTCGCTGGCTGTCGAACCCCACCAACCATTACGGCCTGACCCTCCGATGTCCCCCGGGACGTGGACATCTTACCCTACAGGAACACCCTTCCTCGATAGGGACACCCCTTCTTACTACAGAGAACCTCCACATTTCGAACACCCATTCCTCTGTATGGACAACCATCTCAACATGGACATCCACCTTCTGCACGGACATCTCGTATGGTCCTTGAGCGTGAGGCAGCAGCACTAGACCCCGCCTGGGCTGTAAGTGTGACTCAGCACCGACCGACTCAGGGACTCTTGTAATTACCTGTTGTCAGGACCCACTAGCCACGTCACAGGAAAGGCGAAGAAAAACTATATAGATACAGGTTCTTGGATATACAGCTAGCCACCCACGCTTCTCATCATTACGCACCACCGCACTGATCGCGGAAAGCATTTGTGACCTACAGCCATCTGCTTACAATTTACATCGTTGAGCAAATCTGTCTTGATTTAGTCGGACACTTTAATATTCGATGAAAATGGAAGTGAATATTAGAGAGAGAGAGAGAGAGAGAGAGAGAGAGAGAGAGAGAGAGAGAGAGAGAATCGCTCTTTGAACACACGAATGTAGTTGGGGTGGGTCACCTGCCTCCCCCTCACCCCTCTCGCTCCCTCTCCACCCACTACCGCCAAGGTCACCGGACTTCCACGGCTTCCCACACCCATGTTCAGGGATAGATATCCCCCCCTTCTCCCCCCCCCCCCGCCCCTCTGTCGCACGTTCAACCCAGCGTCGATACTTACGCGTAACGGACCCGCCGCGGGGCGTTAACTTTTTCGAGGACCTGCTGTGCGAACAGTGTTTTTTCCCTGCTTTCCCGATGAAGATGTGGCAACTGATCATCCCCGCACCTTAGATGAGAGGACTGACCCGCTTCTGTGACCCCCGTGGTGGGCTGACTAACATTTCCTGGATCCCAGGTGGAGGTGCTGTACCCTCGCCAGACCCGGGCCTCCTCGTGTTGCTGTTACGTAATGTTCTGCAGGTGGTGATGATAATGTACGTGTGTGTTCAGTCTACGTTTTCTGTTATAAGCGCCGTCCCTCGTGTCAGGCGCACAATGATCGACCTCGTTAATACAGTAAACCACCGTGTTCCTGTATACAACGCAATGGAAACTCTTGACGTTACTTCCTCTTTCGCAATATCCAGAGTGAGCCGGATCTATGCCCTTGCCCCCACCCCTACCCCCATACCTACCCTCCCTTACCCATCCCTCCATTATCCTCCCCTGCATTCTCCTCCCCCCAGTCAACCTAACAATGAGCAGCATCCTCTTCCCCTCTCTACCTTTGTAATTCCTCGTCACGCGCTCGCTTCCCATGCTTAATTAGCTTTTGTTCTACTCATTTCTTCCTCCTCATCGCCCTCCCCTCGTCTGTGTTTATCTCTGCTCAGGTGATGCCATGTAACCCGGACGCACACTTCGGCAAGTCATACAGGATCCCATGGGAGCACAGAGGCTCCACTCCCCCGGCGGCGGCGCCCTCTTGCCCCTCCGGCCCACTCCTGCAACTCATCTCTCGTGTCTCTTGAGATCACCCTATTCTCACACACTTCTATACTCTCTTTCTCGCGTCCCTGCTCATCCCACCCATGTGCCTTTCACCATCTGGATCTTTACTTTCTCGAAATCTTGACTTGTATCACGACACCTTTCTGTGAAGCCATCACTTCAACATTCTTTCCATTCCTACATCATCTCGCAGTGCATCTCGGTTTCCTCCGCTCTACCAGTCAACTAGAACCTATTGCAGATCCTTCTTGCTGTCAAGCAGTAAAGAACTTTGCTCTGTCCTTGAACAAAAGTCAAACGCCAGTCTGTATCGTTACATCATTTTTCTTACGCATAAATTTCTTTAGAATTTCTTTCCTATTTCCTTCATCCATGACTATATTGCTTTTGTACGCTCGTGTCGTCCTTCTGGTTCGCCTCATTGTGCGTCCTACCGCGTTGGCTTCCTCTGGTGGTGTATCGTGGCGAGTGGGTCTCCCACCTGAGCCCCACGGTCAACTCGTTGTCTTGATCCCAAAAAAGTTGTTTCCTCTTAAGTGCAACTCTTACGTGCCAGCAGTTAATGTTGTTGACGAGGATCAGACTCGAAGGATTTCCTTTTCTTCTTAATGAGATATTTACATATAATTTAATGCTCAGTAACTTTAATTGGTTAAGGAAAGCTTTGTCGTATAAGAGGAATACGTGATAAGATCATCATCAACGTTTGTAATTTACAGAAAAAAGAATGACCAAATCATAGTCATCACCACAACACACACCAGTACAATTCTGGAACTCTAACAGTGATAGAAGGTATTGTTCTTGTCCCACCGAGAATGACTTACGGAGAGGAAGTATAGTTCTATGTTTACTACATAAAACTGTGAAGCACATATACATGTATTGTTACACACACACACACACACACACACACACACAGTTTCGTGAGAATGCCTCAGGCTGAGCCACGACCAACCCTGGACCATCAGCCACAGGTCACGTGGTCAAATATTGGTCATGATTCTAATTGGTTCAGGTTCCTTTTGTTAACTTCAGTAGGCTTCGTCTGTCGTAAACCTTTCTCGTCATATTCTCAATCAACTTTCTCGTGTGATTGTTTGTGATGTGCTTAAAGTATATAGAGTTTCGATTCTTAACGCTAAATGAGCAATTAATTCAAACGTAAATATGTAGAGATTACTTCCAGAATAGTGGAAATAAGAAATGAGAAATAATGTCCATTTTTTCGGTTTATATTCTTGTATATCGTTCAGTCAGGGGATCTGTATGTACTCCAAGCCTTAGTGTTCTACTCTGTATTGATTTACTATTCTGGTGTTCTTTCCATGTTATCTTGGGCAAAACAGTAATGATTTAGGTTTGATTTGACGATTCTAATATATATATATATATATATATATATATATATATATATATATATATATATATATTATCCCTGGGGATAGGGGAGAAAGAGTACTTCCCACGTATTCCCTGCGTGTCGTAGAAGGCGACTAAAAGGGAAGGGAGCGGGAGGCTGGAAATCCTCCCCTCTCCTTTTTTTTTTTTTTCCAAAAGAAGAAACAGAGAAGGGGGCCAGGTGAGGATATTCCCTCAAAGGCCCAGTTCTCTGTTCTTAAAGCTACCTCGCTAATGCGGGAAATGGCGAATAGTTTGAAAGAAAGAATATATAAATATATATATATATATATATATATATATATATATATATATATATATATATATATATATATATATATATATATATATAATCTTCTGCCCCAGGAATCCCCTCCATCCTTAGAAGGCTCCTGCAGGTCACATGCACCAGCTGGCCGGCAACACAGCTTATAAAGTATTGTGATGCTAGTGTGTTTTGATGTGCAGAAAGTGCAAGGCAGTTGATTAGTGTGTTTGGTGTATTCGTGGGCAAGAATAGTCTTGGGTTGTCTTGAAACTGTTTGTAACGCTGAAGTGATGGGTCATGTCCAAAACGTAAGCGGGAGTGCGACCCGTGCTTGTCTGGGGAGTGTGTTTCTGATGGGTATACGTCTGGTGGACTGGAGTTAAGCACTGTGGTGGGAGGTCTGTGTGTACGTGCATTTTCAGTGTTCTGTTTCTTGGTGATGAGGGGACCTGAGAGAGATCACTGAGAAGTGAGGTGGGAGTAAACTTTTTATTACCTGGGAGTTAGTGGTTAGTTATGGAGTGGTTTAGGTGGGCGGAGCCTAGAGTTGTTAAATAGAACTGGGTGCCAAGCATGTTAAGGTGGGGGTGTACTGGGCTGGATCTTTGTTTCACTGCAAAGTTGTTGAGTGTTAGCTGTTGCAAGGCGGTCAATGATTGTTTTCAGTGCAGCATTTTGTGTGGATTACAACTTTGTTATAGTTAATTTTGGGAGGGTGGAAGACCAGGCAGGTCAAGTGTACTTTAAAGTGGAGCGAATGAATTATTTGTATATGATGTCTAGAGAGATTTTTCCAGATATGTTGCCAGTCACAGCTCTGAGGAAATTCTGTGTGTGTGTGTGTGTGTGTGTGTGTGTGTGTGTGTGTGTGTGTGTGTGTGTGTGTGTGTTATTTTGTGTTTACTTCATTAGTGTGGGGAGGAAACTTCATTTGTAAGTCGCCTGTGACGCCTAGAATGACCGGCGTTTTGTTCAGTGGGAGAAGTTGTCATTCAAGGCGACTGGAACGCGTGAGCTGGATTTGTGTGTTGATGTCCAGTTGGAGTGTCAGCAGGATTGTACAGTACACGGTAGAAGACCTCACAAGCAAAGTGTCCTATTTGCTTTTTTCACCCCGACGTTGGCCAGGTGTGGTCGAGACAGTGCTGGTCGCTGCCTCCCAGACTGGAATAGTTCAACCATTTTTTCCCGAGTGTCTGGCACGGGGCACATTAAACCAGCGGGGCATATCTGAATGTGGCCACAGTCACCACTGGGTAAGGTTTCTGCTAATATGGAAGAGAATATAGATGACGATTAGGTTTTAATGTTTCTTACGCAACCATTCCAATAATGAGGACAGTTTCTGGTATACGAGTTGAGATATTTATTCATGCATGAATTAACGAAAATCATCCAATATATATATATATATATATATATATATATATATATATATATATATATATATATATATATATATATATATATACTGGAAGACTTTTCTTGATTAATGCATGAATCAATAATATTAATAATGTGCAAAAAACGAGAGAGCAAAGGGAAGCATCGGTGAAGGAATAATAAAAGGGGAAGTGGGAATATATCGAATGTGTTTGATGATGATGGGTGGCAGATGTAAGGTGTTTAGGTCGGGTGGTATGGTAAGTGAGAGTCATAGGGAGAGGTTTGGTGAGGAGAAGAGAGGTGGTGAAAGCCTTGCGTAATATGAAAACATAATGCATTAAGAAACTCGTAGATACCAAATGTGCATTGGTCTATAACAAAACATGGTTAAAGGAAGAAGCAAACACACACATACATACACACACACACACACACACACACACACACACGCACACATATATATATATATATATATATATATATATATATATATATTTATCAGAGGCCTCTCTCATGCCCACGATGCTAGAACCATAAAGGAGGCACCGAGCAGTTACTACTCAGTTGCCTAACATCATCTGCTGATAGACGTAAACATACCAAGACGTTCACCTTATGACCCACGCTCCCGACCGGTAGACGTGGCCAGCTTACTGAGTGCTGCAAGAACCTCATAAGAATAGAAGAGACTCCTGGAGGGGTATAGTAGATATAGATCTTTCCTCATTGATTTTGTCAATATTGTAGGTTCGTCTCGGAAACGGATTCCCTCATATTCCAGGATTGTTCAGTCCTCGATGTAAGATGATCAGAGCCGTAAGTAAATTTGCTGACCAGTCAACACTCATGGCAGACCTGATGATAAAGGTCAGACGTGGACGTCCCCGGGTGAGATACAGGAGCTGCCGGCTCCTATCAGGGTCACATTGGCGTTCCTCCTTCATTCCTCGTCCAGTTTTTGCCTCCTTCCACTTATAGAAGAGGGCTGGTGATAAGTACCCTTATGTCACTGCCATGTATACTTCCACTTGTTCTCTCCCTTGACTGCACATAATGAGCACGAGGCGTGACGAATCGTTTCGGGGGTTTAATTTGCGGCAGGTTAATCCAGGTGACCAACTCGCCCTTGACCTGGCTGGCTGCTGTATCAGGAGGGCGTCAGAATTGTTTTTTCTTCTGGTGAACATAATAAGGACGTGGCCGTACGTAATGTGATGAAATGTTTCAAGTGATCATATTGGATGGTTCTAGTGGTTGCTGAGGATAGTTTGAGCAGGTAAAGTGAGGAATATTGCTAAGAAAGATGCATACATATATACCATATTACTGCTTTACCGTATACATTGCCACGCGCGTCAATATTCTTTCAGCTTTTATTTTTTTTCGGTAATTTTAAAGACGTAAATATTTGTCCTTTCTTCTCTTCATTCCCCTTAACTTTAATTTCTCGAGGAAGCTCTTTCATCTGAGCGAAGATCCCTACACCTGTCCCAAGGTGAGGGAGTTCAGTAGAATAAAGACGTGTTGGTGAAAGTTGGTGAGGGTCACGTGTGTCCTGCACCCGTTCCCCACACCCGGTGTTGTCCTGGCCTCCTACTAGGCCAGACACGTGCCGCTCCCAGTGCAGGATTACTGATGGAAGAAACAGAGGGAGAGAGAGAGAGAGAGACGAAGGAAAAGGAAAAGGAAAGACACTATGAAGAGGAAGGAATAGAACAATTAAAACTCATCATTCCCATTTATGTTGCCGAATGTAAGATATCGTTATGTATCTCCAGTCAGACATGAATGACTTTGATAGAGAATCGACACATTAATTCATTTATCAACGAATGAGACTCGAGGACATTCAGCTGGCAAACGTGCCTTGCACAACTTTCTCCCAACCACAAATCAATCCATATGATCATCACTTTACTTTCCGAAACCTGCTCACCGTGACTGAATCCAGCATCTTACACCGTCGTCACGACTCTGGTCTGAGTCTCTGTGGCCCCAGCGTGGTGCTAGCGCTGTTGCGTTGGGCTCTGCTATCTGAGGAGGTTCTGTGGTCTGTGGGAGGCGCTAGGGCTCTGTGGTGTGCGGGAGGCGCTAGGGCTCTGTGGTGTTTGGGAGGCGCCTGGGCTCTGTGGTGTGTGGGAGGTGTTGGGACTCTGTGGTGTGTGGGAGGTGTTGGGACTCTGTGGTGTGTGGGAGGTGTTGGGACTCTGTGGTGTGTGGGAGGTGTTGGGACTCTGTGGTGTGTGGGAGGTGTTGGGACTCTGTGGTGTGTGGGAGGTGTTGGGACTCTGTGGTGTGTGGGAGGTGCTCGGGATCTGGTGTGTGGGAGGTGCTCGGGATCTGGTGTATGGGAGGTGCTAGGATGTGTGGGAGGTGCTGAGGCTCTGTGGTAAGTGGGGAATCTGTGGTACCAGTGTGGCGGTGATGAAGCTCAGTGTCGTGGATGGGATGCTTAGGATCTGTATCGTCTATGTGGCACGGAAGTTCTGTGGTCTTGGAAAGACTGTAAGGTTCTGTGGTCAGAGGGCGAGTGCTGCATGGAAGGAAACATAGTCTTGGGATCTACTGACACGAACATCTGAGCAGTTCCTTCAGTGTATCGAGTCGTTTGAACGAAACTAGAAAGATTAATGATTTCTATTCCTGAATTTCTCAGAGGTTAGACGCTAACGCTCTTTTCCTCACTACAGCCACTGCAGACAAACACTGACACTAGAGTGTTTTAACTTCTTTGGTCTTCCTAAGGATATGACTTAAAGGAAAGGTTGAAACTGTTCAAATTTGTTATTTACCAAATCTAAAATATTGTGGTCAACCATATAGTTATAGACTATCAACAAACACACTATGATTTGTGGATGGCGTCTCCTTCTGTGTGAAGGTGTGACGAGCTCAGGGACGTGTCTGTGGCAGGGATAGTAGATAACCACCTACGAGAGTGAAGGTACGAGTTGTCGGTAAACTGATGGGGAACTGACCAGTCTCTCCCTCTCTCTCTCTCTCTCTCTCTCTCTCTCTCTCTCTCTCTCTCGTACTAACATCGGCCTCGGTTGCACACACATTCTCTAATGCTGCTTCATATATGCATTAAGTTCGTCCATTCATCTGCTTGTATGATACTTTACACTGCAATTACTTGACAGTGTTGGATTAGATATAGAATTTACTTAGAACCATTTACTCATACTTACAATACACTTCAGTAACTTCAAGAAAGACTAAATGGGATAAATTTCATTATTGAAGTTTATCAGATTATTGCCAGAGCTGAAAACTGTGCCTCGTTTGTTTGAATACACGAGTCAGGGTGAAGGGAATTCATTCATTAATCATCCTGCACAGTGGATGCCATTATATATATATATATATATATATATATATATATATATATATATATATATATATATATATATATATATATATATTCCTATGTGACAAGTCCTGATAACATATCAGAGTTCTACGTAAGACACTTTGGCCAAGTACCAGTCCAAGCAACACAACCCCTTACCTTCCCTTCCTTCCACCGTCCCATGTCACTCCTGTCTTCAGGAATCAAAGTTCTCGACTGCTTAATAACAACAAAAAACATTCCAATTTTAGCCATCCAGCGCGGCTTAAAGACCTGATGCTTCAGAACCACACAAACCTCACGCAACACTTGCTGGAGGACTCGCTTAACCACAAACATCCACACTGCACCAGTGACAGTACTAAGCATTTGACACAGTTCCAAGACATATTCTCACACAAACGTATTTCGTACAAACCTCCATAAGAATGACAAGGAGTTGGACAACCTCATAGCTGGACCAGAGTCCTATGCAGAGGCCGCACTTGTCAAGCTTAACAGTGGTGTCCCACAGAAGATATTCTATTTACAATCCTGTTTAGTGTCTACCTGCATCACCCATCTCTGCCCCCTGCATCACCCATCTCTGCCCCCTGCATCACCCATCTCTGCTTCCTACAAGCTCGAAAGTGAACGTTTTCTCATATGGAGACCTCACCATTACATCACAGCGCCCTCCACTAAATGACCAACAAAGAACATTCATCACTGTGCCACACAACTGTGCAACACTGTTCCTTAACATAGAATATATATATATATATATATATATATATATATATATATATATATATATATATATATATATATATATATACACATAGATTTTTTGCTAAGCAGTTCTTCTTGTCTCTGCAATGGAGAAATTAAAGATAGTACACAGAGGTAAGGCTTGCGTCACCTTCGTTGCAGGCAGCGCTTCCAAAGTCACCAGAAAAGTAACTTTTGCTTACGTGAGGTAAATGTTTATGCTGTACGTTGACAATTGTGTCAAGGGTCCTGGACTGATGACCAAACAACACTTGGTAAATATCAACTCCATCATACAAAGTTGCGCTCTCGTGGCTGTAGATCATGACATGTTGAGAAAATAGAAATTATCGAAAAATAGTTTGGAAAGTTAGGAAGTACCACATTCTGTTAGATTAATGTATCGTAAAAACTGGATTAGCATAGACGTATATGAAATTTACAAACGATACTTTCAAGACTTTTATAACATAATCTAGATAAAAACATGTTCAGTTTATTGAAAAATCCTGAGACTTTCCTTTGACATTAAGAGAACACTTACAAGAATACAGGACGATTGTATCATTCAGTCTTAGCTGGGGTCAGGGGTGACTCATGCTACTGTGTTGATTCGGGTCACGGCTAGGTTAGGTCAATATGTTGGCTGGGGTCAAGGCTGGGTTAGATCAATGTGCTGGCTGGGTCAAGGATGGGCTAGATCAATATGTTGGCTGGGGTCAAGGCTGGGATAGGCCACAATGTTAGCTGAGGTCAGCACGGCTGAACACACTGGAATGATCAAGATTATGATGATAGTGTGTGTGTGTGTGTGTGTGTGTGTGTCGGGCATCCTGCTGCACACATATGTTTCTATCTTAAACCTTCTACAGATGAAATATTCTAAAAATGACTGTGGAAGCTACAGAAAGCTGATTTGGTGATTGGAGAATAGAAGGCAGGCGGGAGAGTAGATTTTTATGCACTTATATTTTTCATATTACAGTTCCGTATATGAACCTCTCCATGATCAAGATAAGATATAGAAATCTATGTTTAGGTTTTGACATATAAAGAAAGAAGAGGACATTTGATACAAAGGAATGTAAGAAAAACTTACACGGTCGCTTTCCCGCGTCAACGAGTTACTGTTAGCTAAAGATGAACAACAAACGCATCTATTCTCTACATGGCGTGTAAAATGCACCAAAATAAGGACGCGCCATTCAGAGTCAAGCCCAATAGACCCCTCCATGGCTTGTCTCTATTGTTTGATGCTCTGGTTCAGATAATTGACAGCACAGCCCCCATATGGCATATCAATCCTGTTCATTTTATCCCATGTGCGCCTCTCACTCTACTGAATATTAAGTCTCTGATACCCCCTTAAGATCTTTCCACTCCTCCTTGGCCTCCCTCTCCCCATTGATTCCTCACAATTCTGACAGCACATCCTTTTGGTCGGTCGGTCTTCGCTCATCCTCTTCATGTGTCCAAACCATTTCGTCTCTCCTCCAGCAATCACTTGTCAGGTTCAATCCCAGGGTGCATGAAGCACAGAAACATCATGAATTAACCACTGGACTGTTGTATTGTCGCTTTACTCCCACTTCTCGAGAGTACTCTTTAAAAAATCATAAGGACAATTGTGTCTAAGCAAGATTTCTGCCCAAGGATATATTTGTAAACAAATAAGCAAATCTTCGTCAGAACTGACTCTTCTCGCCGTAAGTTTATTAGTTGATATCAAGATTAATCTACACACAGTGGAATGACATCAACTGACCTGCACAGTGAGTGAGACTACTGTCGGACGAAAATACAAAGAATAACATTAGACTGTCCCTCGCTAAATACTTTACTTTAGAACTGTATACCAAGGGTGACTAAGCTCTACACTGTCCTGAAAACTAGAGTTAATATGTGTGATCTTGAATGGTGAACTTTATCGTGTCAGATCAGTGACCTGGCTTTATACAGATGATTAGCACTAGTGTTTTTGCTCTTCATTCGAGACCACAGAACAAAGCTCTTAAATTCCATAGGTTACGTGAGGGACTCGGTTACAGTCGTCATGCTGCCTTAGTGAAGCTTGTAGAAACAACAGGGAAGCCATGATCAGGACACGAGCTCGGCAAGTCACCTGGGCAGGAGGGCTCGGTGAGCTCAGTACACGAGGACGATCCTCACGGAGGTAGTCCAGTACCCCAAGACAAGAGGAGGGTAGAGCTCTCTTTAGTCCGGCCTGTGACATAACACTACACTCCGTCAAGATGGATCTACGTGGCATCTTCGCGCCCCTGATTCTATGCTACCATCTTCATGGGAAAGCTTTAGATGTCTTGCATTAAGTAAATTGTGCTGCTTTAAGTGCTGGTGATAGATTACCTCTTTGTAGTATCACTTCATCTGTTTTCTTACAAGTAGGAGAAATTTGATGGTAAAAGGAGCTATTGACTTTCCATCTACCACGTAAAGCCAAACAGTTATCACATCTGCACATAAAGCTCAGGATTGTGCACTCCTCACCACTGCGCGAGGAAGCAAAATCCATCCACCCGCTGAGTCACAAGGTGTGGTGGCCACGGGCTGCCTGCCCAGATAACAGAGATTAAGAGACAACTGTTCAGCAGAATCTGACCTCTGTTAAGGAGTGGCCCTGGACGTGGTGAAGGTTCTCACCAGGCCTCTACTTCTAACCTTTCTGAAGGACTTGATTCTCACTCCTCACTGACATTGCCTATGAGCGAGCGCACCTCCATTTATGTATCTTATTTCTCCATGAACCATGGAGTCGGCTCCCTCACATCCCGGCCAACACCCCACCGTTACAGCACCCACAGGGCACGTGTTGGGGCTAACTCTTCAGTCATTGATTGACTTGTACCGGTATCAGCGGCTAGTTTATTGTGCATCCTATGCTCGTTCTGTGAGCGGTAGCGCAAGAAATATTACAAATGGTCTTTGTCAGACCCAGGTGGCAGAGACTCGACTTTCCCCTCACACGAAAAACAATATGTGAAAGTTTTCGTCAAATGATTCTCTTGTTGGTCTTGCTCAAAAGAATTCACAACCATCAAAAGATAAAGAGTAAGTAAGGACCAACAGAAAATGGAAAAACCGTTGAGTCATAAGGAAATCCTTTCTAGGAGAGACTGTATTGTTTTTAACTTGATGATGGATTGTGGCTTTATACAACGAAATATTTGATCAGCTTAACAAACATGTAGGGATACATAGTAAAGGCTAATCTTCCTCTTTAAAGTAATTCTATTAAGCAGCAGCATTATTTGAAATTAATCTGACACAAATAAACTGTTATGCTTAGATCAGTATGACAATACGTTTTGTTCAGTTTTTAATGCTGGTTTTATGAACCAAATGTGACCCCGAACTGATGAGGCATGAACATAACGAAGAAGCAGAACTCAGACAACGGACGCCAAGGAACGAACAGGTTCAAATAATGAATAAAAATCCTCAAGATGCAAGATGGTAATGACAGGATCAGCAAGGTTGTTAGTATAGGTCATCAACAATAGGGCTGTCAGTAAGGTCACCAACATACTAAGGTCAGCAGGACGTGGTAAGAGAGGTCAAATTTCTTTCCGTATGACGTCGTAGAGATGGCGATGGGCTGCCGGAATTCCTGCCTCAATAGGGAAGGTGAGGCCGTCGTACCAGATGTCCTTGACAGTTCAGAAGAGCCTCGCCTACAACCTTTCCCTATTACTACAACTAACTCTTGATCTATCCCGCCACCTTTACTGTCGTTGCTACAACTGCTGCTGCCCTGGAGGTCGCAATCCACCATTTCTCCCTCTGCTTCTTGTTCTGCCATTTTTCAGTTACCATCATTACTACTACAAGTATAAGCCGATGGTATGATAGTTTTGATAATGCCACCACTACCACTAACGCCACTTTGTCCCTAATAATAACGATGTTGCAGGTTCCACTCACTGCCTTGCGAATCAAACGTGCTTCTCCAAACCGCTGGAGAAGATTCCAAAGTCTCTGAGGAGACGTTTGACCACTTTTTTATTTTGTACCTCGTAAATTCTCTGCAGATTATATCCCATTTCTAATTTTACATGAAGGGCGAAAGTCTGTCATATTTTTGCATATCCCGTAATTCGCCAGATTAGTGGGTTGGTTGAGTGTATCATTGCCTCGTACTGAGTAGATGTAATTCCAGGACCAACTCAACAGACCGACATTACTCGTGTAACTCGGAGTGAAGCGCCACGATTCCCAGCATTTCTCCCGCCTTGATGTACACAATTAACAGTACTAATGCTCGTCGTATGTGCCTGGGGGATTCTCCTCTTAGTGACGCGAGTCGAGCAACACTGACCTGTAACCACGACGGCACTTGTACCTCTGGATCATCGGTCAGACGACTATCCTCAGCAAACAAACATAATGTTTTATAAATTCGTTCTTCAGACTGCAGTGTCGGCGGGCGCAAGACCGATTCCATCCACTACTTGAGCTGGTCTTGGATGAGGTTGACTGTTTCTTCCTTATTAGGTTTCCTGTTATAAAGATAAAACATTTTGCAGACCATTTCACTGGTAATGTTTGTGGTAATGTTTGCTAGCATCCTAATGGCATAATTTGAGTCTAGAGAAGACATCATAATTTGGTACTGTAGACTGGATACTAAACCTTGAATGAATAGGTTATTCATGGATTTCTTTTTCGTTCATATTGGATCATTCACTTCGCTTAAGCAAGATTATTTAACTACAGGAAATGACATATAAAATCTTGTCCCTGAATTTCCAGGGATTATATATTTTCTTCTTACATAGTGACGTGATGTACTGTTGCCAGACGCCACGAACTATCATAAGATCAGGCTGGTTAGGATTTTGGTTAGTTTATTTGATTTCGTGTTATGACACCTGCACAGGTGTGCTAAATATGTGTCTTCAGAGCATGAAAGGTATTGGGCGTTGGCCTCACCGCCAGGATAACCTGTAAGAACAGTGACTGCGAACGAAGTGGGTCGAGTGCTTTCCATTGTTGTCCGGGTAGAGGAGGTGGCGGGTCCAGTCCTGCTGTGAGGGACCTTGACACCGATCTTGCCTGCTCAGGCCACACACGTTAGCATTCTTCATGTAATCCTTCATCGAGTTTCACAGTTCGTGGAAAAGTAAATTTCCTTCCTACTTTTACTCCAAACTGGGTCATGGTATCGCTGCTGCTCCAACTGATTTTTTTTTACATTTTTTCTCCTTTATGAGCACAGCAAATCTTCACCTCCCACATTCACAAATTTTAGCATATCTGACAAACGAAGATTCAAGTTAGAAGAATCATCATCCCTCTCGGGTGTTGATGTTGCCAAATTGTTTCACTAAATAGGAGTGTCGGAGGAGGAGGTGGTCGTACTGACACGATGGCTTAACCGACCAGATGGAGCTTGTGGTCAGACAGAAAGTATATGGGCATTGACGTTATTATGTCGAAGGTCTGAGGGTACCTGAAGGTTAAATTTTCAAGAGTGTATTTGTACATGCCAACATCAGGATGATATTACGAAAACTATTTATGAAAGTTACGTACAAAACAGAAAGGAAATTAATTTGAAAGAGGCAAGTCACACGAGCATCAAGCCATCATGAATGGTACAGATGTAGATTGCTGGAACTTGACACATAAATCCCGATAGTCCAGAAATTTCTGCAACGAAACTACAGATCATTTAGGTTGATAGCGCATCGACCCATGCAAGAAATCAAATCATTTTCACTTTCTTGAATATCGGATCATTGATCTGTTCATATTCTACTTCAAAGTTTTTCTTTGAAGTAGAATATGAGCAGATCAAATTTTTCCAGCCTTTGGCATGGCGGCTTTGCTTCTAATCATAACTTTTTTTTCAAACTTTTGTCCTTTAGTCTCAGCCTTCACAAAACACAGTAACCAACTGACTGCAGTAAATCGGTATGATTACACTACGTCCATCAGTGAGTCGCCCAGGACCGCCTCCCTACCCGATCTAATGTTTAGCTTCTCTGAGGAAAGAACATAGAGACACGAGAGACGACAAATGTCTCGTTTCCTAGTGCAACAAAAAATTAAAGACATTTCTTCCAAACTGCTGGAGGAGGAGGAGCTGGCTGGTTCTTGACCCGAGCATAACTGCAGTTTTTACAAGTGTCTCGGAGCAATTGTGTGAGGTTCAACGGTGTCCTGAAGGGGAGTGATGGGGCTTGATGATCCGAAGCTCGTGGTCAACACGCTGCCAAGTGGTACACTTACTGGTCGACGGGAATATACGTATCTTGTCCAGTTGTGTGGTGGTAGGAGGAGAGCCAAGCCCAAGAAGGTCACCGAAATAACTGAGACCTGCTTTTTCAATGGAGACTTCATCGCCTGTGCACATATGATAATTCTTCCTGCCTTTTGGACATCAGTCAAGTTGGTAGGAAGAGAAATTTCTTTTATTAATATGAAGGTCAGGTATTCATATGCATTTTGGCCAAGGTGTAATTATCATCATCTTCGGTTATTGACTTTGTCAAAACATCAGATTGTAGAATAATTCCTTAAGATTAGAATTTATAAGAAGGGATCGGCAGTAAACCGGTTCTGGCTCAGCAGCCACACTACGAGAATTTCCGATGTCTGATGCCTCGAGGAAAATAGATTGTGTAAGAGTATACTTCCCTTACACTAACTTGCACCCTGTGTTGTAATGATTAAAGTGGTAGTTCGATTATCTCTCTTTCGATGTGAGACGCGAGCACAGACAGCGTCGGGCGTCTTCCTGTGGGTCGATGCCTGAGTTCTGGGCTGGACAGAGCTCGGGTGATGACAATGTGGATATTTGGTGAAGTAAATGCAAATAAGTTGACTTTCTAGAATAAGATTCTTGGTGCAGTGGAATGAATCACATTGAGGATACTAACAAGGCAGTAACAATGTAATTCAATCCAGAGAAATGGAATCACCATCAGCGTGTGTAAGTCATGTGGAACAGAGGGGATCAATCCTGTTGTCAAAAACGGTGAAAAAAAGTCGTTAAACATAACATTTCCGCCCACTGCTGTACTCCCGCGTAGGCGATGTAGCGCCAGGAAACAGACGAAGAATGGCCCAACCACTCTCTCTCTCTCTCTCTCTCTCTCTCTCTATATATATATATATATATATATATATATATATATATATATAAACGCCCATACACGCACATATACATGCATATACATATATACACATGTACATATTCATACTTGCTTGCCTTCATCCATTCCTGCCGCTACCTCGCCACACAGGAAATAGCATCGCTAACCCCAACTTCAGCGAGGTAGAGCCAGCAAAACAGACAGGCAGAGACAGACAGATTGATAGATAATGTGGTTGCTTCCATTCAAAGAACAAGTCAATTATTTCAAGAGGCACTTCGCACTAACGATAGCGACGTCGGGTAATTACTGAATTTCAATTGTTTAACTGACTTTATAGAACTTCAAGATGATGGTCTTTGTGTATGACCAATGACGTTGTGTGTGTGTGTGTGTGTGTGTGTTCTAGTAGGGGAAAAAAAAGGAATATTCAGAACAGATGGCACTTTTACTATTGATATCTATGAATGATGAATGTAAGACCAGTGAAGTGGTTGAGGCAGTTAAGATCAGCACGGGACATGAAATTTTTCAGATTCTTGTTTCTGTTATGTTCACTTTCTTCTAGAACAACTGTTCTGGAATTAACATTCTAAACTGGACCAGCCAAAGAACTAGTCATTTCTGCATCCACAAACAGTTTCGCAAGAGCATCTTTCACACTCGCGTAATTATTTTTCGACATAAATCGTTAATGATATTACATGCACCTACCTAACTTGACCGCCTTTCAGACTGAATTAATATTCTGATTCTGACCATGACACTAAAAACGAATTTTTTTTCAAGCTACCAGGCTTTCCTACTGACCTTTGGGTTAGGTCTCCTGAAGCAGTATGTCTGTGCACTTCACCTGTTGGGTCAAACCTCACATTATATCATTAAATAAGTTTTAACACTCGTGTACAGCCTCAAGCAGACACTGGAACCATTTAGCTAATTTGTGCTAAACACGCAAGAGCTTCCTCACTTGGGGAAGAGCTATCTAAGCCTGGCCCTGTAGTTAGTCCTTTACTGACTAAAACCTGAAGATCATACTTCTTATTATCATGTTATGATAAATCATCAGGTTTTTAAGTCCATCTGAAAAATGGTGATGAGTGTTCAGGATATGTTGTATGGTGGATGCTAAAGGCAACGATGCCAGCCAGCGCTGGTGACCAGGTGGTGGCGGTGGGAGCCAGGGAACTAGGGTGACCTTACTCATTGTGTTTGTTAACTTCGTTTATCGACTGTCGATTATTGGCTTCTATAGTATGTTATTCAGCGCAGTACTGACTGATCTTGATATAATTTCTTTGATAAGTACAATAATCAGTAAACATTCACATGCAATATATGATTAGGAATTTTAAGAAAAAACAGTATGGATCAGGTACGTGCAGGTCATCTCGTTAACACAAAAACCTTGAACAGCAGCAAGTGGCCAGCCTGACCCACAACGATCCCTTATAAAAAAAAGGGAAGGTGTGGAACTAGTGACCTCTTGCGGTAAGCGGACAACTCGTCAAGGTGACGGGGAAGGCTGTCCAGTAGCCAGCTATGTTGTATGTAAGTGGAAGTCTCCTGATCTGATCTTTAGAAATTTGATTATTGTAGTGATTGACTTGTATGATGTAACATATTCCTCAGATGGGTTATATGGTTGGTTCTCACCCACAGGTCGAGAGATTGATTCATATGGAAAATGTTTCTTTTCGTGAGTTTTCGAGAGCGCGTAGCGGCTTGGTAAGGTTTCAACTGTGTAATGTGAATGGTTTAAAGGAAGGTCTCTAACATTCTTTTCACTGACCCAAGTAACCTGACCAATAACGACGCTTATGGACCTTCAAAATGAATTATTTTCTCATATCGTTATGAAGATAGACTTTCTTAATAACAGAAAATTCTTTAACAGTATATAACATTATGGTACCTCATAATGGAGAGATTTTGAATCCATCTCACTTGGATGATCAGCCACGGAGAATAGAAATCTCCAGCTAGATTTTCTTTCGTCAATCTAGGGTTCGTATCAGAGGCTGTAAGCTGGCCAATGGACAGAGGTCGAAAGAACGGGAACTGTAAAGTGATACCGAAGAAGGACCCGTTTTGCTGTTCTAGAACTGAACACCGTTAGTTAGTGTTATGTGTCCAGCTGATGAGACTCTTGTTATCGTGTGTCGGGGCGCGAGTCCTCCTCTTCATAAGTTATATATATATATATATATATATATATATATATATATATATATATATATATATATATATATATATATTATGCTTTGTCGCTGTCTCCCATGTTAGCTAAGTACCGCAAGGAAACAGACGACAGAATGGCCCAACTCACCCACATACACATGTATATACATACACGTCCACACACGCACATGTACATACCTATACATCTCAACGTGTACATATATATACATACACAAACATATACATATATACACATGCATATAGTTCATACTGCCTTTATTCATTCCCGTCGCCACCCCGCCACACATGAAATGACATCCCCCTCCCCCCGCACGCGCGCAAGGTAGAGCTAGGAAAAAACAATAAAGGCCACATTCGTTCACACTGTCTCTAGCTGTCATATATAATGCACCGAAACCACAGCTCCCTTTCCACATCCAGGGTTCAGGTAAACGGTGGCGAAAATGCAGCTGTGGCCCTCCCCACTGACCCCTGGGTATCTGGAGTTGAGCCAGCAGAGGCAGTGTTGACCCATTGTGAAGCCATAGGCAGTGACGGAGTGTTAACTCATCATGGAGGAACGGGCAGTGACGAGGTATTGACTTACTGTAAATGAACCAATATTAAGAGGATGATAACCTGTTAGGTTGATGACCTGCCTCAATCCAGGGCTCGAGGAAAAGACTAGTATGAAATTGGCTTATGCCAAAAATCCTTCAAGGAGAAAAAAAAATACAATTTAGCTGTCCTTATACGAAGAGATGATTGAAAATAATATTGAATGATATTCAAGCTTGAGAACTGAGGGTGATCAGATATATTGGCTGTCATACAACAATATGTAAGCTGTGAGAACTGGTAGCTTGATCGTTGGCGGTGCTGGGATAAGAGAACACGTGGTCCACTGAGGGGTACTACCTCTCATCTCTGGTAATTGTCGACTCATTGAGGTGCGGCCCAGCCAGTCACTCTTCTGAATGCACTGTTCCCTAGTCAGTAAGGATACTGCCTTCCACTGTATAGAGCACTGCTCACCACAGCCTTACATCGGTGGGGAGGTATTTCTTTGGTGACACTGGCAAAAAATATTTGTGGTACTTTCATGACATTTCAGTTCTAGGCCTGATCATGTGCGACTTTTTCCACTGAAGATAATCATTTCATAAGCCGGATTCTGGGTTACGGTTGTAAGCGGGGGAATAATTAGTTTCGTGACGAGGCCTTCATTGTGTGTTCCATAGAACAGGCGCTAGGGATTATGTGATGACAACGACAATTATAAAAGCTATTACCATGTTGATAATAACATCCAAATAAGAACTCCCAGCACGACTAGTTAACCGAGACAAACAAGCAACACCAGGTGGAGTGAGGGGAGGCGGCGGCGCTGCTCCCATCACCACGTCAGATGTTAAGAGGTACATGACTCAGGCCGTCACCAGGACCATGACTGGCAACATCATGAAAGCCCCGTTACGACGTAACGTTACAGTCACAATAGAATTTGCGTTACATAACTGTGTGCATGTAAGGACGACGCAGGGGTTATGCGTGTTGAGAGAGGTTCATGCGTGAATGGCATCAGAAAATCATAATCGTTTTATTCAGATACTCGATGATCAGATTTACTCACATTTACATAATTCGGTGAGGGAGTGAGGTGTGTCTGCGTTAGTGGGATGTGAGGATTCGCCCTGCATATGTGAGTGGTGGGGTTTACTTGGCTGGTAACTTAATACTGAGTTGTTCTGTCTTTGGATTATGGGTCTACAGGTATTTCCCCTGGATAAGTGGTCGTAGGTGTTATTGTGGCGATAAGATTTGATGTTAGTGCTACTTGCTCTCCGGTTGAAGGGGTTCATTATATATATATATATATATATATATATATATATATATATATATATATATATATATAAGCCATTCACCGCGTTAGCGAGGTAGCCTTAAGAACAGAGGAGTGAGCCTTCTCTGTTTGAATATTTGTGTTGGCTGTGTTACTGACAAAAAGAGAAACGGAAAACAATACTAGAAAATGTGAGTTGCCCTCAGCATTTCAGGAACATTTAAGTAGAGTGTCTGAAAGCTGTTCTATACATACGTTTAAGAACAGACTTGATGGATATTTCGCTTGCTTCAAGTCCAAGACTTAAAATATTTGCGTTCTCTTAGTCACATTAAAATTTTACAGATTGTTCTCCATGAATTATCTGTATACCTTCTACTTTTCACCTCATTAATCGGCGAGTTTCTTGTATCTTCCAATATCACAAACTTCCTTGAAAGAACCCGATGGTCTGGCGCTGTTTGAATTTCTTTGTATTCCTTTATTTAATCAACGCTTCTGGGAAGCGCGTGAACAACACTCACGCCTCTCATCACCTGGAAAAGGTGGGATGGACTGAAAAAATCTTTATGAAATGTTCACACCACAGTGTCGTCTTGACAAGCATAGCTCTCTCTCTCTCTCTCTCTCTCTCTCTCTCTCTCTCTCTCTATATATATATATATATATATATATATATATATATATATATGTATATGTATGTATAATATATATATATAGGTTCTTTCTCTAGTTTTCTGCAAGACGTCAATATCCTCTGATGGACATCACTGGCCAGCGGGAGGAGGAACTAAGATTCGTGGGCGTCTCCCTTGCGCACAGGTGCTCCGTACTGCCTAGTCTGGGACATGTTAAGGTGCAGTGGTAACATTATCAGCGGTATATCAGCTTCTTGACAATCGGGTCCATTATGGATGTATTCAATTCTATCACTGAGACTTTATGTATTCGTTTCCATAATCGATTACAATGATTCAAAGTAATTTTTTTCCTATAATTATGAGAACGTTACTTGACGCATCTTTGTAGGACCTCCTGCACAAGTTCCCATGCATCCAGCGAAGTCAGGAATGTAAGGTTGCATCATCTTGTTTCCCAGGATGAACGGAGTAATTTTCCTTGCGCCCAACAAACTGCACTTAGTCCAGCCCGACACACGGGGATTCTCGCATTCATTATAATATTTTGTCGATGGTCTTGTTGGAGTAATGAAAGCTGGTTATTTTGAAATCATTCAATACCCTTCTGCCACTAACATCTTATGTTTTTTCTCTTAAACCGTATTACTCAAACAACCTGTCATTCAAGTCGACATCAGTTAAGCTCATTTTTCATCCACGTAGTTTGCTGGAGTCGCTCTTAATATGAGACTGATTTTGTGAACTTCCATAGGGCGCGACGACTGGCTCCACTCGTTGCTGTTGCTCTGGTCGTGTCCGGACACCTGTTGCTCTGGTCGTGTCCGGACACCTGTTGCATTATTATCTTATTGTTTGAAGCAATTATTCAGAGGGCACAAAGATGTTTCTGACATATTCTTCGACAAAGTTCTGTGAAGAGTCTCGGGAATAAGTCGTTATATTGACCTTTGATGCGATTACATTACTTTCGACGGTCGATAAGATTTCTGATGTAGACACACAAGCTTGAATTCTGCTCGAGCTGGTGTGCCATCATGGAGGGACAACCCACACATGTACCAGACGAACGACCCTACACTCGGAAATTTTGTGATCGAACACAAACAAACATAGAAACGCAGACACACATTTACACAAACACTACAGTCGTTATGACAACAAAAACATGAGAAGTTGACACACATGGTTGATGACAGACGCTGAGCAGCAGACACGGAATGCGCGGAAACGCACCCTGGCAGCCAGGCTCTGTTCTTCAGCAGTCTTTGACCGCTCTTATGCAGGGCAGAACAATAATGGAAAACGGGTTGGTGGTACCTAATGAAGAGAAGGCTAAGGAAAGACATAAAAAATGTACCTGTGACAGGTTTACGACCCTTTGATGGATAACCAAGGAAGAACAAATGGACTTTCTACAAGGGGTTGTTCAATGTTATACACAAGACGTTCATTGTTATATGGACAAGTTATATACGATGATGTATGTTAAAAGGAACACTTCGAAGGTCTTTCAAGAACAGTCCGGCTGTGTTAGAACAGGATGGGCATAAAGAACATCCTGTGTATAGACAGAATATGCCATTGTAAGGGTAATTCGCTCCAGTGTAGCACAAAAAAATATGACAATATCATGATGACACTGCGGACACCAAGTACAGCACCGGTGTTATAAGCACCGTGACTCAGTCTTATGAGAAACCATGAAGGTATTAAGTACAATTTCAATATGAAGACCTCACAATATGGGCAAGATGGTTCAGGTTATAGAGAATTATGTAGAACATTTTGGAAAGCATTTTATATAAAGCTACAAGTAATATTTTGAATGTTAAATAATCTTTCACCTTTCGAACGCAGTGTCTGGTGAGCCATTCAGCCAAGATGATCTTAGACCTGTCATTATGTCTGAGAAGCAGCTTTATATCCAGTGTTCTGAAGGTCTCTGTGTTTGTGTTTGTAAGGAATGTTTGTTGACCGACCGTCACCTCACGCCCAGGTCATCAGACCTCCCCAGTGTGGCTGACCTTATAACACGGGACAGTCAACCTTATCAACCATCACTTGTGCCAGCTGGACCTGAGCTGTTGTAACAATAGTAAAGCACGATAACAACAACTTCCAGAGCTGTTGTAAGGCACAATATGTAATCCCCATCGACCAGTTCCTGTCGAAGATGACATATATGTATCAGAGACACTGTGTCATGAGGAGTCTTTTCGATTGTGGGCAATAGCCTCCCCTGGGTGGCTGTCATGCAGTAACAGCCACAGATGGTAGAGCTGTTTGCTTCAAGAGCTCAATTTCAATATTGTTGATTTTAACCGGCGCTCCATGACCTACGTCTCAAACTTTCGGATCAGTCCTACGTAGCGAATTATGCTGAATGCATTACCGCACAGTGATGACTGTGATTATGCTTCACTTACCTGCCTACAAAACACAGTACAGGACCCAGAAAAAAATTATCGCAAAAAGATCGAGTCAATGAATATCTGAGATTAATGAATTGCTGGGGTTCACCGGTTGAGAAGAATGAAATGATAGTGTGTATGAACGGTGTAGTTACGGGTCCCGTGTTCCACCTCACCCGAGGCTGCACGTTTTGAAAAATTGAGGCATAATTTTTTCCCACCGTCTGCTTGGATTCAGAAGACTCGGGTTACATTGGTGGTCTTCATTATTGTAATACTCAACGGTACGAGCCTTGAGCACGACAGGACGACCCTCGAGCACGATGGTGAGAACCTTGGGTATGATAGTGTGACGGACCAAGTCCAGGGACAGTTCATGATACCGCACCGTCGTGCTCAAGGGGTTGTAGAGGGAGGGGACGAGCAAGCTACATCTATTAACGTCAACCTTCAGCCCTGGAGGCAGGAGTCGGTGACCCCGGGGAAGTGGGGGAGTCGCCACCTCTCCCCCCAGCAGGGAAGGGAAGGTGAAGCTCCCCCCAGCCACACATCCCCCCCTGGTGCTGGGCCATCACCCCGGGGTAGCAGGCAGTACCAGCAGGTCCCCGCACTTTGTACATAACTAATAATTTTCCATAATTTCAGAAACGAGAGAGAGAGAGGGGGGGGGGGGGGGCGTTGGTTTGTGTGTACGTGCGTTTGTGGGAAGAGGATCTTACGTATGCGCCATTTGTGTGTGTTATTTGTTGTGTATGTTTATAACATCTGAAAAAGATTGTGTAATAATGTGATAGAGAAGTGAGGGAGGAATATTAAGACTAGTACGAAGACAGAGAGTACAACTTGGGCTGCACCTTGAGAACTGTTCATATGAACATATCAACTGACTCGTCGACAAATTATTGGGGTCTGTGACCTTATATCACAACCTTCCACCAACAAGACAAACGAGTTCATATGATCGCAAAGTATTTTCCATAAATCCAGGTCACCAGCAATTGGTAATGTATACATTTACACATTATTTACGTTTTCTGGCAAACACTCGTACAGCGAAGGAAAATCGTGAGAACGTCATAAATGACGATCAATAAACGTAAATATGAATGATCCAAGAGTCAGAGAGCAAGTGAGTTTCGAGGTGACTGGAGGCCAGAAGTCATAAGTCCGGGTTTGGAAGAAGGCAATCAGAGGTTAATCTCGTATTTCCCAGTATCTCCTCCGCTTCCTCCCAGCATTTCAAACAGCCGGATATCCAGACCTTGAATGGCACCAGTGTGGCGGGTGCAAGGATACAACAACTGTCCCTTCCTTGCTGCCTCGCAGGTCACTCGAGGTCATGTTACACGTGGTTATTCCTCCACTTCCGACTGGAAGGAAAGGTCAGTTGACAGTGGGTTCCGAGTGAAGTGTCTCGGCTTCCTTACTCCCCGGAGAAGGAAGGCATAAGGTAAACGGCAAAGGTGTTTGGGAAGAAATGGCCGGATGTTGTATCTTTTATTTTGTAACAGGGAAGCTGTTAGTTATATGTCGTCGATCAAATGTTTATCATCAGCAATGTGTATCTTTAGTTTATCCCTGCAGTAGAGTTATCTAGGGTTGCACAAAGTCTTAGTAATCTATATGGAATCATCTCGGCAAAATGTATGAAGATACGTCGTACATAACCTAACCTGGGCGTCCCAGACACACTCCATCGCTATCGTAATGTTGATGGGTAATTATCACATGATCATCTTCCGACACAACATGATCTTACGTTTGTGCTCAAAGGCTGTACCGTTGAGGATTGACTGTTATGATGCCGTCTCCTTCCCTCCAACAAATAAGACGATGTACTGGCATTACTTTCACGAGTGTAGGGAAGACAACGTACAGAATATGACATTTTTTTTCCATTTTTGTTTCGTTAATAGTTGGCTGCATAAAGTTGGATCATATCATTTCGAGTGATAAATTTCCAGATATTGTGTACATACATTATACTTGGTCGTGTGTATGTGAACTGTACGTGGGTCAATGTACGTGGAGTACACTTGGGGTCGATGTATGTAGAACGTACGTTAGCTGGCTCGGACGGCCGACTAGGTCAATCAAGTCTCTCTTTCCCTACCAAGCCACTTACCCGCTAGTAGATACTTTCACTGTAATTTAGCCTTGATGATATGTAAACGAAGGAAAGTTTCTCCCTGATAAAGCATTCTGTTCTGTCCGTCACGAAAGCATTATCTTGCAGTGACATTCTCTCTCTCTCTCTCTCTCTCTCTCTCTCTCTCTCTCTCTCTCTCTCTCTCTCTCTCTCTCTCTCTCTCTCTCTCTCTCTCTTTCCCTCTCTCTCTCTCTCTCTCTTTCCCTCTCTCTCTCTCTCTCTCTCTCTCTCTCTCTCTCTCTCTCTCTCTCTCTCTCTCTCTCTATATATATATATATATATATATATATATATATATATATATATATATATATATATATATCCTCCCGTCACCTCATGGGGAGCAGAGTGCGAGCCCTTTGATCTGCAGATGAGGTGACACGCACATCATAGCACTGTGACACTACTCAAGCAACAACGAATGTAAAGTCCTAACTACATTACACAGTTAGAACAATGGCTGACTGAGAACAGTGTGTGTCATCACCACAGATGTCCACTGTCATCATCTTAATCCCACAAACACGTGAATCCAACCTTTACCATCCCATCATTCTGAAAGTATGCCATTCCCGCTCAAAAATTTTTACCGTACTGGGTATCATACACACAAGGTATCATACACACCATGTATCATACACACTAGGTATCATGCACAACACTCATGATATTCACTCTCCGCACCAAGAACATCAATAAGAAGGCCAAATACAAACCAAATTCTCTGAGCACATACCAGCTCCAGATTTGGGCCAGAAAAAAAAAAAGCTTCATTGTCTTCCACACACTGTTCATTTGCTCCACCCTGATCTACGCCTCGCCTATCTGGGCATCCACCCTCTCAAAAGCAAACAGAACTAAACTCCAGCGCAAGCAAGATAGACCAGTTAGCATAATCACCAGTTACCTAACAAATTATAAACATTTGATAATAGTTCTATGAAAAAGGAATATTTCCATTACAATCATATTTCTGTCTGTTCAGCACTCAGAATTTGTAAAAGCACTAGATCACTTCACAACCAACTACCATCCCTTTAGTAGAAATAGAATGCTTACTCCTACTTCACAGTTCATTATCAAATACTTGCATATCCCCTTCCTTAATCTTACATAACACTGACAAAACATGTGCACATTAGAGCAATACGGAAAGCACTAAACAGCGACCCTTTCAACCTAGGTCTAAACTTCACCACACCAAACGTACACGCATTTGAAACTACATTTCCAGAACATGTACGAGTTGCGCCTTCTCGTTTGCCATCTGGACGCCACTCATCTTTTCAACATTATAAAAACCCCAAAGGGTGGATGAAGAGTTGGACTGACTGTGGTGCGACAGCCGCAACCAGGATTCAAACCTGTGGGCTCGACTCTGGGCGGCCCGGGAATGCGTCACGGTCAGGAGCGCTAAGCGCTACGTCACGGAGGTCCATAACTTATACCGGAGTTTGCATCACTTATTTTCTACCTTCTTAACTATCTATTCATTCATCTATCTCTCTACTTACCTATTTACTAAAGATAAAAACGTAGGAGTAAGGCAACTGACCGCTCGTTGTACAGTAGCACATGATTTACCCAAGCCTGGACACATGTGTTTTATCAGAAAATATTGTCATCTTTTGCAAGAAATTTTGGAAAAAGGTTGATGGCTAAGACTTCATCAGACCATGAAATTACAGGTTTGTTTGCATGAAGTATGATGACGGCAACAATAATGCTACAAACGAAGTTGATTCTAATTTGTACACAATCAGAAACTTGCAAACGGCCAGGTGCGTGTACATATCCGGTTATGCTAACATAGATATGCAAAGTTATGTCTTTGAAACACAGACATTTACTGTTGAGACTTTCGTCTGTACTGTATAAGAAATGCGATAAAAATGATAAATATAATAACGATATATATGAAAAACAAAAGACATACCAAAACAAGAGATTAATGTAAGCATATTTCCTGTAGTACAAAGATATAGATGGCGTTCATAGGCTCGAGAAATCTGCAGCTGTTCTGAGGGTGTGACAGTAGTTAATACACCTCAAAAGAATTAGGAAAATCCTCTCTGACCACCAAGTTTATTGGTCATAAAAGTTGTTTAAACCCAGCCCGAGCAGTGGGCCGGGGAGGCGTCTCCACCACGGTTGACTTTTTCTCTAACCTTCTGAACTTTTGTCCACATCTTCATTAACTACTGCGTTGCTCGATTACTCGTAAAACTGATCAGTATTCTCGTAATCAACTCTCGATTATAGATCATTTTGTTGCAGCTGCTGATCAGTGCAGGTGGTGGTAGCCAGGAGTCCCTCTGGTTGTGGGAGGCAATAGTAGTCAGTGGTTGTGCTATACAACCTATGGCTGTCTGGTGTAGCAGGCAGCTGGTGTAGCGTCATTGTTCTGGGTTGTCAGCCTCGAGTGCTAATGGGTCAGGATGTGTACGAGTCGAGCCAAGGACTCGAGTCGTCGGGGGCCTGTTGGGGTCATGGTCTCGAAACCTTCCCTACGAGAATTGTCACTGACCCACGAGAGTTGTAACTGACCTATGAGAGTTACAACTGACCCACCTGCCAACAAGGAACTCCCAATGTTTTCCAAAGTGCTGCAATTAGTGAGAATGTCAACCTTCAAGGTTATTCCTTTCCTGTGTGCCACCTGTACGCTAGTAGAATATGAATGTGTTTCACAGAGTTAGCCCATTAAGAATACTCTCGGCCAGAAACTACATTAGACAGTCTCCCTACCTCTAACTAACAGCTGTTCTCTCCTGATAAGGGGACAGTTGAGGTAAAAAGATCAGCGAGTTTTATGGTAAATCATTTTTTTATGTGACAATCGGTCATCAGGAGAGGTTATTAGCACCTGATGAAGATATGAGGAACACAAAGAGAAACTCCTTATGTTCGACAACCTCACCTTATGTTAGACATTCCCGTCACCAGTCTCTTGAGATTTTTGATAATCCTATATAATATGGACGATAATTATATATATATATATATATATATATATATATATATATATATATATATATATATATATATATATATATATATATATATATATATATATGCGTGTGTGTGTATTTTGATTTACAAAAAAATGCAGACATATATATCTGACCTGCATGAAAACTTGAAGAAATATGAAGAAAATAGACCATTAGTATTTCGTAATGTTTGATTGGAAATATATATCTCATATTTTCGTGATGTGTCTACAAAATGATCTTCCCTTGTTTTCCATTTGAATAATTTCCACAGAAGTCAAATTCATGCATATGATTCTTCATGTAATACATCAAGTTTTCTTTTTATCACATGACTTTATCGCATATCATCACATTCTTTTCCCGTCTCTGTCACACGTAGATGGTAGTACAGTAACCCAAGTAGGTGTGTGTACAGCTCTGTGTCTGTGGCACACATTTTGTGAGAGTTGGAAGTATAAATTGTTGGTGGTAAACAGTATATAGTTATAACACAGGCTACATACATGAAGCAGTGGTCGTTCGCCATGTTAGCTTGTTTGCTTTAAAATAAATCTTATCGACGTGATGACTGTCGTTCGTCTGTCAGCACAGTTATTGGCTGGGCCGCTCGGGTACGTGCGGTGCCGCCCCGCCCGTTCATGAAACTTTTGTACGACACTTGGGGGGTCATGGACACACTTGAGCACAGAGGTCAGACTAAGTGACCTTGTGGCTGGCTAACACACAGTGCAAGTGCTGGTTGTTCAGTAGCGGCAAAACTCCCTGTGAGGATTCCTGCCTGACCACTTCCCTCCCAGCGGCCAAACTAAAGCCAGACAACCAATATATAAACCAGTGATGGAAGGTTTATAATGAACCAGTGGTGGAGGGTTTATAATGAAACAGTGGTGGAGGGTTTATGAAATAGAAAATATCATTTCGGATGAGAAATTTCATATCTGGCGATGAGTGAGACACACAGGTCATAGGCATGTGATTATATCCACATGATCTGGACCAAAAGTCCACTGATCATAAAATATCTAATTCAGTGAAGCAAACATATAATATCGATATCCAAATGCAAGTAAATCTTTGGGGAGGATCTTGATAACTTAGAGGACTCCATCTTTATAACCAAATGATGTCAAGTTATCCCACCTACACTCGAACTCCAAAGCTAACAAAATGAAACTTAAGAAGAAGTTGGATGATCTAGGATTGCTATAACTTGTGAGTGCGGAACTTGTTAAGTATGTACCACTGTAGCCTCATACTGTATTCTGACACTAGTTACACGTGTCAGGTTTGGCTTATCTCGAGTGAGTCACGAAGGTTCGTGACTCGATCATCACATGGGATACCTCTGCCACACGTGCCTTCCTAATGACATCTCTGGCACGCTTCATCACCCCCACTCCCCCCTCACCCGGAGCAGCCTCCCCGGCACAACACTGGGTCCTTTTATAGGCTGAGAAAGAATACATAGCATATTTTCATGAAGACATTCACAAAAGTGTACAGCTTAGTCTCCCTGACTCATGTTTACACACAAGAATATAAGATGTGGAAGGCAGGGAGTGTGACGTTGAACACAGGGTTCTCGGAGACATTGTCTGGTCTCGGATCTGGTTACGTTCATCCACAACGGATGGTACTAGCTCTGTGATCAGGGACATAGGGCTGTCACCACCACGAACTCTCAGAACCGTCCTGCCCTCTTAACCAAGACACACACACACACACACACAAGCGCTTAATTTCTTTTTTCATGATATCTAAGACTACACCACGAACTGAGCTCTACATAATTATTGCATCTCATATGTGATATATATATATATATATATATATATATATATATATATATATATGTATATATATATATATATATATATATATATATATATATATATATATATATATATATATATATATATATGGTGGCTGAATCATGTGAGAAACTGCAGAAGCTGGTGACTGAGTTTGGTAAAGTGTGTGAAAGAAGAAAGTTAAGAGTAAATGTGAATAAGAGCAAGGTTATTAGGTACAGTAGGGTTGAGGGTCAAGTCAATTGGGAGGTAAGTTTGAATGGAGAAAAACTGGAGGAAGTAAAGTGTTTTAGACATCTGGGAGTGGATCTGGCAGCGGATGGAACCATGGAAGCGGAAGTGGATCATAGGGTGGGGGAGGGGGCGAAAATTCTGGGAGCCTTGAAGAATGTGTGGAAGTCGAGAACATTATCTCGGAAAGCAAAAATGGGTATGTTTGAAGGAATAGTGGTTCCAACAATGTTGTATGGTTGCGAGGCGTGGGCTATGGATAGAGTTGTGCGCAGGAGGATGGATGTGCTGGAAATGAGATGTTTGAGGACAATGTGTGGTGTGAGGTGATTTGATCGAGTAAGTAACGTAAGGGTAAGAGAGATGTGTGGAAATAAAAAAAGCGTGGTTGAGAGAGCAGAAGAGGGTGTTTTGAAATGGTTTGGGCACATGGAGAGAATGAGTGAGGAAAGATTGACCAAGAGGATATATGTGTCGGAGTTGGAGGGAACGAGTAGAAGTGGGAGACCAAATTGGAGGTGGAAAGATGGAGTGAAAAAGATTTTGTGTGATCGGGGCCTGAACATGCAGGAGGGTGAAAGGAGGGCAAGGAATAGGGTGAATTAGATCGATGTGGTGATGTGGTATACCGGGGTTGACGTGCTGTCAGTGGATTGAATCAGGGCATGTGAAGCGTCTGGGGTAAACCATGGAAAGCTGTGTAGGTATGTATATTTGCGTGTGTGTACGGATGTATATACATGTGTATGGGGGTGGGTTGGGCCATTTCTTTCGTCTGTTTCCTTGCGCTACCTCGCAAACGCGGGAGACAGCGACAAAGCAAAAAAAAAAAAATATATATATATATATATATATATATATATATATATATATATATATATATATATATATATCCCAGCCCAAGCAAGACATCCATTTATCGACCAGGCTGGAGGAAAAAAGCAATAGCCAAGATGGCTGCGGGCAAACTGCCCGGCCCAGGATTCGATCCGGGCCTGCCGGTGCAGCCCTAACCACCACGCCGTGACAACCCACAAAATGTATACCGACATACCATGTATACAGACATACCATGTATACAGACATACCATGTATACGGATGTAATTAATTCTGGCCAACATCTATTCGCTCATAGTTGCATTAAAACGATGGTCGTATTGATGGCTAATCCACATTAATGTTTTCCCGTGTAGAGAGTCGTGTGTACTGAACACACTACCACGCCCGGCGATGCCCGACTAGGAGGGTACAGGTTCTTACAGCTGGTTGTCCTTAACATAAATGTCAGGGTTAGAAAAGGACAAGTTTTTCAAGGCTTCTAAATTTTGGTGCTCTGCTGGTTACATATCTGTCCAAGTATTACCAGATACTGTATATGCAAAAACACCAGGGAGTGGTTGAAGGTCAGGTTGCTACCTACACCGGTAAGGCTAACCCTGAGAGAATGCAGGAAAGTCCTCCTGTGCCACACTTGTAGGTCAGGGTTGATGAAGCAGGACTCCTGCTATGGTCTGGGAAGGTCCAGTTTTTTTTTTTTTTTTTTTTTTTTTTGCTGAAGGGAGACAGGTGCTCCTGGAAAGGATGACAGGATGTGAGAGAGGAAGGTAGGATACGACATAGAGTAGAAAGGTTAAGTGGATCAAGATAAAGAAAAGTAAACTATATCCTTTTTGTACTTGTAAGACAAGAGCAGACGGAAATAAATTGCAGAGAACAACCATCAATAGTCTGGCGAGAAGTGAAAGAAGAAACACTTAAGTTCAAGGCTTGTTGTTGTCCTATTAAGATAACAGTATTCGCTACATCTCCTAAACCGGCTGTAATTCTTACAAGATGAAAATCCTATTATGTTGTATTATTGTACAAAACTAAGATACGTTACCTTGATTATAGTTAGGCCATGTGACCACTGCCTTAACGAGCAAGCGGAGGAGCGACAATATCTGCACAAAAGCCATCAGTATGATATAAAAGGGATGAAATTCCAGAAGGCAAAGCGAAGACAGGCTCCAGCAGTAGCTACGGTAGTTGTGATGACAACCTACTTAACATTACTCAGATTTCTATTCTTTTTTTGCGAAAGAGAGAGAGAAGAATAGCAACATAGTTTTTCATAATATTAATCAATCATTTACAAACGAAAAATCTTCATTAACTAATGCGCTAACGCCAAAGTTTTTCACAAAGCTATGCATGAAACCTGCGATGACCAGGACAGGTGTTCTAACAGCGAACAAATAATTACGTTGTGACCGTGTAGCCTAGTGGGGAAATGAAGGTGTTTTCTCATGATGATGGCCAGAAGCTTCCTGATTCCAGAAGGGATATCAAAGAACAGATTCCAGAAGGAATATTAAAGAACAAAATAAGTTAATTTAGAGCCAGTAATGACACTTGTAACGACGCGCACAGCAACAGAATTGACACAGCAGAGTCGCTCCTCACACAGTTCATCGGGCGAGCCAACGAACGTTACCTCTGCGTCAGGAGCTCCGCCATTCCTTTGCATGTTTGATCCCAAACATTTTTTTTTCTTTTTGCGGAAATTTTTGAGAAGTATCGAAATTCTTATCGATGGATCTATATTCCGTTATTATGTTTTTATTTATATATAACGTAATCAAAATACTTTCCACCAATAAGTTTTCTCACACCTGGGAGCCAACCTGTAGTGACGCACCTGCCCACAAGGATGGCATTTCCGTCTTTACCGGTGAGTGGCTCCGCCTCCTGTTGACTCCGCCCTGTGACCCACCCCGCCTCTTGACCTAGCTCGCCCGCCGTGGCCACTACCAGCGACTTCTGCCGGGCTAAGGAGGGGCAGGAGAAAGGGAATCTTGGCAAGGAGGGAAAAGGAGGTTGACGTCAGTTTAAGGAGGGAGGGAAGGTGGCATGGAGGACGGTGATGGAGAGATGAAGGGTGGAGCTACCTACCTAGGAGGCCTTGAAGACCAGCTGAGATTCGGATATATGAGAGTGAACTGGGATTATGTGATTGCATCGAAGAATATGATGTGGCGATCGAAGGCAACTTAAGCCATATTTGCCTGAGTGCCACCTTTACAACTCTTCAGTTCTTGGATCGTAGGACAGATATCTAGTGATTTTAATGGTTGTAGACCCAAAGGCTGATTTGCTAGTTATGTTTTATCCAAAATTAGAAATAGAGATGTTTTAATTCTTTGACAAAAACCTTTGCAAAGAGCCTTTCATTTATGGTGAGTGGCAACACTGTGGGGCCCACGAAGAACAAGGTCTGCCTGAGGGACAACAATGGTGGTGGGCGAAGAGAAAGGGTCTCGAGCATGATACAAGAGTTTTGTGAGGCTGGATGCTCGGGCTTCTGGCCTCGCCAGAGACAACTGGCAGATATGTCAAGCTCAAGAATGACTTTAAATCATTGAAGATATTATGGATCAAATTCTTTAATGCTGTGCAATACATTTCTGTGGCTGTTGACAATATTCGAAGCAGCAACAGACTGGCTCATGGCACATGACCAACACTGAACCTTGTACAGATAGAAATGATAAAGGTTTTGTAACAACACAATGCTTGAGTGATTATACAAATACTGAAAAAGTCTTCTAGAGTTGGCATTTCCAGTTTGGACAGGTACAATTTGGGCAGCAAAGGAGTACAAGAATTAGTCACCTGAGCTTCGTTGCATGTTTCATTAAGGTGCGAGTCTACGTTAATGGCTCATGGCCATAGCAAGTAGGTCAATTTCCACGAGACGGGCAAGTGTAAGTTACATGATCCATTTGTCACTGTAGAGTGATATCCACTGGATAATTAAAGAGGAAAACATGTTAACCTCAAAGTTTCTGCTGGGTATGACCTCTCCAGAGGTATAAGGACGGCATTTGGTCACATTGTCACCTTGAATGAAACGCAGAGTTACTTTCACAATGCTTCGGCCAGTGCTTCGAGCTTCGAGGCCTTGTTGTTCGTCCATTAAAAGCGTGTTTCCATTTGTCAAAAATTCCTTTTTTGTCATTTCTATCTTTCCCTATTCACTTTCAGCCTCCTGAGGGAGCACCTTTCTTCCACAAACAACAAACCATCATTCTTTCAATTCCGTAATTCCCCATACCAACAAAGGAAGAATTTCATCAGTTACGTAAAATATTAGCAGAGTAAACAGTGAAGGATCCACAGATATACTACATCCATTATGAGCCAAATCTTACGGACTGGTTTGTAAGATTACCAAACATAAGACCTCCTGGTCAAAGCAAGAAGCATTCGAGTATTTTCTTCACCTTGAAAGGAACAAAGAGAGGAAAGACATTTTCTAGGTGTTAGCAGATATGTGAAGAATGATTTTATGATGGAATAAATTTATTAACCCCCACAGTTTCGTTAAAAGTAACTATTGATCATCAGCGTTGACAAGAGCCGACCAGTGAAAACCTTGATTCCATTATTCTAGTCAGAATGGTATTCAGTATGTCGAGAGTGCAATTACCATTTTTCTTTCTACTATAACAACACGACACGGGCAAAACATGCCCCAAAAGCGTTCTTGCAGGAAAGGAATAAGGTAAGAAAAAGTAACACAGAAATGAGAGCTCCACAGGTGTTTACAGAGCTGATATGTAAAGGTATAAAAGTGGATCAAGAACGTACCCAGATATATGTGCAGAACTCTATACTGTGGCGAATGAGACTCTTGTACATAGGAAATAACTGCTTACAAAAAAGTATATATATATATATATATATATATATATATATATATATATATATATATATATATATATATATATATATATATTGGGGCACCTATACAACATCCCCAGTTTCTGGGAAGCAGACTTTGTAATGCTGATTTTGTGGAGTGTCCAGGATAGAGTGGAGGATATGGTTATGTCTAACATGCTTATGTTATTATGATGTTGAATCTTGGCGTTTTGAAATTGAATAGAGAAAGAGTGACACAGAAAAATAAGGGGAGGAATTGCATTTTAGCACAATTTAGTTTAAACAGATAACTGTTTCCCCATACTGAGATGCTGCACAGGTCGAATTGAGAAAGGAAATATGTTTAGAACGAGAAAGATAAAGATTATGAAGAGGTAAGGAAAAGTGAGATTAAGTATGGAAAGTATAATCATCAGTATAGGAGTAAGTAGGGTTAGAATTTGAAGCGAGATCATTCTACAGAATGAAGGGAGTAGGTGACAGAACAGCACACTACGGAACAACACTGTTGGTGGGATGATAGGGGGAAGTCACTCCATCAACAACTGCAGTGGAGCAGCCAGCTAGGCAACTGTATTAGAGAACAGAAAGAAGCAGAAAACCAAAAAAAGGAAGTTTAGAAAGCTAAGACTTATGCCACACAGTCGAATGAATTGGAAATGTCGTGGACCAGAGGTGTCACATAAGAGAGATCAATGTAGACTTACGAAATCTGTGCTGGTAATCATAAAGAAAGGAATGGGATTCCAAATGTTTGAGTGAGAATTTAGAAGAGTTTCGAAGGCTTTGGAGACAGGAAAAGTGAGAGCAAAAGGGCGAAAGTTTAATGGGCTAGAACGGTCTTTTTCCAGATAGGCTGCACTAAGGCGTGCTTCCCAACAGAAAGAACTTTGTGACCTGTTTTTTGATTCCCTCGAGATGCCAACAGCAGCAAGGGAAAGTAAGTACCTCTCTCCATCTGTGTGGAGTTCTTGACATTAATTGCTAAAGAATTTATCATTGAAATTAGAATGGATATCGCATGTCTCATGCCGCTGTAACATCAAAGTGAGAGCTTAAACATGGAAGACAAAAATTTAGTAGATACACTTAACCAAGGTTTCTGTCTATCAAGGTTATGGTTGCAGACCCTAGAAAAGAAAATTAGAACTCGGTTAGACATGTAAAAGTTAGAAAGATGAAACATAGAAAAACAGTTTTCTTTCATACGGAAGGGAAGGCAAAGTTAACCACTGAAGAGAACAGTTCACACATCGTCTGGGGATTAGTTTTTAGAGAATGTTTTAAACACAACGTAAACATATAAGGATTCAGGATTTGTCTGCACATAATAATCGAATACGTATTTTAAAGTTTTTACGTAGGGTTGTCTAAGCTGTCACTATAAAGAAAAAAGATTGAATTACTAATAATAGAAAACAAAACGCTCTTGATAAAGTCGATACTATCTCAGATCCTTATTAAACACATCACTAGAACAAGTCTGTTTAAGAACAAAAGTTAAACTTTAACTGACTCAGGTTCCCGGCAAAACATCGAGCATAAACCAAAGGAAAGAACATCGCAAGATATCTCAACAGACAAGCTACCGAGGTAGGTGCTGACCCCCCCCCCCCCCCCCCCAGCATCCTTCCACGTTGTACCTTGACACATTCCTCATTATAGATAAGAGTGTTCCCACAGGGTGCGTGAAAATTTAAACCTTACGAAAATGAGATTAGAAAGTGCTATGTAGCAAGAGTTCTGCTGACCACTGAGGTAGAGGAAATGACACTGTTGATAACAAGGCAGACTGGGAGATTGAATGATCAATATGGTACCTGGAGTGAGGAACTGTGTTGTGCGATCAATGCGGAGAAAAGAAAAGACAATTTGTCGAAACTTAAAGGGAACCCAAGAGTTATTAACGTCACGTTACTATCAACCAACGCTCAACACTATCCTCACCATCGCTACCATATGTGGCATCACCGTACCGTGACTACCACATGTGGCATCACTGTACCATTAAGAGCCACCATACGTGTCTGTGACACCGCTGCTATTATCACTTATGGTGGTATTATTACCACCACCAGCACTTGTAGTTTTACTGCCACCACTACGCCGTGTGCCACTTTCCACTCATACCACCAAAAACAACAACCACCGTCCGGGTTACGTCCACATCTGCTGCTGAATATGGTCGTGGAGAGACACTCTTCCAGGAACCTGTTTTCAAATTATCGGAGACTACCCAGTTAGACCTCCCTGACCGCTGGCAGGCGAGCCGTGCCAGAAGGTCAAGTATTATTATTAGCGAGTCGCACCTTTTACCACACGTCCTCCTTCTACAGTGTAACAACGTCGTCATTGTTGTGTTTCATTGGCTTAATGATACGAATATACACTGAGGTGACTCTGCTTGGCTCGCCTGTAGATGCTGGTATACAGGCAAAACCAACACCACGACCGTTGTGAACTTGTATATCGCGAATGATTCATGTTTGGTGCTCAGTGTTGAGAGGTAGAGGAGGAGGAAGGAAGGTTGTTGATGCTTATTGTGAGGCTGTCCTTGCGGTGTGTAAGTAGAGGGTGGGACCTGTGAGCTACATACTGTAACGTGAGAAAATTACACACCACAAAAGGTGCACGCCTGTGTCCTCTTGATCCACCCCGAGAGTTCGAGAATGCAATTTGTGACCGACGGACAGTAACAGGTTAGGAAGTTCACGATGTGTGAGTCTCGAGGAAGGAGTTGAGGTTGTGCCACAAGGTACTTGGCTCTGGCTTCATATCGACGTAACTGATTCCTCCAAGTATGACAACACTTCTGCTTCAGACCCGACCCTACCTTACCTAGTAATGTCTTGATGGATATGACACTGATGAATGAAACTGTTTACTTGAAGTATGATCAAACAACACAAGGAAGTTCTCCAGCCACCCAGGGTCGCTCTGGCTACTCGGGCAGACTTCCACGGGGTCTACACCGCGTGTGATGATGGTGTGGTGGTGATGATGATGATGGTCATTTGACGATGATGATGTCCGCCATTCGTCGTGATTTCATGTAACTTAATCGAATTCAATATTTATGCTTTAGTGTTATATCAACACGAAATTCGCTCGTGATGTAGTATATCATTACCTGACTGAAGCAGTGATGACAGAGTTATGAATAGTCTAGGTTATGGTTAGCTTTGCACAGGGCTGCAGGAAACTGGTGCTTTGGTACTCTCTACATCCGGGAAGTTTCATTGTCCTGTACGTGACACAAGTAGAGTAGTGTGACTCACGAGTTTGGGCGTATATCACCTGAGTTGACATATGATTGTGTTGTCGGTGCAAGTCTGTATGTGCCTGTGCATAAGTTTGTGTATGTTTAGATGTTTGCATGTAAAAATTCATTTGCTTTCGTATATACATATGTGTGTATTTGTGCTGTATATATATATATATATATATATATATATATATATATATATATATATATATATATATATACATACACATTGGTATGTCTGAATGTGTGGTTGTATTGCATGTCTGTATCGACTTGGATGTATTTCCTCAATCATCTGACCTTGGACACGTGCAGCCACGCCGACATGGCCACTTGAAGCAGTGCACCTGAGGTGTATATCATAGTCTTATGATTTTTCCCGAAGCTTGCTGTAGTTGGTCGCCTTCTGGCAGAGCCCCACCCGAGAGCGAACAAAGAATCTGGCGCAGGAGTCAGAGGTGCAGACAGGGTGTTGACATTTAAAGATGGTAAGATGGTTGTAGTCTACATAACCACATTACAAAAGACGAATGTTTGTTCTTGGGGAAAGGTGGATTGCTAACAGTGCCATCATTGCCGAGCAGAAGCAAGTGTAGAAACGCCCAGGTAATTGATCATCGTCATGAACGAGATGATTTGGTCATTTGTTCTCTTCAGGGGACTCCTTGTGAACCACTGGCTCTGGAAATTCGATTCCATGATGCTCCAAATCGAGTGGAAGCGTCTGGCTTTATTGCAACATTAGGCAGCAACTGAATAAATCCTAACGAGGTTTCAGATTTGGTTTTGGTGGTAATTGTTGTAATTCTGACCAGAATATATGATTAGTTCCTGAATTCTCAAGGTCACCGCCTCGCCCAGTAGCACTTTGTGTCCCCTGTACAGCAAGGATGAGGCCCAGGTCTACGTACGCCATCTGGTGTTTGTTGAAGTAATACAAGACTGGGAGGTGTGGCTGGAGGGATGATGGAGATATGTCTTACCCTCAGATGATTTATTTCTTGCAACTGATATTAGCGTTTTCACCTCACTGCTGCTGTGTTGGGTGTACTACACCTTGAGTCATGCTGTAGTGATGACGTCACTCGCACACGGGAGGGGGTTTCTGGTAAGATCAGAGAGGAGGTTTCTGAGAAACGAATCACGAGAGAGAGAGGAGAGAGAGAGAGAGAGAGAGAGAGAGAGAGAGGAGAGAGAGAGAGAGAGAGAGAGGAGAGAGAGAGGAGAGAGAGAGGAGAGAGAGAGAGAGAGAGAGAGAGAGAGAGAGAGAGAGAGAGTGCTCTTGAAAGCCATCGATCGCTTTAGCATCCCTACTTTTCTTGAATCCTTTGGATCCATAATGTTCTGTTATGATTGTCTTTATCGGAGAAAACTACTTAATCGTTTTCAGTTTCTTTTTGCGGTGTACAGAAGTTGTCTGCGGACTATGTGGGACTGTTCCTGGGAAACCTATGTACTGGTACATCATGGCTCGTTATGTAACGCTCTGTAGCTAGAAAGAGAAAATACGCCTCAGCCCTGACACCATTATGGGTCTGACAGTAATAGGCAACAGAGACAACAACCTCTGGTGTCGAAATCAAAATTGTGAGAACAGTATGGAGTAATTTCGTTGCTATTAAATTTCTTCCTCCTACTGATGACGTCAGTGAATTACAGATAAGACAACTTGACGCCGAGGAAAAAGATGAGGAAGTGGAGAAGTGTGCCAGCAGCGCACCTCCGCCACCATGCGAGGGTCGATCCCATAATTACAACATTCATAAAGAAGTGGGCAACACCCTGCGAAGGGCGCGGGAGCTAGGTTTGTGGTTCCTTACCAGGATGAATGGGAATGTACTCAAGCCCTTGAACACGACAGTACGACTCTTAGGCACGACAGTACGTCTCTTGGGCGTAGTGCTTACGCCCTTGAGTGAAATCGAGCTACTCTAAGCCGATACACCGAAGAATCATTCCTCCGTCTTCAGAGCCACACCATTATATCAAACAACGTCTACAACTTGCACAAAATCTCATGAATTACTGAAGAAAAAGAGACTAAATTTGGCATGAATTACGTCAAGGAGTTTTGAGTCACTGAACTGAATTTTTGCCACATTGATCATATTAAACTGGCTCGTGTGAATGCGTCCAGGTGGAGGAGGTTGAGTTTCATCGGACAACACTAATTAGCTGGGCTGCTGGCGATGAAGTATGTCCAGCTTTGGTGTCGCTAATGATGGCGCCGGGCCTCCCGCGGGGTCTGGTAATTAGTTGAACTCATTAGTGATGATGTGGAATTAAATGGCATAAACGATAATGAGTAATGTTAATCGTGTTAAATGACTACCTTTCTTTAACAAAAAGTGATGTTAAGATTCCAGTGAATGATATTGTAATCAGGAAGACAGAAAATCCTCAAAGAATAACTGTATTAGAGAAGTAACCAATATCAATATTAGGTAAATGTTGGTTTACCTTTTAGAAATCGAATTGCAAAAGATTGATCGTATTCTTACATGACCGCAAAAATGAATTTGTTTCACTGGACCAAATTTATCTTTAAAAAAAAAGTTGTATAGTTCCGGTTGGATGCCAACAACACTTGAAAGTCTGACAACAACGATCATTACCTTGACAAATTCTGAGCTGCTGGTGACCCAGGTTAACCCTTCCAGCATGACGCGTGTATCCAGGCAGGTCATTAACCCTGACTAATGAATCGAGTACAGTAAACTCGTCTCTGACCTACAGCTGCTGGACACACTACCCGATAGCCGTGTGTTGCAAGGAATATCTTGACGGCTGTCATGCAAGATGTGCTCAGATTTCTCGTGAAAGAAAACATAAGTGACACCGTGTATGAGGAGATGAGTCGTGGCGTGGCACGGTGCATGTGACGGAATGTGGTGTGACGCTGTGACTGAGGAGATGAGACATGGTTTGAAGCTGTGTATTACAAGATAAGACGTATCTAGTAAGCAGCGAGTTACAAGAACATGTTCCTCTTACCTTAACTTGGTTCCCATGTGCCAGGGATAGGTCGTGCTCGTGTGGCTTCCCTGTCCACTCACAAACATGTCCAGCTTTGGACCAGTGTGATGATGTCAACACAGACTTAGATGCTAATAATTGTTAAGCATAGTAAATCTTTATTCCGTACAGTACGTGGATTCGTCAAGTGAAGCCAAGTTTCCATTTCATCTTCATCTTTACACTCGAAAATAAACATTTCATCATTAAACAGTTCAATTCCTGCGTCTGTCCACATTTATCTACCTTCATCCTCGTATTAAAGCTGTGTACTTGCAACCTCCATACTTGATGGGAACGTATCCCTCGAATCCTCTCGCTGTTCCCAGTATCGCCCAGGAGCCCATACCTAACAAGAAGCCCCACTTTATCTTGCATCAGCCCATTGATTTCATCCATCAAAATCGGCTCCTTGGGAGGTACACCTTAACAAATACTTCCACTCTTCACCGGGCATCGGGTACTTGTCTCTATCAATACGTGATCCTTATGCAACTTTGTTGGTTTTACCTTTTACACAGTAACCTTGTAAGTAATAATCTAGTAATTACATACCTGCATTACAAAGATCTTTTGAAACCACAGATTCCTTCGTATAGAAATCTAACACTTATCATCTGAGACAACTTAATACAGTTGATTTAAACATCACACACTATTAGGCAGAGTTCACGCCACGTGCTCATAATCAAATGCTCCACCCTTGAGCTTTGTCTCGCCTAAATCCATCTTCATTACCCTTACTGAACTAAACTACTTCTATCAACTTGTTGTATTCAGGATTTGTTCTTATAGCCATGTTTGCTATACTAATCAGTTCATCCTGCTGCAAGCGCTCGCAAACACGCTTGATACTTCCAAGGGCAACACGCACCTCGTTCCTGGGAATTAATTTTCTGAACTGGTTTCCACAGGCCTCACCCCTACAGGCGGGTAAAGGGCAAGGACATCCAAGTCCTTGAGAGGGAGGGAAAGGGGAAGGGCAGCATGGCTGCTATGCTACCCATAACTCAAGGAATGTCATTTAGAGTTCGGATACAACAGAGAGAACATTCCAGGCCAAGTGAAGAGTTTAGTCGGATATAGCGAAGGACACAGGAAGAACAGATGGGTCTGGAGGGTTGAGTTACATACGTGAGACATTTAGTACCATCATAATGAAGCTACCAGGTCTTTGCTCACTCAGACGTCTCTCCTCTACTTTTAATTGTCTTGTTGACCTGTGTATCATGTCATGATTCAGTCATCTGCTGTACGGTTTACAAATGACACTCTATTTCAGCCATGAACTTTGCTTTTATCCCACAGACAAGATAGAGACAGGAACACACTCGGACGATACAATATAAGAGGAAGACGAAACCAGCAACATTCCCTGCGGAATGAATTCGTTAGGTTCCTGAAGATATAAATGCTGGAAAATGTCACGGTCACACTTTCACGAACGTGAGTGTTGCTGGCACGACTACTCGTCTGGCTGCGAGTGTTCGTGAGGTTGTATGATGGGAAAGGTTGTATTGTGTTATGTATAGACAACAACCGCAACCTTTTTCTCTCTGTCAGGAAATAAACAATGAAGAAAATAGTACACTAACCAAAATTTGATTTTTGACTTTTTTTTATTCGATAAGAACAAATTAAGCAGTCGTCATATGTATAGATCAAATGACCAGAGGTAAGCTGGTACGGGAGGAACGGTTGACATGTTTGTGAGAGGTAAACAGTTGTGAGAAGGTCGTTTCTACCTTATGAGCGAACTCGATATCAAAACTGCGACCTTACGGTGCTTTCTTACAGTAGGTCTACACCCAACCTCCTCACACTTATAAAGGTCACGTCATGACAGTAAACCAGTATCATAAACACAAATGTGTATGTTAATGTATGATATTGGTTCTCTCTCTCTCTCTCTCTCTCTCTCTCTCTCTCTCTCTCTCTCTCTCTGTAGCCCTCATTATTGGCAAAATCTCGTCGTAAGTACTCTGTCTGTCTGTCTGTTACGTGGATGATACTACGAATGTAAGGCAACAGTCAGCACCAAAAGGTCTTGATAATGGTATTCATGATACATTTTGCGTCACGACCAAGACAACGTTACCACCCGACCAGAAACACCTGCTCGTCACAAGATGTTCACTATTGTGTCTTCTATGTTATCTATCTATCTTTTAAGGTCATCCACCTGGCCTTGGACCTTAACACTTCCTGGGCAGATTATCTTTTTTTTCTTTTTACAACACCGTGGATCATCCGTTGCTTGTACGTGTCTGCAGCATCCTAACTGTGCTTCATCGAATGATTACCAAGTAACAATGTAATAAGATGACCATAACCTCTCTCTCTCTCTCTCTCACTCACTCACACTCACTCACTCACTCTCTCACACACACACACACACACACGCTCATGCATGCTGAATGTCAGCAAAGATCTGAATTTAATGCATTTTGCCTTATAGTTTGGGGCAGGAAACAAGGTGGTTCAGACATGAGGAAGGGAGGGAGTTGAAGGATTGGTTGTTGGTTGAAGGTTTTGCTGAGGGTGTGGTGGGATTAGGAGGTAAAGTGGTCGAGACGTGCAAGGTGGGTTACTCTTGGAGTGTGGCAGGGTAGGAGGTGGGGTGATGGAGACTAAATAGGGAGAGTACAGAGGTAAGGAATCCATCGTCAACAAGTGTTCCTGGTGGATGACCTTGTAACACTCGCCTCGCTGGGCTGGCCTTCTTACCCCACATAGGCAGGTCACGTTTATGAGATGTAGAGCAAAAAATACGTCCGAAACTAGACCTGAAAACACGTGGGACCCACTTCGTTGCCTCGGAGCTTCAAAGTCATGTGGAAAACACTACACATCCATTATCAAACTCATTGAGCAGTTCTTAGCTTACCTTAATTGAGCTGGTTCTTTCTAAACCACTACACAAAGTATCACTTCACACGCACGCCCCTCTCATTATATAGAAACACAGCATCACTATAGATACACACACCCAGTATGGCAGGACTATAAAAAGGCAGCAAAATACATATATAAGACAAACCTTTCACACGCTTCAGTGAACGTAGTATGTTATCTTTCTCCACTTTTTCCATCTCTGTCCAACCTGTTCTCAGGCGTGCGGCAGGGATGAGAGACAGGAAGGTATTAGGAAAGGAAGTGTACAACTAGTTATGGGCTTAACCTAGGTGATCCATTGTCAGGCGAGGAAGATATGTTAAATAAGGTGCGTGAAGTGTGTGTGTGTGTGTGTGTGTGTGTGTATAAAGCCTGGCACGGTTTTCTGACAATAACATACCATTCTCGGGATGCCATTACTGGCAGGAGTCAGGTTTGTGGTTGGTAGTGCATATCTGGCGCAAAATATTTACAACATAAACACAAAGCTGAGAGAATACGTTAATTGAACTAAGTATCATAAAATTATAATTTAGTGTAAAGCTATGAAGTACAGTGCTTACTACTGCAGATGACTGGAAATAGGTTTAGAGTTACGACATCACACCTTTACCTTGCATCACTGACGGTAGAAATAGGAATTTGAAGGAAAAAAATCATGATTGAACCTTACATGGACAGGAAACAAACAATGGTCTATATTGTCTGTGAAAACATAACACATCGATTCATCGAACACACAAATGTCGTTTCTAATCCAGTATATTTCTATACCCCAGACCTCCGCACTCACCTGATCAACTCACTGAGGGTAAGACGATCATTTGCGGTGTTAACTAATCTATTAATCTCCAACTTACCTCAAGTAACAAAAGTTACGGATTTCACTCGAGAATGTGACCCTCGTTAATGCCTGCTTATCCTTGCCTTCTCTTGTAGCAGCTAAAAATCAGTTGTTTTCTGTAACGTTCAGTATGTTTGGATATTTCTCAACTTTCGGGTGCTGTGCACCTGAAGGGAAAGGGTTCAGTTTTGAGTCAGTATTTATCATACACCACTCCAGCAGTCATGAGTTGACGACAAAATATTTCAATGATATATTTTGAAAAGAATCTGGTTCCCTGACACCATCCTACTACCTTATGGTGAGCAAACGTAGTAAGTCCTGCGTCTTAGCGATGCCTTACTGTGACTCACTACATGCTAGAACAACTTATGGTGAATCAGCTGCTCCAAGTCATCTTACGGTGACGTCAGTCCTGCCTTATATCCAGCACCGTACTTGTCC
>NC_092260.1:29969698-30122198 GCF_036320965.1 Panulirus ornatus | reverse complement strand
AAATGGCAGCTTCTGTTTATGGATTGGTGACATGTACGTGTTGGTTGGGTGACTGTAGGAGTCGTGATCTATACTTCAGTAGCGACTTCTTCCTGGGATTGATGACCTCTCCCTGAGGATCATGTTATCTTCCTAAGAATGACCTCTTCAAGGTAGTGGTGACCTCCCTACGGTGTTGTAGCGTCTCGTAGTAATGAACATGTCTTGAGAACGTAACTACTTTACTTGCCATGACCTCATCCGCTAGCTGATGATCTCATTCCACGGGTGATGACCTTCTTCCATGGAGCAGCGGCGTCCTTCATCAAATGACAACTTCCCTTCCACATGTTGTAACTTCATGTGGTTGATGACCTTTTACTGGCTGCGATATTTTTCCGCTAATATTGATTACTTCCAGTGACTGATGATGAGTCACAGTCAACCGTGACTTCTTACCTGAAAATGCTGACCTCTTCCAGGGATTTGTGGGTTCGGTGACCTAGGTGACTTCTTCGAGGGAATTATGACCTGAGAGACTTTTCTTGGGAGCTGTGACCTCCGAGATCATGCCGTCTTTAAGAGGACACTGGATGTTTGCGAGGACAGATGACATCTTAAACCCATGACTTCCCACCAGACGCCACCATGAATGGTGGCATTTACCAGGTAGTCTGGGAAGCGGTGGTATTCTGCCAGTCCTAGTGACCTCCTTCCATCCACAGTGGGTGTGGTGCTCCTTTACGACCTGACGCAAGTGTGGCAACACCTAATCAGCAGTAATTTGACCTTTCCTTCAGGAAACAAATCCTAAGTAGGATTTGTGGCAAGGACTTCGAGTGAGGAGATAAGAACTTTTGTTGCGGAGGTGCACCCGATTTCTGCAGTTCCTTTCTCCGTCTTTTAGTTTTCTTTTCATAATCATTTGTCAAAAAGGCTCAAATGAGATTCCATGAAAAATATGAAAATTGTAAGCCATCAAGAAGAAAACTGGTTGAAGGATAAGGGCGGTTCACACTGTCCTAATAGGACCACAAGTACAAAAGACATAAAGGGCGATAACAGAGAGAGAGAGAGAGAGAGAGAGAGAGAGAGAGAGAGAGAGAGAGAGAGAGAGAGAGAATAAAGCAGATATCGATCATAAAAGAAGGCAGAAAGATCATCCTGATCTCCTGTACACATTTCCGGTGAAAAGGAAATGCTAAATTTTTCATCAGTAGCACTGGAACGCACGTCTCGTGAAGCTCTTCGTCTTCCTGAAGATTCATCTGAGAAACACTGAAGGTGAGGCGTCCGTCGGCTGGACCAGGCAAGGTCTTACGTCGTACCTGGAGGGATGTCCTCAACATCATGATCCTGTCAGAAAAACTTAGACAAAAGCGGAAACATGACTCATAAAACACGTGTTCCAGTTTCACATGAGGGAGTAGGATATATATATATATATATGAAAATAACAAACAATGTTTATGCATATATATATATATATATGTTTGTATACGAGTGGACGGGCCATTCTTCGTCTGTTTCCTGGCGCTACCTCGCTGACGCGGGAAACAGCAATTATGTATATGATAATAACATATGAAAATACTCAGGATCTTCGTATCATTGATGAAATCCAAGATCTGAATTATCAGGTTTATCACGTCTTCCGGGAGTGAATGGTTGATCCTTGACACCTTAGCAGCATCTGCTGTCGTGTGCTGAGCAGGAGACGTATGAGAGGCTGGTGTGGCAGGGTGTGAAGTAGAGCTGATGTTTGGTGTTGAGTAAATTCGACCTTTCTGTACCTTGAGGTCGACGATAAGCTCTCGGTGTTGGAAAATGAACTTTACTTTTCCTTGTGTTTAACAATTTGTTATACTTCTCATGGCTGTTGAGCCTTTTTGCTGAATAAGTAAAAGAAGGATATGCAGCGCTGCACGGTGACCCGGGGTCGTGGCAAGATAACTGCCCATCATTACACCTGCCATCATAACCTCGACGATCTCTACCTTCGCTGACCTCGGTGTGTTGACACGAGACCTTACGTTTCTTGTGTCACCTTCTGACATATGTTCACCTTCCTGGTGAGTGGTCTGTCAAGGATCGAGAGGAAGAAGCATAACTCGGGCTAACATACTCCTGTGGGGAGCTGTAGGGGAAGAGACAACGGGAATCGACAAACTCAGGGGAAGAGATGCAGGAGCTCCTGGGTGAGAGATGGGGTTTAAGGAGAACGACGATTCGGATGGGGAAGAAGTAAGGAAGGAACGCACGTTACAGGTGAAAAAGTATGGATCTCCGGGAAGAAATGAAAGGAGGTTTGCTGAGGTATGAAGGTTGTCAGGATACTGACATTGCACATTGCATGTATAACATGACGCAAAGGGATATCTTGATTTTCGATGATAAAGAATACATTTTTACGTATCATAAAAGTTGATCTGTCTGCCCCATAACGAGGAAAATAGTCACGTCCGTCTTTCAGTGGTGACGGTGGAAGGATATGAATGATGTACCATTAGGATCAGTGAAGGACACTTGTAAAAGATGATAACATTACTTAAGCAGTGAACTTAGTGACGTGTCTCTTGGGCTTTACAAGGACAGTCTAGTTTTAAGCCCATAACATTGATACATGTCACTTCTCTTGATCAAGGGCAAGTCTTCCCTCATGTCTACAAATCTGATATGTATCAGGTTCTGTTGTTGATCTCTGTTTGCACCATCTTGGGTGAGGCGTTCGGATGTCATTAGTTATTGATTGTGTTGTGGCCAAGTTATAAATCAGTGAGAATATAGTCTCAACACAGATGCTAAAAGGAAGTCGGAGATGAAAATGGAAAGACTTACAATTGTCGGGACTGGTTTTGCAACTTGTTAGAAGTTATTCTGATGAGAGGCTGCGAGGTCAAATATGCGCTGCATCATACTGAGTTAAGTATCTGAAATTAGTTCTGTAACACGTTACTCATCTTCCTTATGTAAGACTACCAGCTGAAGCTTGGAACTGTGTGGGGTCAAATGACTTCATAAAAGCCATAACCCCACCTCACCCCCGACATTAATGATTCATAAGTGAAGCATTTACACTGGTCACTCGCGGGATGCATTGCTACGAGGAAGATCAATAGTTTATCTTATACATAAACGTCAGAAGGTAAGAGAAGTTACCCCGTAGGACGATGGCTCCTGCTGGTCCAAGTTGCATCACGACCTGACGACACAGGACCTGCTGTAGGGGGCAGCCACAAGGCCACCAGAAGTGCTGGTGCAGGGTAACTCTGCACGTGCGTGTGGCCACCTTGACACGTGCGTAGCCGTGCGTGCGTCCGGCAGCGTAGGTCTGATGTACACAACCAGTCGCTGAGTAACGATCGTACAGAACTTTACCGAGGTTCGAACCATGACCACAAACTCTAGTGATACAACGTGGAAATATCTCCTTCAGGCACTCGTGCTGCCTCCCACGGTAAAGATACACACACACACACACACACACACACACACACACACGAAGCCACTCACGATGCTTTCTGAACTGATGACTTGCACCTGTTAATGTTACGTTTTCAATATGTGGTGGTCTACTATATATATATATATATATATATATATATATATATATATATATATATATATATATATATACACGAGTTGTGATGAAATAATAGATTTCTTAATTCTGAAGAGGAACGTATAGTAACGCCGGATAACTGAGGTTCCGCTTCCTGATAATACAATCTCAGATCTGCAAGAAAATCCAGCAACATATCTGGTACCACTGGGTCACTCGGACGTCGTCAGGCAATAAAAATGATAATATGTAATTAAAGTGTAACACGTTCACATTACTTACTTACATCAAATATCAAGTTGACAGACTTTTTCTTTTTATCATCGACCGAGTCATACGCCCTTCAAGATACCTCCTTCAGCCCTGATACTTGACAAGCGAACCATTGCTCAAGACGGATAGTTGATAGGCTACTTTAATAGCTGCTCTCTTATCATTAAATCTTATGACTTCTGTGATGGTTTATGATTTCCCAGGGACGAGTACAATCACGAGGAATGTAAGTTCAAGAAGGAAATCAGGTACTCTCACAGTTTCCTCAGTTACGATCATTCATCATATAATGGTTGTTCATCATTATGTATTTTTCACTTCCAGAACGTTCACACATTTCTTTAATGTATCTAAAGTATGCGTGGGATAGTGAAGTTTGTCTAAGATGAGGCATTATGGGTAAACCATGAATATTTGGTGGACATCCGACATTATGGAAATCTGTATGTTTGAAAAGCATCTAGATGACGTCTGAGGATGTGGACGAAGTTGAACTGAGCTGAGAGGCCTAGACTGAGAGCGACTGATGACTCAGTGCGAGGAACAGGAGGAGAGGGCGATCCGATATCAAGAAATGGAGCAGATAAGAGCTTTCTAATCTGTTTACCGCCAGAGGGTCTGCAACGTGGAAAGTTGCCCAAGGATGTTGTTGTATTGTGAGTTGGGTCGGCCAGCCGTATAAGAACGTTGCATGATCTGTATCATTAACGAGCATCAAGAGTCAGGTTTTTCTCCGATAGTTTCCTGGAAACGTTTTTCTCTCATGTAATCATCGTTCTGTTATAAGCCAGGATTCTCGCGCTCTATGTCTCCCGATATATTTATGATATTCTCATACTACCGTCATTAAGCGCTCACATTGTTGTGGTAGCTCCTGAAGGGGAGGGGTGGATGGGCTTGAGGTTTCTGCCTACGTGGGTGGGGCAGGGGGGGTTCGGCCTGGGCGACATATGTGGGTGGGGGAGGCTCTCACCAGCGTTCGTGACACAGCTGTCAATGTCGCTTGGCGATAAGTCGGTCGAGAAGGTGGAGTTGTGTCACAGGGTCATAGACTCAGAGGGGAGTTGTGTCTTTGTTATGTTGCACAGACGGAGTGGGTACTTGTCCTGGTGTCGAGGGTCAGTTTGGTAGAGAAGATTATAACACTACGACAGTTGTTGTACAAAATGGTTCATGAAATGTCTTTTTTCCTCAATTCGTCTCGGTGACTGTTAGTGGAATACACATTTTCCGTCGTAATGTATTAAAATCCTTCAGTTCTAAATCTAGTTGTGTAATCATTTTATATGTTTTAAGAATATTTGTGTGATCGCTATTGTGTGTTACGGGGAGAGAGTTTTACACTCGTGTTGCCCCGTCTCTTAACCTTGTATAAATGTACCATATCTGTACTCTTATGTACACATCCTAGGCTATGTCAGGTGTGTGTGTGTGTGTGTGTGTGTGTGTGTGTGTGTGTGTAAAGGAGACATTTCCTTAAAATATGTGATCTTTCCATGGTTTTGAGCTCATATTCCATATTTCACATGATGGAAACCCTGTTAGAACTACACATCAAGTGCAAAAAATGTCATTCACTGCAAATTCATGACCAGAAGTCAACGGTGCAACTTGCAATATGTTCCCTGGTACTTCCTCCATCCCAGTACAACAGGAGAGTTCAGGGACTAAGTAATATCATGGCCAGCTTTCTCTCCACCAACCTAACCATCGAGAAAGATTAGAGAAAGTGACGCTCAGTGGTTCCCTTGGCGGGCGTCCGCTCTGCCAGGTAATATGGCGGTAGGGAGACAGGTTCAGCATCATGTATCATTGAGTAACAGAATCATAGATGTATTGTCGTGCTATTTTCCTTTATCACATTGTGTTTGCAAGTGTGTATGTCCTTGAGAAGTTTCTTGGAAATTTTCTGAGTCTGGCATTTTCACGATGATTGTAGTCACGCACTCTGATTCTTTATTCAGTTTCGGGAACGTACTCGATCATGACAGATGCCGTTCGTAAAGAAGTGAAGACGCACGCCACCTGCAGCCCAGGATCGTGACGTCATTATGGAGAGGTCTCGAGTGTCTCTAAACTAGTGAGAGATGAAGAAAAGAAGAATGATTTGTGAAAGTCATGTACAGTTAATTTTTTTTTCTTTTCTCTTGACATTCCATTGTTACACTCCGTATCATAGTGACATGATTTAGAAATTATATATAAATTGTCTTTTATAGGCTCATTCGATCTATTAGTAAAAGCTCTACTACACTTGCTTACGTTGGACTGTTAAATTATCTATATTTTTATTGATCTCAGTAAGCGTAGAGTGAAGCCTCCCCTAACTGTCCTCGCATATTGTTCTTCGCCGTAAGATACATGTAATAATGTGCTAAGTAAATTTTCATTTGAGTATTTAATCTCTAGAGTGTATGTGTGTATATATGTGAGTTATCTGAGGTCCAGGTATGACGACTGCTCTCGCTCCATCACCTCAACTCCCGGGTTACTATTGTTTCACTGGTGTCGGTTGTGATACTGTGCAGGTGCTCAGGTGGACGTGTCTTGTTTCTGCTTTGGAAATTATCCCTTGACGAGTATAAAACTCCCGACCCCACACCTACACAGCTTCATCGTCTCACACCAGTTCCCTGCAGTGGATTTTCCCATTAAATCCCATGTTCGATCCTGTGTGTTTCGTATGAGACAAAACAATACAGGTGGGATGGTGAAGTGTGCGTGGTGACAGCTGGGTGGCAGCTTGGGTTAGAACCTAGTACACCACCGGGTGTGCTGCATCGGAGGTTGGAACCCATGCCACTCAATGGCTGTTGGGGTTGGAAGCTCAGCGCATCACCAGGTGGGTGCGAGGCGGGACGTGACCCTGTCAGCTCCTGCGGCCGACCGTTCTTTTCCCTGTTACACAGAGGAATGCAAACATAGGCCACTGAGTCCTTTCTAACCTTTTTGCAGCGGTAGAAGAGATCAAAAACACAAAGATCCGCGTGGAGAAAGTTGAAAAGCAAATAGATGAACTGAGGAAATACGTCTGTGGTCTTCATGATCGCCGAGGCACATGTGATGTTAGTAGCGGACTTAAAGGATCGTACCAATCAAGTCTCTTTTCAGATGAAGCTATAGTGCTGCTTGCACTAACTACGCTGAAATGAGGACGCGATCCCCGTCCCTCTCTACATCTGTCCAAGGTAACAAAGCCGTTGTTTATAAATGAAGCAAATTAGTAAACGGATTTGTCGAATATTTACAAATGCTATTCTGTTTTGATGAACTTGGCGCTATACCGTATGGATAAAGGACAGTGGAAGAACTACTAAACTATTTCACCTGTTCTGTTATGAGTGAGGCAAAGACATAGCAGAACCTTCATGAATGTTGAGGTTATGAGGACTGAATGAAGGTGAAACATGATGGTTTGTGCTGGACTCGTTAACTTCACCAGGCGCTGGACTCGTTAGACAAAACCAACAAAAACGTTTACATGGGAGGCACCTGACGACCCATGACAAGGTTGTCGGAATATTTACCACAATAGCACTGAGAACAGCATAGTAAAGCAGAGGGCACCTCCCCACCCGCTGTTCCTCCGACTTAACTGCCGACACGGAAAGGATGGGAGGTAGCACCATGCAGGCCGTGAGGAGCATAATACCGGGGGAGGTTTGCTGGAAGGTGTGAGATGATTTTCCTACGAGCCTTCTGCACTGAGACCGGCTTCTGAAAAATAAAGACAAGGTTAAGTTCCGTTTATCATTAAGAAATATCTATTGATAACAGTTATCACTGAAGCACTTGTCTACCATTGATCCCAAGGTAATAATAGTCTTTACATTAGGACGTCTGGAATAGTGTATTTCAATATTTTACCACTGAGCCTATCCCTGCCATTTGGCGATACCTCATTATAAGTACTCGTAAGTAAGTAAGTATTCTACAAACATAAAAAAAGAAAGATTTCCAATTATCCTCATGCCATTTTTTTTCCAGTCACAGAATCTCTATTGAGGATGATGACATACGTTGTTGAAATTGTTCAGTCTACGAGCATAACATTACATGCGACACGAGGGATAGACACACTAACGGAGTCAGGCAAGTCTTCCTGGGAAGTGACAATCATCAATCATACACACACACACACACACACACACTGCAGAGGAAACCAACTCAGTCTGGCTTACAGAACAACATTCTTACTAGAAATGTAGATTATATCAGGAAACTGATCAGGAGATTAGTTTTCGTGTGTGTGTGTGTGTGTGTGTGTGTTTCATCTTAATCATAGCCTTTTTACTGTTCTAAAGAAAATGTTTTCAAGCTCAATATTCTTTCAGTTCTTCATCATTAGATAGTTATTTCCACATGTAAGGCGACTTGTACATTGTTCACTGTAACTAATGGTCTTCAGCACTGCCAGCCAGATGGCTGCGTCACATGCTTATGGGTCAGAAATTGCACTAAAGAATCATCTGCCACCGAGGGGGTCATGTTGTGGGCTCTCAGAAATTTATTTGGAGCGCTGTAATGTGGACATACATTTACCTGCTGTAGTTGGGATGTGTCGGAAGGGCGCGTCCCGACCCCTGGCTGACGTGATGTGCGAAGCGCCACACTTCCCCTCGTGTTTACTGCGCATGATGATCGTCAGCCGCCACCCTCCTGTGTGCAGCTGACGGATATTTTTCCCAGGATGACAGGCTGACGATCGAGAACAATACTCCATTTAAGAAATTTACATTCAAAACCCAGCTCAAAGTTAGATCAGGTTTTGGCAAGGTTGTTCGAGTTCTATGTATGATTTCTTGAGTTTACTTGGTAAAGTATATATATATATATATATATATATATATATATATATATATATATATATTATCCTTAGGGATAGGGGAAGAAAATAACATTCCACGTATTCCCTGGGTGTCGTTGAAGGCAACCAAACGGGGAGGGAGCGGGGGGGTAGGGGGTGAATCCTCCCCTCTCGTTCTTATTTTTCTAAAAGAAGGAACATAGAAGGGGGTCAAGTGTGGATATTCCCTCTAATGCTCAGTCCTCTGTTCTTAACGCTACCTCGCTAACACAGGAAATGGCGAATATATATGAAAAAATAGATAAAAGATATATATATATATATATATATATATATATATATATATATATACATATATATATATATATATATATATATGTGCTATAAGAACGGCAGATATATACCAAACCTCGGTTTTACTGGGAAAGAAATGAAGGAACCGGCGAGCGGCGGCAGCTAGGTCAGTGACCCGGGCCCAGCCGGCCCGGCCAGATGCAAGTAACCCCGAGGTTGTTGACCTAACTTGAGAATTTGCTGCATTGCTCCTGCTCTCTCCTGCTCTCCGGCAGGTCTGGCGCTTCCGGCCTCGTAAATACACTTATTCTTATCCAAATGATACCGTTGAGCAGGAGGTGAATAGAACGTAATCTGGGGTTCTCAAATTGGACTGGTATTCTAACATACCAGACGATCATGTGTGATAGACGAAGATCATTTTGGCAAATATAATGATTAATGTGATGCAGGACGTGATCTCCACCGTTACCCTCGCACTTCGAAAGTTGGTCCTCATCTCTGTGAGTCATGGCGTTCGAGAGAGCGAGAGAAAGCATCAGGATACGGGAAGGGAAAGAAGGCAGTATGAATGGTTTCCTATATATCATCATTATGGCTCATGGCTCAATAACCAGTGGGTTCCAACCCCCCTGCCGACTCCAGGACCCCTTTCTTCATGACCTGTCATCCGGAGGACCCGTCGTTCCTCTACGTTCCCGCCGACCCCCCCCCCCCCCCCCCTCCACCTTTCCACTTTATTCGCGTCTCGCATCCTGGCCAAGACCAGCTCTCCGGTCCACTCAGACTTTTCTCGAGACTTCACCCAAAAAGAAGAAATCTTTTTCTCATTTCTGGAAAAAAAACCCGGAATCCTTAATACTTAAACATCACTGTACGTCCCTGCCGTTACCATGGTAGAAAAAGGAAAATCACCCGTATTACCTGGTCCTCTAGCGCTGGGGACTGGTCGGGGTCTGTTAGTCAGCTGTTCAGGACTCCTGGAGTCCAGAAAAAAGTGACTATCACGGATGACGTCACTGTGCGACGCATCATCTCTTCTTTGGTCTGTATCATCGACGAATGTGGATTCCCACAATTATTATGGGAACTATCATCTTTTCTTTCAATTTATCGTTGTTTTTCCTTAACTTTTCATACAATGAGCCACACCATAATCATGTACGCTTCTTTGATTCGTGTACAGTTTTTCCCAGTGACTGCATCAACCAAGTAATATCAAACTTAACACAATTAGTTGATCATATGAAGACATAATCTGGAACGAATGTATGACAAGAGTCGACATGAAAATACAGTAAGTATGTACACTTGAGAAGATAATACTGGATTAGGTTGAGGGGCCAGACGGAGAGTAAAGCAAGCCTCATCACAAGCAGAGGAATGAACAGCTGGTTCAGCATCGGAAGTGGAACGATGCAGTGCTGTATGTAAGGAAAGAACATGACAGTGAGAAATAGATAGCAGTGAAAGATAGAGATGTTGGGCGTGAGCGATTCCATGTTCTGATGTGAAACAGCTTAAGAAATTCAGGACATAGTGAGAAACATAAGCTGTGAAATGAAAGGAACTAAAATCAAGCAACGGGAAGACTGGAGACGGAGAAGTCAGAGAACAGGGTCATGTAAGAAGCAGAAAAGCGAGAGAAGGTTCAGGATGTCTAACTATTAGTGAATGTATCGAGTGGATGAGCGACTGGTGATATGTCATAATGCTATGTGAAAGCAGCCAAGTGCCTGAAGCTGCGGTGAAATGTATGCCATTTGACGAAATGAGTTTGTTGTAGCAGAATCAACTGGGACGTAGGTTCACATTACCCTGATGTGTGAATGAATCTTAAGGAAACTATGAGAGAAAAAACATTGTTAAAAATCAGTGCTTGAAATTTGCAATCTAAACCAAGATTAAGAACATTGAAGAATGACTGAATATGTGTAAAATAAACTACGTTTTTCAGAAGCGAGATGGATGAAGAAGCTTGTGTGGGAGTGGCAGTGTACTGGATGACTCTGGCGGAACTGACGATGTGAAACCCTGGAAAAGTAAAGGAAGTTGTGAAACATAGGAAAGATAAAGTTAACTATCTTATGTTAACTTTATCTTAACATAAGTTAACTATCTTATCATGTTAAGATAAATTTAACTTTTAATGTTAAGATAAAGTTAACTTACGTTATCAATGTACGAAAATGATAGATAGGAAAAGAATAGTGAAAATATGTCTATTAGTGAGCCAAAGGGAACAGGAAAAAAACGACCAAGATAGAGATGATCCTGTAAGGAAGTGGAAGAGTGTGAGGAGTGTAAAGTGAACCTTGCAAGATGATGGGTGGTGGAGGAGGCTCACTACTGACCAAACACTTAACTAATGAATGACGGCGAAGTAGCGGACGGACGTCGTTATTTCTATATGTCTTCATACGAACCAGCCAAAGTCACTTAGAAAAATTATATTGATATTTTGTACACAAACAACGTCACTTGGAAAAATTTTACTATCATGTACACAAACAAGACAATTGTGCCATTTTTCATAAAGTAACTGAAAAAATATAATACTTCCAGGATGCATCTTATTGAAGGAAGAGTGTGGTAGTGTATGTGATAATAAACTTGCAAGGGAAGGAATTCCTCTGTCACCAGTGGTCTGTCTCCAAACATTTCAAAAGCATAAAACATTTTGTCTCGTGAAATCGTGGAAGAGAACGCCTTACTTTATGTACCTGCAAATGTTAACTTATCTAGATGAAAAAAAATATATATAAAAGATTGTAAAGTTCAGCCAACGCCAATTTTTGTACCAAATTTCACGATGTCGAAATAGCTTAAAGGAAAATTCTTTGACACGCAGAAAAGAATCTGCACGCAAGCAAGTGAAGGCGATATATCATTACTTCGTTGTACAACAGAAACTTACGTTATACGAACTGATAATCACTAGAGGCAAGGCTTTACTTCTAGTAATCAGATATGGGCTGTTCTTGGACTCGATTAGCTGATTGTAATCAGATAATCGATTGCCAGAATGTGTCCAAGTTATCTATTACATGGTTGTATCCAAGCGACTCGACATTGATTCTTGTCTCTCACCATGACTTAATGACAGTAATTCGCAACGTTAATAAATGGTGAATATTGAAAGACATTTATGAGACAGAAAAATACGATCGTGAGCTGAAATGGTTTGGAAATCTGGAGAGAATGAGAGGAGAGAGAGGGGTTGACAGGATGAAGGGCAAGGCCGAATTGGAGATGGAAGGATAGAGTGAATAATGTTTTGAGTGCTTGGGGCCTGAACACTCGTGCACAGGATAGAGTGAACTGAAACGATGTGGTATACAGAGGGCGACGTGCTGTCAGTGGACTGAAGCAGGGTATATGAAGCAGTCGGAAGAAACCACAGAAAAGTCTGTGGTGCCCGAACGTGGATAGAAGGGCTGTGGTTCGGTGCACATTACACCTGGATGACGGATGTGAACGTATGAGGCTAATTACTGGTCTGTTCTTGGCGCTACCCGACTCACGCGAGACAGAACGAATATTTTTTTTTTTGTATGTTAGCTGAGACGGTATGGGCAGCTGAGGCCCTAATTGATGCCATCCCATTAAGTATATATATATATATATATATATATATATATATATATATATATATATATATATATATATATATATACCGTAGCCTGAGCTAGGTACCCATTTTGTCGGCTAACCTCTAGGGGTGGATTAACAGCTGGGTTGACTGTGGACCAACTGCGACAACCAGGAGTTGAACCGGTGCTCTCGACCCTGGGCGACCCGTGAATGCGTCACGGTCAGGAACGCTGACCTGACAGGAATACATACACATGTACATTAGATTAACATCACCTGTAAGAGAGAGAGAGAGAGAGAGAGAGAGAGAGAGAGAGAGAGAGAGAGAGCCGTGGGATGTCAACCATTGTCATCGCTTCGCTTGATGTTCCTCAGGTCACCTCCACAAGTGGCATGCGTAATGACTGAGTCGTCCACTTGGTTTTATGTGGCGGTGGTTGGATATCGCCTCTTCATGGTTCTATAGCCAAACTACTCCCTGAATGGATCCCCATTCCTGGAAGGTACCATGATTTAGTGGGTCTTTCATAAGTCACGGAAGTAAGCACTATAGATGGTGGAGTCTTTACATAACTAGCGATCATCACCAGTGCTGCCCGACCACGCGACGCTTGCGTCAAGACCGTGACGACTGGGTATTTGGTACGACTGCTGCCTGGACCGCGTCAGCAGTTGCCTTGAACAACCTGCAAATCCTCCTTTCTCCGGGGCTTTACCCGCAGCCTAACCCTCGCTCACTTACCTTCACCACGTCCTACCCTTACTCCCTCCCTGGGCCAGGAGGCTCCTCTACAAGCCAGTCAGACACGCTGCTGGGAACTTCCCCGCGTGCGTCCTGACGGGAAGGTATGGCGTCGAGGGTAGGTGGGTAGGTATCCAGTCTGCCCCGCCACCCAGGCGGACACCAGCCGCCTCACACCACGCCATTCTACCCCAGGGGAAGTAGCCATCTCCGGCAGTTAATTGTACGTCTGAAAGGTTCTTAAACGTTTCAGAAAAAAATTATATAAATAGGGGCTGCGTGCTGGAAAGGTTTACGTACGACACTGATAACTTTTCCTCATGTGCTGAACTCATTCTTGTAAAATGATGCAAGTTATCAATATCATTGTAGAATGACGCTGTAACTGGTCAGATAAACTTTAGTGTTAAATGTATATAAGATGCGATCGTCTCCACTGTGACAAGACCTTCCACTCGCTCGAGGATGTGGAAGAAAAGATCAAAAGATTCCTCAGATGCTAATCAGCAAAAAAATTTAACAAGATAGAAATATATATATATATATATATATATATATATATATATATATATATATATATATATATATATATATATATATATATATATATCACAAAGCAGTTTGAGTAAACTGGTCTTGTCTTGCGAGTCGTCTCATTTGTAGCGATGTGTTACACGTGATGTCTTGACGTGAGGAAACACTGCTATACAGGCAAGCCAACCTGGCCTACGGCTGGGCGAGAGGAGCGTCTGCATTCGTGTAGCCTGACTTTTCGTTGCTCAAAAACACCAGAATGCGTGACGCTCTTGGCTAACAAAGAAAACAGTCATAGAATGTACAATCAGGGAGTGTATAGTATCGGAATGGCTAAGGGGATGTGTATTGAGGGAGTGCACAATCAGGGATTATATACCTGGGGAAATAATGATTGTGTTAGGCAAGTTTGTTTCTGTTTGTCTCTTCAGCTCTGTCTGTGTCTTTGAGATCGTGTTTATTTCTGCATGCTTATGTGTCTGTATTATGGTGTGTGTGTGTGTGTGTGCGTGTGTGTGTGTGTGTGTGTGTGTGAGGACGCTTCTACCTGGACGATCACTCCTACGTATCATGACGTATACATCAGATCCGGCAAGTGTCGACGAACTGATGATGCTCACGCCCAGGCTCATCCTGGCGTCCCGGTGTAGTGCATGTGGCACGTCGATCTTTTGTTTTTAACCAACTAATAAAGACATGTTCATATAACACCCGCCAGGTTGTTACAACCATTTTACTAGCTACTATAACACACACACACACACACACATTGTGATCTTATGCAAGCACTGCCATTTGCGTTAACTTTCTGTGTTTTACTTAAGAAGTTTTCCGGTCAAATGCTTATTGAATAATCCTTATTTTGTTCTTCGTACAATACACATTAATGTAGGATAACCTCACTAAATCTTCGGTAGATGTGGCAAGTTAGTTATAATTTGTATTTTCATTGTACCTTATCATCTTGAAAATCAATAACATGGGAGGGGCCAGCTCTCAGGGGAGTCACGTGATGTTTGCTGACCTCTGACAAGATCATTCCCGAGCAATATCGTGGACGTGTACGAGGTGGGCATCTTGCTTGTGGAGACCATCGCGTGTGTTTACATTTTTCTTTATTCTTATACTTAATTATTCATGCAGTTGACTAATTTGTCAAAAGAATTCACTGAATCATGACTTTCTAAATTTACATTGCAAACAGACACTTCGTCACATATTCTCTCTCACCCATTACTAGCGGAGTTCCCCGGGGATCCTTCCTGGTGCCTATATCTTTTATTTATATTAACGTTATCAAAGAAAAGCTTCATAACAAAACGTACAAATTTACAGACGACGCAAAGATCGGCATTGCCATATTAACTGAAGAAGATAGGCTTAGAGCACAAGAGGATCTAGATAAAAGTTTAGAAAATGGCAAATGACATTTAACGTCAATATATGTCAGCTGCAACAAGAAGGAAACTTCAAGAAAAAAATTGGTTTATGAACTAATGGTCCACATTAGCGTAAGAGACTTTGGGCTCACTGTTCCCAATAAGTTCAAGATCCTCAGTAACAATTGCAATGAAACTACCGAGAAAGCAAATATGATGTTACGATTGTTAACAGCAACTGTCCGTAGAAAAGCAAGGATGTGATAATGCCACTATACCAGAGCCTGGTCAGACCTCCCAGCGAATATGCAGTGCAGTTTTGAGCCATCTACTTAAGGAAGGATATTCTGAAACTGGGAGCATTGCAGCGATGAGCAACATAATTTCCTTCCTTGCTTAACACCCATACGAGGGCAGACTGCGAGAATTAAACGTTCTCTAAGCAAGAGGAGCCAGCAATACCAACGTGACAAAATGGAATATAACTTGGTCACCAAGGTGCTCTGGACTGTACAAAATACATCTTTACTAACGATATTACTAACGTGTAGAATAAGCTCCCAGAACTTGTTGTTCAGAGCCACACTCCAGTACTGAGTAAATCATTTAATTTGTCATCATAACGTAGAGGTCTATTACGCCACTTTCTCAACAACCTACCTGTCCCTGGCCATGTTGTGGTAACATATCTACATTGATTATCACACGTCACCTGCTTTAAGAGAGCAAGAAAGAATCATTGTATCATTCTTCAACATCAGGAATAACATAGACGTGGTAATTCTAGAGGCTGGAGCTCTAGTGTATCCTTGCTACTGTCTTTAGAACAAAAAGTGAAGGGATGGAATGCATGACATATTCCTGTTCGTGTCTACCTTATGGTTTTCCCCGAAATATTTCCTTCAGGAATATTAATCTTATAAGGTATTTTTTTCTAATGTTTTTTCCGTCCTTTCTTTTTTTTCTGTTGCTTTCCAGGGGATCCTGAGTCTGTGTGGTCTGTGCATCTCCCTCTCTCTCTCTCTCTCTCTCTCTCTCTCTCTCTCTCTCTCTCTCTCTCTCTCTCTCTCTCTCCAATACATGATAACTCAGAGAATAGGTTCTTACATATATCCTTGATGACATACCATCACAAAACCCACAGTAACGGCTCGCACAGGTAAATATCTCGGGGCATTCCCCTCCTGCGGATGGTGGGTGTTCCAAGACACCGGGGCTGAGGCAGCCGGGAGCGAGGAGCTCCAGGTAATCCCCGTGTGTCGGTGAGACCTGCGTCAGCAGATGGCTAAGGGAACAGGGAAGTCCCTTGTAGGAAAGAGGATCTTGTGGATCATATAATCAGCTGCTTTCCCAGCTTACCATTGTCTCACGAGTCCTTGTTGGTCTTGTGCTTGTTTAAGATTGTTCCACCGTGTGTGGTGGTGGAATAACTGGGAAAGCTCCCAGTTATGGTTATAGTTACTACAACTGTTCCCACTGAGCTATGGATGATAGGAATTTCCTGTTAGCTTAACAAACACTGGCAGTAGTTTTATCAACGTGGTTTATCAAGTGGTCCTCTTAGTGTCTTGGAAATTTCTTGGTCGATGTTTGTGAATTCTTTCTATGTATACAGTCTTCTCCCTAGTCCAGTGAGGGATGTATTACAATTTGGTCTATGGATGTTATCATATTCCTGGGTAAGGTTGATCATGTAATGGCGGGTCGGGGAAACCTCATGAACTGACTCGTATGTACTGATCATGAGGGTAGATTCTCATAAATGTTATAGACTCTCTCTCTCTCTCTCTCTCTCTCTCTCTCTCTGTATATATACACACACACACACATATATATATATATATATATATATATATATATATATATATATATATATTTATATATATATATATATATATATATATATATATATATATATATTTACCTTATATTTCCTTACATTGTTTGCTATATATCCCAAGTACATAAAATGTGTGAGTATATCTGTGATAAACTTTGAGGTTTGACATCACTGTTCACGTGACGAGGAAAGACAAAGAAACTGATATGACAGCAGATCACCGGGTCCCTGGAGGAGGAACACATCAGACACGGAGATGAACGTGGAAGGAGTGGAGAAGCAAGTGTATGATGACCCGAGGGGAAGCGCCACCTACCTAACCACGTAGGAGCAAGTATCGTCGTTCTTGGGTCTGAGGCGAACCATGTAAACCATGACGTTCACAACAGGATGCTAGACACATACTGCCACAAGAAACATAATCTTTCTAGGAATGTCGTCCTTCCAGTCGCATTAGCCCCACATGGGTCCTTATCATACGCCATGGGGACCTTGGTGGACGCTACAAGGCTGGGCTGAGATCCTCCGGGACCATCTGGGCTCTGGAGTACCCCGGCAGCCCGCCACATCCGGGTGTGAGAGCCATCATGGAGACCGAACAGGAAGACCCACTTTTTCTACCTTTCCGTCAGTCCCTTGTTGTCGTGATCATCGATATGGTCGGTCTCACGGGTGTGCCTTGCTCGTTCATGCCATATGCTTTAAATGATTTACTCCAAGGTCTAAATACAGGGAATATTTCACAGTTAAATATTCAGGTGTTGAGACGCCATCATCAGATATCGAGCCGTGTTTCCTGATGCCCTCCTGTATTATCATACGGGATACGAGGATACTTTACACCTTGATGCATTCATTATATATGACGTCACAGACTTGCAATAAAGTGGTGTGTGTGGTAATATCTTGCGTCTCAATCACAAATGAATATAAGTAAAGTGTCGATTGTCGCTATATACGTAAAGCAGAAATGGTAGATTTCTTTGATAAAGACGCCAAACCTCACCAGAGAGGAGGATCAGTAGTTAAGCAGTGAGACAGGTAGTTATGATGAACGACTTTATTTTTGGACACAATTATGCTCGGTAAGGACGGAATATCGTCTCTTAACTGATAACTTGTGGGAACTGGACTAAAAAAACAATGTTCACATTTGTTTTAATCTTATGTTCATTGAAACAGTACTCATGCCTGTGATAGATCAAGAGACTTGTGATTTCTCTCTCTCTCTCTCTCTCTCTCTCTCTCTCTCTCTCTCTCTCTCTCTCTCTCTCTCTCTGCAACACTTCTAATGATCATTGGTCATACTTAACGAGACAGGATGTAAACAAGGATCAGCATTAAAGACTCGTGATCTTTCCCACTACAGTTAAAATAAAAACAATTTGCTGCTCCGTGTGAGGCAGGATAGCTGAGCGGATTGTGTTTTGTTGTGAAGATGAACGACTATGTTGTAAGGGCAAAGGTTAAACAGCAAAAAAAATAGGTAACAATGGCAAGTTTCTGGGAAAACCTGAAAAAAACTTAACGTGTGTGTGTGTGTGTGTGTGTGTGTGTGTGTGGATGATTGCGTGCATGTGTGCCTGCTTGCTGGCCAGTACCCAGGTTCAGAGGACGTTCCCGTGTCACTTTCAGTCTGACACAACACGAGAGCTGGAGGTGACGAGGGGTACACACCGCTGCTCCCTCACGTGGCAACATTTTTCAAGTTTGTTCTTTTATCTAGAACTTTTGTTTTTGTTCTTCATTCCATTTACCTCTGCCATTCATCTGGGTTAGCCTGGATCGTTATGTTGGGAATAACTGAAGAGATATTTTCTAAAGTCAACTTATGAAAACAAAAATCACTTGTTATGGATTCATTTAAGTTACAGTAACTCATCAAGATGAGGTTAGCTGGTGTAGGCCTGGCGTGCCTCACCAATCACTTACGTACTTCATGTTTGCTTGATCGACTGTCAGCTATTCTGCTGGTGTATATATATATATATATATATATATATATATATATATATATATATATATATATATATATATATATATATTTCATTTTTTTATTATACTTTGTCGCTGTCTCCCGCGTTTGCGAGGTAGCGCAAGGAAACAGACGAAAGAAATGGCCCAACCCCCCCCCCCCCCCCCATACACATGTATATACATACGTCCACACACGCAAATATACATACCTACACAGCTTTCCATGGTTTACCCCAGACGCTTCACATGCCCTGATTCAATCCACTGACAGCACGTCAACCCCGGTATACCACATCGCTCCAATTCACTCTATTCCTTGCCCTCCTTTCACCCTCCTGCATGTTCAGGCCCCGATCACACAAAATCTTTTTCACTCCATCTTTCCACCTCCAATTTGGTCTCCCTCTTCTCCTCGTTCCCTCCACCTCCGACACATATATCCTCTTGGTCAATCTTTCCTCACTCATTCTCTCCATGTGCCCAAACCACTTCAAAACACCCTCTTCTGCTCTCTCAACAACGCTCTTTTCATTTCCACACATCTCTCTTACCCTTACGTTACTCACTCGATCAAACCACCTCACACCACACATTGTCCTCAAACATCTCATTTCCAGCACATCCATCCTCCTGCGCACAACTCTATCCATAGCCCACGCCTCGCAACCATACAACATTGTTGGAACCACTATTCCTTCAAACATACCCATTTTTGCTTTCCGAGATAATGTTCTCGACTTCCACACATTCTTCAAGGCCCCCAGAATTTTCGCCCCCTCCCCCACCCTATGATCCACTTCCGCTTCCATGGTTCCATCCGCTGCCAGATCCACTCCCAGATATCTAAAACACTTCACTTCCTCCAGTTTTTCTCCATTCAAACTCACCTCCCAATTGACTTGACCCTCAACCCTACTGTACCTAATAACGTTGCTCTTATTCACATTTACTCTCAACTTTCTTCTTCCACACACTTTACCAAACTCAGTCACCAGCTTCTGCAGTTTCTCACATGAATCAGCCACCAGCGCTGTATCATCAGCGAACAACAACTGACTCACTTCCCAAGCTCTCTCATCCCCAACAGACTTCATACTTGCCCCTCTTTCCAAAACTCTTGCATTTACCTCCCTATATATATATATATATATATATATATATATATATATATATATATATATATATATATATATATATATACATTCATTTCAAGCTAAAAGTTTGTTTTCTAAATTGTTTCTTACATTTTTCATATGTATATATATGTATGTGTGTGTGTGTGTGTGTGTGTGTGCATATGTGTGTGTGTGTGTGTGTGTGTGTGTGTGTATGTATATATATATGTATATTATCCCTGGGGATAGGGGTGAAAGAATACTTCCCACGTATTCCTCGCGTGTCGTAGAAAGCGACTAGAGGGGACGGGAGCGGGGGGCCGGAAATCCTCCCCTCCTTGTATTAACTTTCTAAAATGGGAAACAGAAGAAGGAGTCACGCGGGGAGTGATCATCCTCCTCGAAGGCTCAGAGTGGGGTGCCTAAATGTGTGTGGATGTAACCAAGATGTGAAAAAAGGAGAGATAGGTAGTATGTTTGAGGAAAGGAACCTGGATGTTTTGGCTCTGAGTGAAACGAAGCTCAAGGGTAAAGGGGAAGAGTGGTTTGGAAATGTCTGGGGAGTGAAGTCAGGGGTTAGTGAGAGGACAAGAGCAAGGGTAGGAGTAGCAGTACTCCTGAAACAGGAGTTGTGGGAGTATGTGATAGAATGTAAGAAAGTAAATTCTCGATTAATATGGGTAAAATTGAAAGTTGATGGAGAGAGGTGGGTGATTATTGGTGCATATGCACCTGGGCATGAGAAGAAAGATCATGAGAGGCAAGTGTTTTGGGAGCAGCTAAATGAGTGTGTTAGCGGTTTTGATGCACGAGACCGGGTTATAGTGATGGGTGATTTGAATGCAAAGGTGAGTAATGTGGCAGTTGAGGGAATAATTGGTATGCATGGGGTGTTCAGTGTTGTAAATGGAAATGGTGAAGAGCTTGTAGATTTATGTGCTGAAAAAGGACTGATGATTGGGAATACCTGGTTTAAAAAGCGAGATATACATAAGTATACTTATGTAAGTAGGAGAGATGGCCAGAGAGCGTTATTGGATTACGTGTTAATTGACAGGCGTGCGAAAGAGAGACTTTTGGATGTTAATGTGCTGAGAGGTGCAACTGGAGGGATGTCTGATCATTATCTTGTGGAGGCTAAGGTGAAGATTAGTATGGGTTTTCAGAAAAGAGGAGTGAATGTTGGGGTGAAGAAGGTGGTGAGAGTAAGTGAGCTTGGGAAGGAGACCTGTGTGGGGAAGTACCAGGAGAGACTGTGTACAGAATGGAAAAAGGTGAGAACAATGGAAGTAAGGGGAGTGGGGGAGGAATGGGATGTATTTAGGGAATCAGTGATGGATTGCGCAAAAGATGCTTGTGGCATGAGAAGAGTGGGAGGTGGGCTGTTTAGAAAGGGTAGTGAGTGGTGGGATGAAGAAGTAAGAGTATTAGTGAAAGAGAAGAGAGAGGCATTTGGACGATTTTTGCAGGGAAAAAATGCAATTGAGTGGGAGAAGTATAAAAGAAAGAGACAGGAGGTCAAGAGAAAGGTGCAAGAGGTGAAAAAAAGGGCAAATGAGAGTTGGGGTGAGAGACTATCAGTAAATTTTAGGGAAAATAAAAAGATGTTCTGGAAGGAGGTAAATAGGGTGCGTAAGACAAGGGAGCAAATGGGAACTTCAGTGAAGGGCGTAAATGGGGAGGTGATAACAAGTAGCGGTGATGTGAGAAGGAGATGGAATGAGTATTTTGAAGGTTTGTTGAATGTGTCTGATGACAGAGTGGCAGATATAGGGTATTTTGGTCGAGGTGGTGTGCAAAGTGAGAGGGTTAGGGAAAATGATTTGGTAAACAGAGAAGAGGTAGTAAAAGCTTTGCGGAAGATGAAAGCCGGCAAGGCAGCAGGTTTGGATGGTATTGCAGTGGAATTTATTAAGAAAGGGGGTGACTGTATTGTTGACTGGTTGGTAAGGTTATTTAATGTATGTATGACTCATGGTGAGGTGCCTGAGGATTGGCGGAATGCGTGCATAGTGCCATTGTACAAAGGCAAAGGGGATAAGAGTGAGTGCTCAAATTACAGAGGTATAAGTTTGTTGAGTATTCCTGGTAAATTATATGGGAGGGTATTGATTGAGAGGGTGAAGGCATGTACAGAGCATCAGATTGGGGAAGAGCAGTGTGGTTTCAGAAGTGGTAGAGGATGTGTGGATCAGGTGTTTGCTTTGAAGAATGTATGTGAGAAATACTTAGAAAAGCAAATGGATTTGTATGTAGCATTTATGGATCTGGAGAAGGCATATGATAGAGTTGATAGAGATGCTCTGTGGAAGGTATTAAGAATATATGGTGTGGGAGGCAAGTTGGTAGAAGCAGTGAAAAGTTTTTATCGAGGATGTAAGGCATGTGTACGTGTAGGAAGAGAGGAAAGTGATTGGTTCTCAGTGAATGTAGGTTTGCGGCAGGGGTGTGTGATGTCTCCATGGTTGTTTAATTTGTTTATGGATGGGGTTGTAAGGGAGGTAAATGCAAGAGTCCTGGAAAGAGGGGCAAGTATGAAGTCTGTTGGGGATGAGAGAGCTTGGGAAGTGAGTCAGTTGTTGTTCGCTGATGATACAGCGCTGGTGGCTGATTCATGTGAGAAACTGCAGAAGCTGGTGACTGAGTTTGGTAAAGTGTGTGGAAGAAGAAAGTTGAGAGTAAATGTGAATAAGAGCAAGGTTATTAGGTACAGTAGGGGTGAGGGTCAAGTCAATTGGGAGGTGAGTTTGAATGGAGAAAAACTGGAGGAAGTGAAGTGTTTTAGATATCTGGGAGTGGATCTGTCAGCGGATGGAACCATGGAAGCGGAAGTGGATCATAGGGTGGGGGAGGGGGCGAAAATTTTGGGAGCCTTGAAAAATGTGTGGAAGTCGAGAACATTATCTCGGAAAGCAAAAATGGGTATGTTTGAGGGAATAGTGGTTCCAACAATGTTGTATGGTTGCGAGGCGTGGGCTATGGATAGAGATGTGCGCAGGAGGATGGATGTGCTGGAAATGAGATGTTTGAGGACAATGTGTGGTGTGAGGTGGTTTGATCGAGTAAGTAACGTAAGGGTAAGAGAGATGTGTGGAAATAAAAAGAGCGTGGTTGAGAGAGCAGAAGAGGGTGTTTTGAAATGGTTTGGGCACATGGAGAGAATGAGTGAGGAGAGATTGACCAAGAGGATATATGTGTCGGAGGTGGAGGGAACGAGGAGAAGAGGGAGACCAAATTGGAGGTGGAAAGATGGAGTGAAAAAGATTTTGTGTGATCGGGGCCTGAACATGCAGGAGGGTGAAAGGAGGGCAAGAAATAGAGTGAATTGGAGTCATGTGGTATACAGGGGTTGACGTGCTGTCAGTGGATTGAAGCAAGGCATGTGAAGCGTCTGGGGTAAACCATGGAAAGCTGTGTAGGTATGTATATTTGCGTGTGTGGACGTGTGTATGTACATGTGTATGGGGGGGGGGGGGTTGGGCCATTTCTTTCGTCTGTTTCCTTGCGCTACCTCGCAAACGCGGGAGACAGCGACAAAGTATAAAAAAAAAAAAAAAAAAAAAAAATATATATATATATATATATATATATATATTCACCATTTCCCGCATTAGGGAAGTAGCGTCAAGAACAGATGACAACCTCAGAAGAAAAAATTTTCACATGGCGCGCGTCTCTCGTCCTTCTTTTGGTACAGCAGGAGGAGAGGATTTCCAGCGCCCCGTTCTCACACCTTTTAATCGCCGCCTACGACACGCAGGGAATACCTGGGAAGCATTCTCTCCCTCATAATATGAAGAAAATGCCTTAAAAAAAGGTTTGAAGAAAATTATATATATATATATATATATATATATATATATATATATATATATATATATATATATATATATATATATATATTACAATATTTCCTGTCTACCTGTATATTGTTTGCTTTGTCTGGCGTTTATTCTGACGCAGTGTTACCCACATAGAATTCCTCCCAAATCCTGTATCTCCTGACTCCCTTCATTCCTCCAAAGTCGAAGACCCAGAGACAATGTTGAGACAACCTGCATGTTACCATGATCGTCGCATGACTGGAGCAGACGACACTAAAAGAACGTGTGAAGATAACACAAGACTATTTAGTTAACACAAACCAGGAAATCTGAGAACAAACAGAATCTCATATAAAGAAAAGGATTAAAGAAATATGGAAGATCGTTTAGCGACAATTTGACTTTAATCGTACGTACGGTGGGTGGCCACAACTTGTGTGACTGTGTTGAGAAATGATTCAACGTCAGGATGGCCATAGACGAGCCAGGGTAACTGATCGGTTGTGACAATTTGAGACCTGGGAGTCTGAAACACTGGGCGAGACACATCAGGGGCTGGGCAGACAGACGTGGGCTGGGTAGGCAGACCTGTGCTGGGTTTATCATGCTGAGCATCAGTAAAAAGATGAATAGATGAAAACACAGCACAAGATATTAAGGGGTTCAGTTTCTAATATATGTTATATTGCCATCCTCGCGAATATATAGGCGATCTGACTGATTATTCGATTTTCAAAAATCGTGTTAATCTGAACGAATTAAGCAGTGCTGCGCGTGGACTCGTTATCCTAAAGCTTTACTGGAGATCACCATAATCACTGCTCCAGCGAGAAATGAACTTTCTAAATCTATATTTTCGTGAAGATTTTCTTTGTTGTAAACAAGCAAAACTTATAATCATTTTAAAGATGGGAGTCCATCAGCGGCATGACTGTCGTGAAAGATGTGGAGGGTGAGGACCCCCACGTGTGGGCGGCGTCCTCCGAGGTGAGCCACCCACTACGACCTGGTTGAAGGCCCCAGGGCGTCTCCCATCACTATTACACGCTCACCTTGTCGCGTTACCTCGCCTCCGTGTGGCTCTCTTGTTACCAGTTGGGTGTAAACAAATGTCATAATTCTGCATCTTGGTCCGTGAAGTAAACCAACAACTAACTCTCATCTCCTCTGTATATATTTATTAAGAAGTTTAAACGTTATGATAGAATCAAGAAACCAAGAACGACGGTCATTTTCGTTATGATTCAAGCACACTGCCACCCTCTCACCAAGTCGCTGCCATGCTGGCACTCCCCTCTTCGGGTCGGTGTCGTCATGAGTCGGTCACGATTGTACCTGGCAAGTCAGGATGCGTGATCCAAGCCGCCCTGCTAAACAGGGTCTTTACTCTCTGCTGTGCCACTAAACCTGGAAGCTGACACATAGGATGGGGTAGTTTCCCCACGGGTCAGATCAGCTCGTATTTGTCCATATTTTCCTACTTTTGGAACCATTGTTAAAGGTCTACCTGTCATAAAAAGTTGCTGCGGATGTACCCAAGAAAATGAGTGCGGTAAGATAAAGGTGTCAGCTTTCTCCTGAGTACTTATGAAGCCTACAAAAACAGGGAGTTTGGCACCATTCAGAGTATTTAGAATCCATGTCTTCCCATGCAAATCCACACGCAAACCTTCCTTTCTTCCCATTCCCTCTACACCTACTTGCTTACATTTTCCCTCACCTTTTGCCTTCATACACACCTGCAGACTCTGACACCAGCTCTATATTTATATTTACATCTTTTCTTTTCTTTCATACTATTCGCCATTTCCCGCGTTAACGAGTTAGCATTAAGAACAGAGGACTGAGTCTATGAGGGAATATCCTCACCTGGCCCCCTTCTCTGTTCCTTCTTTTGGAGAAATAAAAAAAACGAGAGGGGAGGATTTCCAGCCCCCCGCTCCCTTCCCTTTTAGTCGCCTTCTACGACGCGCAGGGAATACGTGGGAAGTATTCTTTCTCCCCTATCCCCAGGGATATATATATATATATATATATATATATATATATATATATATATATATATATATATATATATATATATACTTTTTTATTTTATTATTATTATATATATATATATATATATATATATATATATATATATATATATATATATATATATATATATATATTATATATATATATTTTTTTTTTTTTTTTTATTGCTTTGTCGCTGTCTCCCGCGTTTGCGAGGTAGCGCAAGGAAACAGACGAAAGAAATGGCCCAACCCACTCCCATACACATGTATATACATACGTCCACACACGCAAATATACATACCTACACAGCTTTCCATGGTTTACCCCAGACGCTTCACATGCCCTGATTCAATCCACTGACAGCACGTCAACCCCGGTATACCACATCGATCCAATTCACTCTATTCCTTGCCCTCCTTTCACCCTCCTGCATGTTCAGGCCCCGATCACACAAAATCTTTTTCACTCCATCTTTCCACCTCCAATTTGGTCTCCCACTTCTCCTCGTTCCCTCCACCTCCGACACATATATCCTCTTGGTCAATCTTTCCTCACTCATTCTCTCCATGTGAACAAACCATTTCAAAACACCCTCTTCTGCTCTCTCAACCACGCTCTTTTTATTTCCACACATCTCTCTTACCCTTACGTTACTTACTCGATCAAACCACCTCACACCACACACTGTCCTCAAACATCTCATTTCCAGCACATCCATCCTTCTGCGCACACCTCTATCCATAGCCCACGCCTCGCAACCATACAACATTGTTGGAGCCACTATTCCTTCAAACATACCCATTTTTGCTTTCCGAGATAATGTTCTCGACTTCCACACATTCTTCAAGGCTCCCAGGATTTTCGCCCCCTCCCCCACCCTATGATCCACTTCCGCTTCCATGGTTCCATCCGCTGCCAGATCCACTCCCAGATATCTAAAACACTTTACTTCCTCCAGTTTTGCTCCATTCAAACTTACCTCCCAATTGACTTGACCCTCAACCCTACTGTACCTAATAACCTTGCTCTTATTCACATATATATATATATATATATATATATATATATATATATATATATATATATATATATATATATATATATATATAATGGGGTCGAAGTGCTGTCAGTGAACTAAACCAGAATATGTAAATCATCAGGGGTAAACCATGGAAGGGGTCTGTGAGACGTGGTTGTGGATGGGCAGTAGTGGTTTCGGTGCCTTACATACGACAGTTGGAAAATATTTGAGAGGATGTGGCTTTCCTTTGTTCATAGCGCTACCTCGCTGACGCGGGAAACATTGATCAATTATATATATATATATATATATATATATATATATATATATATATATATATATATAATCAAAGATGGAAAAAAAGCTGTGATGGAAAGTCCTGGGAAAGTCCCACCATGACACTGAAGTAATAATGTTTACGTGTTAGCGTGTGAGAGCGTCTCTCCTGACGAACACAACAGTTGGGAGTGTCGTATAGCACTCGGCGTCGTCCACGCTCAATACATGATGATGTTTTAACTACACGAGCTGAATATTTACATGAAGTTTATTGCCATGTTTAGCTTGGCGCACCACTTCATTCGCGGTTCTTTTCCGAGAGCATTCCCTTGATGTGTGAGGGAGTTCCCCGGGGACGACCTGACTCCCGGACGTCCCCAGGGAACTGTTCTCTGACATCTGTGGTTGTGTATCCTTGTGCTGACTCCTAGCTGTTCTGTCAGTGACTCCTACGTACACCGCTTCTGTCTAGGTCAGTGTCTGTCAGGATGTGAGGTCATTAACGTGAAATATGCAGACTATGAAATGTTTTTTTATCATTCATCTTAAGGTATTTCTGCCGCAGAGTCGTAGGTTTATGTCCATGCCTCTTATTTTTCTTGTTAGAGGAGAACCACTTTCCTTATGTGTTGGACAAATAATATAGACAGTCTTGTTTGAAAAGAAAATCAACTTTAGCAGCTTCTTTCTGCATTAAACTGCCGGAGGTGATGTGCCACACACTCAGGTATCCTACATACATGGCTGGTTGTACGTGGCCTCATCTGATGATCCCAGTCATGGTGTGCGGGTGTGTGTGGTGCTGCTCATGTGCGTCCCTCCCTACCCAAGCAGGAATATTCAAGATTCAATAATCCCTACTCAAGGTTCGTTTCATAGAAATATTCATTTTCATTTTTTCTTCTATTTCTGGTATTACAAATATTCAGTTTTCTCTTAAAGCAAGTTTCTGCAGTGCTCCCCCGGCTCGTTAGCCCTCGTTAGCTCCTAGATCGTTTAGCTTTGCAGGGATCGTGTGGGTTGCACTTAACGATAGTGACCAACATAGATAAAACCGTAAGATATGTGGTAGGTGGTTCCTCCCAGGCCACTTACTTCTTGTTCAAGAGTCCGTAAATTAACTGAGGATTTCTGTCTAAAGTATATTTTCATTACATTACGTTCCTCCTGCTCCTCAACCACATTCTATTCAACCCCCAATTACTCCTTGATACAGACTCTTCATCTGGTTCTTAGTTTCTTTCTTCACACACTAAATCATAATGATCCTTTGTCCATAGCGTTTCGCCACTGGAACAACGTAACACTCACTTGGTTTGAAAATAACAGAGTAAGTTCAGGATAGTTTATATATATATATATATATATATATATATATATATATATATATATATATATATATATATATATATATATCCATTCCCATTTAGCCCTTCATCTTCCTTGAAGTATTTTTGCTTTTTATGATAATCATAAATTCGTTAACAGTGCTCCCATATATATGGAAATTATAGTAAGACCCAAAACAAATTATTGTCTTTATTAGGAATGAGAAACTATCACGTGTTTGGTGTGGCAACACAGTTTCGTCAGGTGTGTTTGTCACAGTCATTTGGGAATAGGTTACTTTCACTTCTGGCTGGTGTTTAAGATGCCTTGGTTGTGTTCGATCTTGCTTGATTTACTCTCTATATCTCTCAACGGAAAGATGGAAAATTTGACTTGGTAGATCATAGGTTAGGTCGTGTTGCTGCGTCCAGGAGGAGTTGGAGTCTCTCATGGGATTTAGGATCTGTGGCTCCTCCTCATCAAGGAAGGTCGACCATTAATGCCCAGTATTCTCTGGGTAAATTAATCGACTGCACTGATCTCACTTGTTGTAAGATATTCCGGTTACTCTGACGTGTATCTGTAGTCAACACTGTTCTATTGTGTGTGGTGTGTGTGTGTGTGTGTGTGTGTGTGTGTGTGTGTGTGTGTGTGTGTGTGTGTGTATGCCAAACAAATAGGACTGATGCAGATTACATCTCAAGTAGCTTGACATTGGTGCTGGACAGTCTCTCCAAATCTCGGTTTTCCTCAAGTGGAGATCTGATTCATTAGGTCGATTTCTCAGTAGCGAGACAGAACATCTGTTGTCCAGGTTTTGTTTCCCTCTTTGTTCTGCTCTTAAGCTCCTGTCGTCATCTGGACGTGAAGATCTGATGAGTAATTATCTCTTTAGTTTGTCCCTATGTTCGAGGTGGGTTGCTTGTGAGCTTCACTCCCGCCGAGAGTCAGATAACCAACTCATAACCAACTCTGTAGTTATGAAGAAGCTTCATCAACTTTTCTAAGCTTTCGTTTTTCTCCCTTAGATGTTAGGAGTCAGTAGGACGCTTCATTACCATCCAGGATCCTTGTATCTCCATGTCCTGTGTACCTTAGTGACTGAGTTCTGCTGTAGCGTGGAGAATGTATGTACATGAACTGAGCGGGCGGTGTGTACACTACCTTTTCTGAAAAATCTAACGTCTTTTTCTTTGTAGTACTCGACTCGGGACGCAAAAACATGCCCCAGTCATGGACACATCATATGAAAGGGAGACGGAGTGTGAGAAAAAGAATTAGGAAGTTGATTATAGTTCCTCAGGTGTTTGTAAACCTGACTGTCAAAGGTGAACAGGTATACTTTAGTAGAGTTAAAGATAATATAAGGTAAAATCAAGACGGTAAAACACGGTACTTGTGAGTTTTTTGTTTGGCTGAATGGCAGGTCCAGCGCTGACCTCCCTCCTCAGTTGGTGGTGCGCCGCAAATGCTCACCCCCGAGGGCGCAGCTACTGATGTGCTCGGTCAACACAGTCCCCAGCAGCTTTCACAACGACGCAAGTGTCAATGCAGCAACTGTTCTGCGACAAAGATAACGAGCATAATGGCTTTTCTTTTTAAAGTATATCAATCACTGGTCCATAATAATGCACTGTTGTGAATGGTACTGTCAGACGTCTAAGGTCGTGTGGTAGAGAAATTATTTCCCCTTTGCCTGACGGGAGGTGCACAAAGCGGCGACCTCATCTTCCTTTTCTCCCATGTTGTGTGGACTACTAACCATCATGTGAACGCCATCCCATCCTATGCACTCACTCATTCTGCGGATTTCTCCCCACCCTGTCCATTACTGCTTATCCTGTGGACTTCTAACCGTACTGTGCACTCGCATCCATATCTTGCACACTTACCCATCCTGTGGACCTCTCCACCAGTCCTGCGTACTCCTATCCTTCCTTCCACTCCTTCCCATCACCTGGAGTGTCTTGTCCTTCAGATATGTTGCTTAAACGTGGAATGTGGGTCGCCATATATGACACTGCAAGTTTGAGGTTATTTGCCAACTGGACTGCGAACGTATATGTCGAAGATCTGTAAGGATTGCGAAACTCGCCATTGCTTCCCGTTGATTACAGGCAAGGATGATGTTATAGTTTTAAGAGAAAGATTGTGAACGCGTTTGCCTGTGTTTGTGCGTATGTTAGTGTGGGTTTATGTACACGTATTTGTGCTTATTGTAGTTTTTTTTCGTGTGTATGTATGATGTATCCTTGTGTTCCGACAAAATTCACACACGCGCACACACACCCCTGCAACAGCTTCTTGCACATGAACTGTTCACATTTTTTCCCTCGTAATTTATAGCTTCCTTTATGTATATATTCTGGCTTTTCAAAATGTTTTTTACTGACGTAAAGCTGAGGTGACGTTCAGGATGCAACTGCAAGGTCTCAGTCAGTGCTGCAAAGGCTAAATAAACCTTTTTTGACGTATATAACATCAGTCTTTATCCCTCCAACCATCGACTTATCTCTAAAGCGCTTCTCTTTGCTCAAGACTGAAATAGAATCAAATTAATTAGAGTTCTCATCATTGTGAGCCAGTAACTGACTTCATTAGTTATAGATATAAGAAAAATAAAAATAAAAATGCATAAAGATTGCAGTGTATCAGAACGCACTTCCTACCTGCAAAATATGTCAGAACAAAATATACAGTATGAGCCAATCGTGCACTATCATGATGAGCACGTGCTTGATGAAGTTGTTTATGTTGCCAAAATAATTCTTAGACTGATTTGTAGCCTGACTTGTAGAAGCACGCACTCGTGTTGAATGGCTACGTCTCGTGATATCTCTGCTTGAGATCATTTCTAAGAACTCTACTATTGTCACCAAGCAAGTTGCACCAGTTACTCTACAGATCCAAGCAAACGTAAGACCCAGTTCTTGGGGGAAGCTCCCAGAGATGGTACTGCCTGAGGAGAGCAGCCACAGGCACTGGTGCTTGCTGGTTCATCTACAGGTTGTTGGCTCTGCTCTTGATCAGGACACAAGCGGACGCAACGACAGAGACGTGACTATGACTCGTGCTCCCAAAACGACAGCAATACGACCACACCCCTGCGCGGCTCCCATCAACAGACACGTCCAACTCCCATTGTTACCATCGGCTATTGTGCCCGGCAACCTCCACTGCAGTATACAATTCCATTCCCATTATCCGGACTCTGTTACAGAACGACGTCATTGTCTGCAGACCCCTCACATGTATACTGCAGTAGTCATACGAAACCGGGCAACTAGGGAGCCGAGTCATACGGAGCTCATACGGATTCATATGTGTCAAAGAAATGGTCTCGTTACTGAGTATTCTGAAGTATATGATTTTGAGTAAGACGAGTAACATATAAGCTTGAGTACCATGGAGCGAGACATCCTACTTGCTGATGCCGCAAACATTTCCGGGAACTCACTGTGAAGTAAGTCACCCAAACTGAAGCGTTTTCTTTCCCATCATTCATGACTCTCGCATCTTTCCAAATAGAAATAACACACTGGACAGAGTGACTGATGAAGGCGTTGACCGTCACTGTAGGAATAAGATACAACTTCAAAATGAAATAGAACCTCCTATGAATAAACGTAGTCGCTCATGGATGAAGTAAACCTTTCATTCTGAAAATAGATATTTGTAAAATGGAATTGAAATATGTGCAGACATGAGTGCTTGTAGCATCAGTCGATGGTGGTGTTGGGCGTGCTGGTGGTTCCAAGAGTGAGGCAGATCCTTAGGTCCTCGGTTGACTCACGTCTGTCGTAGTGCAGATGACGCTCCCCCCCATCGCCACCACCCAAGCAAGAGGGTAAGAGGCTGAAGCCTCACTCACTCAAGAGTCTGACACCACGGGTGATACTGATGGAACTTAGTAGTCATTAATATTGACAGATAAAAACGAAGGGGTTTTGTAGATCTCATAAACGTTCTGTCATTGTCAAATATGTGTTAGTGGATGACTCGCAGTGACCTTCGTGGCCTAGTGAAGTTGCCATTCATAGTATTGTAGCGAAGAATACATGACCAGTTCTCAGCTGAATATCGGACACTCCTTAACCGACTGTATGTTGCTGCTTTGTTTACTGTGGAGCGTCCTTGAGGCAACCTTCTTGCGATCTGCCATAACGGGAAGAGGGAGGTCCTCTACTCCTCTACTGCCCTCCCCTCCATGTCTCCTCCCTAACACTCTACCCTCCCTTTCCGCATTCTCTCTCTCTCTCTCTCTCTCTCTCTCTCTCTCTCTCTCTCTCTCTCTCTCTCTCTCTCTCTCTCTCTCAAGCAGTCCTCCTGGTAAACCCCAATAACGTACTTCGTCCTACTGGCCATGATTCACGATGCATATCGCTGAAATTAGATCATCAGGAGTTGATTGACTAGAAAAGTAGATCAGACTTATCGGTGAGTTAGATCATGTGTACACACACACACACACACACGCACACACACACACACACACACACACACACACACTGTATTCTCCTCCTGCTCCAGAACACAATTGTTCGACCATTCTTCACCTCTTAATGGATGAATTTTGATCCTTGATGACGTGGCTGGCCTTGAGCACTGTGACCTGTGACCCAGACACAGCCACAGACGGGCACTGTGACTCACTAATGTTCTGGTTGAGCATGACTCACCCACTTCTCTGGTGACGGACGCTGGTGTGTGTGTGGCTCTGTTTCTCTTACGGGAGACTTTGACTCACAGACGGAAGTGCTTAACATCAAAGTGAATCAGTAACAAAAGTTCTTCCTGTAACTATGATTCATAGGTGAGAATATTTCGTCATGGGTCTGAGATGTAATGTTGGTTACTGTGTGACATCCGACTCCTATGTTTATCTCAAGTGAAGGTAAGCACTGAAGAGCATCTGCTTGTGCGAGTCTGTCCTCCTTATTGCTGAAAATTATCAAAATTGTGTTAATTTCCATCGAACATTTGTACTCGAAAACGGAGACACTTTGAGAGATGGTAAATAAATGAAGAACTAAGTAAACAGTTTACTGAGCATTTATTTGTAAACAAAATCAAGGTGTAGTGAAATTCGGGTAAACATTAATGTGGACAGGAGAACAATACTCATTATAGATATGAGGTGCTTTCTACGTGGGAGTATGCTTTCCATGGTTGTTTATGATGGTCGCAGTCAGTCGTGACGATGAAGTAAGAAACGGTAAAGTTAGATTAACCAGTTACTAATATCACTAATGAGGGCAAGGACTCGATTGATTTGGAGTTTCCCAATGCTGAGGATGGACAGTTTGCTGAGCCTGAAAATCTTCTACCATTTGATCTTCTTTACAACTTGTATTAGTTGATGATTTCTCATCCAACTCCAAATATAAGGCTGGATGTTGTTTCCACGAAGCAGATTGTATAAAACAGGATTCAATCCTTTCCTCAGTTCAGTATATCGCAGAATAAGACTGAGGGTGCTGGTTGGTAAATTCTTTTATTCTTTCTTATCTACTCTGCCAGGCAACAATCTCAAGTCTCGCTCTTGACTTGGAGACAAAAGAAAAGATCACTGTGGCCGTTACTTGTTCTGATTCACATAAGGTTCGTTATTTCAGAAGAAGGGCATAGAAAGACACACATTATATGTATATATATATATATATATATATATATATATATATATATATATATATATATATATATATATATATATATATAATAAGGAAAGTTACGAGCTTCTTTAATGGTCAGGTTGTACATGAAATATGATACTCTTTTAACGTTCACAAAAACCTGTATTCATTCTTCAGACCATAGTATGGATGGTCCTGGAAACCCGTTTAGCCCTAGACTTCCTCCTCCTTGCTGCTCCTCCCTCCTGGGATTCTCGCTGCCGCTTCAATTCATCCCTTCTAACTGTACTCTTAACTTCCGCGCTTCCCTTGACCGCGTCAGCCCGTAGTAACAATCTAATCGAAGACAGAAACAGGCAGGGAGGATCCGAACAACTGTCAGTGTGAGTGTTGCTATTACAGGTGGGAGTGGAGAGGTGTCACAACAGGCGAGATATATCCTTGATCATAATGTATTGCTGCATGGCAGGTCTGAGTTCAATAACAGCCTCACTTCAAGAAGAAGGGGTAAGGTCTATGGAAGGGCTTAATGATATTCAGTATGGCAGTAGCCTCAGGCCTCCACAAGACGAACGCCAGTGGTCTGGGACGCCTGCTGGCCAGTCTGAGCCATACCGCTATTTCGCTGCACCAAGCGCAAGCCTTACCTCATCCTTACGCCAAGGATACTTAGCTTCTACGTTGGGTGTATTGCTGGCTTCGCGATAAGGGGAACACAAGTCAAGGTGTCCGCCTCCGGCAGCATGATTAACGTTATCCAACCGATCTCTTTCATATATACATACGTGCACTTCCATATGCAAATAAATTTTCAACTTTTACTTAATACTCGTAAGAACTAGCGGTCACTTCAGTACTGGTAGGTATTTATTTCACCCGTAAAACTCAGGTTATTACTATGATTGTCAGTCATACTTGAAAGTATTGTGACTTTATTTCGAATGCTCCTGTATGTGTGGCTTTCGCCTGTGTTGCTGATGGAATCAAGTAAAATGTCAGAGCCAAAAGAATGTTTCATTGTGAGTTAGTTGTCTGTGTGATCATTTCTTTTAATGTCTATACGTTGTTGGTAGGACGCCTACGGCTATGAGCAAGTGAGGGAGTTACCTGGGTCATGTTGCTCGATCGATGACGAGGCATATTGCTCCTGATGACATCTGGCACAAACCATGTAAATCAGTCGTTCGTCTGATGACAGAAATATTGTCTGCCAATTGTCCCTCACTTTGTGAAATCATCTGGCACTCTGTTTACGTTTGGCTTATACCAGGGTAAGCTCTACAGCTGTGATACTGATCATACCAGGTATGCTCTACAGTGATACTGATCATACCAGGTATGCTCTACAGTGATACTGATCATACCAAAAAGTCTGGGACCATGAGACAGACGGGGTGACACACAGTACATAGTGATCATCAGCCACATGCCATGCCACGAACGTCGTGTGGAAGCTGGTATACCAGTTCTTCCTCACACCTTAAGTTTGACGAAATAGACATGGATGCGTCTCGAAGTAGGCCATATAAAGTGAATTACTCTTAATCTCATCGTGGTATAGAATATTCACAGATGACACGCTCTGAGAATAAAAAGTGAAAGCTAAATATGTTCTCTCGGAAACATGTTTACTGTTCAGACTGGCAACGAAATCTTTTGCGTTTACACGTAACAATGGCGGGTAAAGTCAATTTTTTTGTGGAGGACAACTGCTGAAGGAACAACAGACAGTTTCCATTGAACCAGGAAACAAAGCTTCGACATAAGCCTCGGGACAACGGTAGCTGCTGACGTTGCTTTGTGTGGTCTCCTACGTGTGCAAGAACGACCTCACACATTATGAAGGCAAGATACATTGTTCATTATTCTAAATTGAAACAAAAAATAGCGGATCATTTATCCCGTGAAACTCGCCTTTCATGCACTTGTAACAGATGCAGAGAAGAACATTAAACGAGGATTCTGATGACTTGATTCACTGGATAGTGTAGTTTGCTAGGGTAAGTTCTGTAGCGGATTCCTGAATAGTCGAAAATGTCTTTAAATTTTCCTATGATCTGTTTTAGTTCGTTTTGACTTCTCCCGTCTGTCAGGTAAACGATAGAAAAAATTATACATTTGGCAATGCTCGATTGAACTACAATAAAACAATGGATCTTATAATTCTCTTTTACGATCTCTAAATATCTGATATAGAGTCAACATCTTTACTTCCTTCCTCGCAACATTAAGGTTTTTTTAGGCCCAGTTTTCATAGAGATTGCTTGACTTTCCACCATATTTCAGTTTTGACATAAGCAAAACTCATTCCGTTTATCATTGATAACAAATGTTCAGTTGAACGTCTGGTCGACATGTGCTGCGTGGCGTGTGGAAGTCCGTTAACTGTGTGGTGTCTGGGGGAGCCTGGCTCCTGCCGGTGTCACAACACGTCCCTCGGCCCCGTCACCACGGTCGGTGGGACGGGATGCGAGGCGGCCTGAGGTTTGCTCCCCAGCGGCGTAGGTGCACATGACATCTACACTATCACGAGACTTGCATGGACATGTATCACATGTCCCTCCTCACACCCCTGACGTCCTTTAACATCCATGTGACAAGATGAACAGCCCACCTCGTGCAGAACATGACGGTAAGACGGTTTGACAATTCATGTCCGCCAAGAGCCTCGAGTTAACTCGCTTTCCTCGACCTATATTGACTGCATCAGAAGCATTACAAGCCGTCCCAGAATGACTATATTTTCGTGTCGTCGGGTGAGATAACATCGTCGTTTGGGAGAGGTCAAGATCCATGCCCCTGTATACCCAAGCATCATCTCCACTTTACTTGTTGCGTCATTTGTTACTGAAGAAGCTCCTCAGCTCGTATTCCCGTTCCTGAGACCATGAGAGCCATGCTGGGCAGGTCGACAAGGTGAGTCTCATGGTCGGTGGATCAGCGGTACAAGGTGTGGGTCAAGGAGTGAAAGGTTCCTCTTGAACTATCATCGTCGAAGTAAGATCGTTTCCCTCCAGATGATTTTCATAGCCTCTTACCCGTTCACAGAAGACTCGCAGCCGTGTGTTAACAGCAGTGAAGCTAAGAAATTGTACATAGCCATATAAGCTTAAGTTTGATTTATCATCGTAATGACTGCCAATAAGACAATATATTGGTCATTCTGGCACAATTATGGTTCTCAGTGTCAGTGATTAGTTTCTTTAAATCTAAAAACAATTCCATATTAATCATGGCCACTATGCGTAACTTGAGCTACCTTTAAACAAGTTTTTTAAACGCATGATAAACGATATCATTACTTACGAATTATTGGCCACAGTACCAGTAGGTTGCTGACAAAAGCTTACTGTTTGTGTTTCTCTCAGAATGACGAACAATTGTTGTCCGATTTCTAAACATGATTTCTTTATTTCCTGTCAGATTATGTAACTATATATATATATATATATATATATATATATATATATATATATATATATATATATATATATATATATATATATATAAATATTGGTTTGGTGTATGTTGTGCAAAGCCACTCTGTCTGACTGGTGCAGAGATAACCGTTCGTACTCTGTGGTCATTCATGAGTCATCATTATGCAAGTAGTAGGTTGCTTTGTGGTGCTTCACATTATCTTTCCAAAGACAGGTAGGAATAGGGATCTTGTCTCTGAGTGCGTTGCATGTGCGGCGAAAGAGGAAGTCACGCGTGGAGGTTCTGGGTTGTAGTGGACTCGTGGCGAGGTTCTGTGATTCCCTTGATGGTTGTGGAACTCAGACAAGGTCTCTTATATTGTCTGCTTCAGACGACGTTCACCGACGAACACGTGCTCTTAGGCAACTGAGAATGGATTGAAGAGGAGTGTAAGATACACATTTGTGTAACACGTGCACACAAAGTCGTACACACGACAATGTATGTACCTACACACACATGATAAATACATACAGAGTCTTGTTCCTTCCTGTGAGAGTATGTGTGCGCCCGTAGCTCCTCGGCGGACATAAAATGACTTGAATCCAAAGGTGAGAGCCAGGCTAGTGTAGTCCAGGAGAAAGGTGAGGCTACTGCATGTCGAGTGCTCAAGGATATGTTTCCCAGCAACCTGTTTATCAGTGAGGAAAGTGACGTTACAAGAGCTTGTCAGGGCCCTAAAGGTGCCATTATACTGCCATATTACCAGCCCTCACAATCATACTTACACAGCTACTCTGTCTCACCTTCCCCTCGGAGCCTCCCAATTTAACATATCCTTGTATGTTATGCTTCTCCTCCATTACTCAAGTTCACTTACCACACGTTTCAGCTGTAATGAGATTTTGCTTTGGACCTAATGTTTCTCCCTGTGCCTCACACGTAAGTAATCTCTCTCTCTCTCTCTCTCTCTCTCTCTCTCTCTCTCTCTCTCTCTCTCTCTCTCTCTCTCTCTCTCCATCTTCAGGGCTAGCTGTTCCCAGTCACCCCTTCCTGCCCTCCCGTGCTCCTCCAATAGGCCGACCTTGACACAGTTACACTATGAACTTTCTCACTGGACCTTTCAACCTTCCCGTCCGCCACATCACTTTGTCTCGCTTATTTACATCTCTCATCTCGTCCTGGTCTCTCTTCTCCCTCCTCTCCTAGTGGAGCGTGGCAGCGCTTGTGTAAAAGCTGCATATTTTTCCCTGCCTGAAGTGTAAGACCAACGCTTTCGCCGGGGAAGTAGACGTTGGCGAACAGGATACATTTGCCTTTTGCGATGCTTCCTGTTTAACTCCTAATTACCCGTCTGACAATTCATGGTTAATTGTTCACTAACTATTCATCGCTTCCTCCTACTGCTCGCTTTAAGGTTAATCATTTAGTCAAGCGTTTTATGATATATACTTTTGCTACAGCAACGATGTCTAGAATTTCTCCTTCATTTATAGTGACTTTCCTCCCCATCATCATCCTCACCTCAGCCACCTACACCTGCCAGACAAAGCATCACCGTTACCGACTGGTGTCTGATTCAATTTTTCCGGGGTTTTGGAGCCACTCGTAGGCGGTCATATAACAATCAAGGCCTGGTGGTGACATCATAAAAACACTTGGCTATTGGAGCATCTCCGTGGGGATGGTGGGGGAACCGCCGCCCTAGCTCGTCCAGGACGCCTAATTTTCTACATCGATAACATTAGCAAAAACTTGTCCAGGAGTTCTATGGGTCTACGTAGCTTTCCTGCAGCCTTGGACTCATATGATGATGTCTTGTATCGTGTTTATTCTGGTCAGTTGTGTCCCATTTTCCATGTCAGTAACTATTGATGAACATTAACCAACGTAAAAAGTAGAAGTCACATATTCATGTTGTAAATCTTGACCACAGAGGGCAGCTCTGACCTCAGTTCAACATTCACTTGCTGTCTCAACAGGCAATTTGGTTTTTGTTAGGCAAAACCTCCTCAGTAAAAGCCCTGTCTACCAGCCTTCACTCAGCATCCATCACATCTCACTAAAGGTCTCCTCGTGTCGATTCCGGGTACTTTCCGACCACAAGGTCACTAAGGTCTTGCTGTTTGGAAAGTACGACCATCTTCCATTATCTTCCATTCCACTTCTCTCATTTTCCTCTGTATTTCCAACTCATTGTTCCCCAGTCTTCTCCTTGTTTCTCCACCTTCTTACTCGATTCCCTCCTAACTTATTTGACCATTTTTCAATATTCTTACAACACTCCTGTGCAGCATGTACCACACTTCTGTGAAGCATCTATCACTCTCTCGTGCAGTATCTACCACGCTGCATGTGCTACATCTACCACACATGTACTACGGATCACAGGTTTTTCCTGTATCTCCTACAACTTTTTATCTCTAAACACTGATCATTAAACACCAGCACTAAAAAAAATGTATGAAAAACAAAAGGAATAACCTTGACCAAGCTGCCGGTAAACAGAGTATTTTATTATATATATATATATATATATATATATATATATATATATATATATATATATATATATATATATATATATATATATATATATAATCAAATTCTGTACTCATTTATTTCCATTTTAAGATCAGGTACATGTAAGGTCCTAAGGAAACAGATTCATACAATGGGATTTCCTTATTCTCAGACGCAGTAGATTCCAGGAAGTCTAGGGAAGATTCCAGGAAGTATAGGGAACGGTTTTCATTCTGAATACGAAGTGGTGGTTCAGATATTGTCTGGGGTCATTAAGGCTTGTACTTACTTACTGAATGGTTACTCTATGCTGTACAGATGTCGAGGAATCTGTATGTGCAACATTTTCTTCACCTTCTGGGTATGAGAATCGATCATTATTCAAAGCTGCATTTGACACAGTACCATCGGTTTGTTCTGCCAGTGATATGCCATCCACATATCAGGCAGTAGTTGCGCTGTTAGCTGGTGAAGCTGATGAAAGAGCTGTGATTCACGTTCACAATGGTGCAACCGGTCTTGGATGGAGGAGCTTTCCTGCTTGCCTCTTCGAGATCAACCACCTGGCGTGGGGAGCTTACCTTCTGTCGTGTCTCTAACTACTTCTCAGGAAGATACTCACGAAGCCTCGGAGGCTGACTGATCCAAAAGCGCTGATTGTATTTGGTCTTATATTGGTCTAAACTAGGTGGAGGGAAGGGTTTGATAAGCGTGATATACACCTGCACTTAGGTGTCATGAAGTGCCAATATCGTCCTGTATCACACTTGTTTGTTGCTTAACTCGCTCTTACATGGCTTGCTGTTTTCACTGAACATGATGCTAAGACAAAGGTGATTGAGTTCCACTTCAAACCCCTCGTAGGGTTCTGGATACATGACTTACGCAGTGCTTTCATTCCAATTCGCTGATCCTAACAGTGGTCGTCCCCACATTTTCAGACATCCTGCTAACATCCGTGGGTAGCATTCATACTTCGTCCACGCAGATACAAACCTTGGTCTTCTCTAACACCAAGCGACGAGCTTCATACTTGTTTACTCAGGCGGGCCAGAATAACTGCTCTGTCGTTGTTACCATGTTAAGTAACCCAGTAGGCTACTTGGTCCATCAAAGTAATCGCTTAATCTGGCAGGATTATTTTGTCATAGTACAAACCAGGTGCTCATAGGCTTGAGATGGTAGACATGTTTACCTCCTGTGTAAGACATGTTTACCTCCTGTGTAAGACATGTTTACCTCCTGTGTATTTTCATCAAATTTCCCTGTTGTACTGTGACTTGTGATCCTTGACTGGGAAGCAGGAGAAACTGTAGACTCTGTCAGTGAACCGTGGGACGTGCAAGTCACAAATCTGGCTACCCAGGTCAGCTTGGTATTATCTCTACGTCAGGTATTTTGTTTATTAATTTGAAGTATTAGTCTGACGTGATAAAGCCTTGGCCTCGTCCACTGTGCTGAGGTAGTCAGTCTTGCACAGGTCAGTATGGTTCTTGTCCGCCATTCTCAGTCGTTTCATCGGCTTGCACAGTTCACCTCACCATGCGCCAAGTGTCCTACCTTCTATATTTCTTTACAATAGTGAAATAAATAATTGTAGAACTCGGGCTCTCCGTGTGATGTTAAGAAAGTCGTTAATGCCAGCAGATACAGGAGGAGGAGGAACACAAGTAGAACGTACCAACAGAAAGCAGACTGTAAACAGTGGCGGATCAAGCAAGAAACATTATCTCAGTTCCAAGATAGAGGAACTGTTCACGGTGCTTGTTAGGCATCATCAGGATTGTTGCTTTTTCTTAAACAGTGTATAAAGTTCTTAACGTCCGGCAGTACTACAAATCAAAAGTTGTCATTCATCAAGAGCACCAGTGAATGAGTCGCGGATTGGATAATCTAGTGAGACACGTTTAATGTACCTTCTGTCATCCTTGGTGTTCTTCAATACGTTTACACTTGACATTCCAGAGTGAAGGCGTACGAGTCACTTGCATCGCGTCGTGCCCTTGTTGTCTTCACTTCAAAATACACAGACAGAAGACTGAGTCAGTAGCTACCGGAAACCTCCTCTGAAATTGTGATAACTTTACTGTCAGCCAATCCATCTTCTTGAAACAAATGATAACTAAAGAGTTCTCCCGCAAACTTTAAAGACAGCTGACCTACCTGTGTGTTCCTACAGAGAAGAACTTCGACCACCAAGCGAGTGGACAGACTCACAGACTGACACGATAACAAACTTAAGATAAACCTAAACAACCAGAAACAACCAGTGTAACCAGCAAGCAGGTAACACCTCCACCATCAGTATATGCAAACGTCCGGTGGTCATCCCAGCCCGAGGCACCTCTTCTATGTGCTCCATTATAAAAACTTAGAAGGTTAGCGCCAGGGTATAATGTGTGAGCACCACAGTAACTTTTGTTCGACTTTTGCCAATCTGGCGGAGGGATGAAACTGGATGTCGGCCAGTTTTGATGAAAGTCAGGTTGAATCGGCGCCATTATCAAACTGAAACGTGGAATATCGTGATACTCTGAGCTGTTAACAAATGTGTACGTAGGTCGGCCAGGATAACCGAAGCATTTCCAATACGAGCAGATTATTCCTAATAAATGTTGCCACAGTCGCACGTTTCTCGAGTGTGAACATGGATAAAGAGGAGGCTGCAGCAGCTGGGCCCGACACGCAGACCTGGTGTGGAAGGCGCTTCCGCGTTAATATCTCAATTAGACCAACATACAGAGGCGATCATCTACCCCCTGGCGCCTCAAGATATATGATATATTATTAACACTTCCTCTTCCAACCTCTAATATTTAACAACTTTGTCTAATTTACAGTTATATGCACGGAACATTTTCCTACAGTTGCTCTGTCACCTTATGAGAACCCTAACATGTATACCAAAAAAAAAAAGCTAATTGCGCCCAAGCAGGATGGACCTTCTCACCCTCGCTGCTTCCTGCTGTATAGTACCTGTGCCTATATTTGCCAGTATAGGTAAAAACTGGCTGCCCCTTCAGAGTGATCTCGTGTTCCTATTTCCGCCACTGAGAGGAGGAGTTGGTGTGGTATGTTGTATTCCCCGAGTTGTCTCGTGATTCTTGTTTCATATCTCGTATCGGATGTTCCATTATGGAAAAAAGTTAACTTTTCTTTCCTTGTTTTATGAAAAGTTGCGGCTGTGGAAGTGGTTTTATACCGCAGGATAAGAAAAATATACAAAGTCTCCTCTCTGATTTCTTACAGCTGAGCACTAGGCGTTGTAACACCTCTTGAGAACTTGTGCAACATTGCCAAGGGACGAATGGCAACAGTGACTTATGCTGTTTACACACACACACACACACACACAGAGTCTTCACCATGTTATCTAATCAACTAACAAAGCTCATTTGACTGCTGTACCTACGTAACTCTGAACAGTTTCCTAACTTAGAATACCACTTTTTCCCTAGTCGTTCATACCTCAGGGGGACTCACTGCCTATCATTAACTTAAGAACTTGGTTTTAAAAGAAATTAAGAGTAAATCTTCATTTAGCAGAACATATCTTGAAATGTAAAAGTCGACCATTGTTTTATACCCATTACAAATGAGACAATCTTTCCCGGATCAGCGTCAAAGTTCAGAAGAAGGAATCATTCGCTGCTCCTATGTTGTCACTGCCTCCTTCTTTGATAGTTTTTTCTTCTATTGTCTTTTGTCTCATTTTCTCATTCAATGATAACTGCCAGTTACACTGCTTAGAAACTGAATTCCCTCCCCGTACAGTAGTAGTTGTTCACACTCACGTAACATTGCAGACTATTTGCCTTGAAATATGCCTTAGCAATAAAAGTTGATCGTCATCAAGGGTGGAGGAACCACAGTCGAGGGCCGCTCTTGATAGCAAATCCTTCAAGTCAGGTTTGCACACAAGAGAGACATGTAATCCTTGAATCATAACTTGGGACAGAATTACCGGGTGGGAAGTACGCATCGAAAAACTAGCAAGAAAGCGGTTGACAGCCACTTTTGTCTTTCGCTCCCATTACGTCTAGTATTCTCTCCTCACACAAGATTTCATGAGCCACCAACTCTCACAAAAACAACTTCTCTCATTCTACCTGACACGCCTTGAAAAGTCTAAACTTTCTGGGATATCGATAGTTATCTCCTTGTTGCCTGTCATATGTTACATGACATTCACATGCCATTAAGAACAATTACGTTTTCTGAAACGTCATTTGTAAGTCTGATGGGATCTGTAACATGACCTTAGCACTTTTCGATTTTTTCTAGGACATAATCCAGCTGACCACATTCCTCGAAATGTCTAAATTAACTCCCACAATCCTGAAAGTAATACCCAGCAGCCGGTCGTTCAGTGAACCGTAGCCTACCAGCCTCACAGTTCCAGGAGTATAACCAAGCACACCAGTGATCACTCTGGTTCGTCAGACCAAACTTCCTAGAGGGTGCCAGGAAGCCGTGCGCGGCGTGGTCTCTATCATAGATTTTCCTTTCCATGTGATTGAAAACGTCTGACGATAGTCTCATTCTACTCTCATGTCATCTGAAACTGTCATTCCATCAGTTGTATCCTCGGCCACTCTCATGGCAGGTAAATAACAACCCACACTCTACATCAACTAAGATATCCTTAAATACTCCCACATTGCATATTCACCATCTTCCACTCCCACATTACCTAGAACCAACCAGACGCACTCTCTCCCACACACACTCCCCAAGCATGTCCTCAATTCCCAAAATATAGCTGGCCGCTCCCAAAGTGAAAGGTCACATAATCAGTGGTTTAGGTCGATGGCAGAAATCAGTGATGCATTATGTAAATTGGCCTAAGATTCTTTGCAGAACACTTGAGCAGTTTAAAAAAGCATAAAATCTATAAATAACAACGTCGAAAACACACACACACACACACACACACACACACACACACACACACACACACACACATACACACACAGACACACACACACACTCTCCAACCTAAGGCAGGTACCTATCTATTGACCAATCCCGAGGGGATGATGAACAGTTGGGTTGGCTGTGGGCCGACTTCCGCGTGCAGGATTCGAACTCGCCCGTGCCTCATGCATGAATCATGGTCAACAACGCTAACAAGAAAGTGTTAACACACAAACAGACACTTGGGTGACGATAGAATATCTCTCCTACACTTCTGTAGTGGAGCGTAATACTAACAGTGTGATTTTCTTTCTCTACATACGATGGTTTATGATAATGATACATTAATATCTTAACAGCAACTGAGCCAGACTACGTTTCTGTCATCAAAAAAAAATGATCATTCAAACACACTGGCCCCGCAGGTCACTCCCACTGTAGGGAATGTATGAGTCGACGCCCAGCTCCCAGGCACCCCATCTCATCTGACGCAGTGACTGCTTTCCCTGTAGTGACTCACCTCTGAAGAGTGTGATTGGTCGTTGTCTGTTTCTTGCTCTCTCTTAATTCTCTCTCTCTCTCTCTCTCTCTCTCTCTCTCTCTCTCTCTCTCTCTCTCTCTCTCTCTCACATACACACACACACACACACACACACAGACACACACATACACACACACTCTCTCTCTCTCTCTTTTTCACTTTCCCCTTTCACTTCCACGTTCATTTCTCTCTGGAGCTGCATCTCCGTTACTCTCGCCACCATGGAAGCCGCAGCCTCAAGCTGGGATCTTCACCTGGCCCAGACTCCTTCCTTGGCTCTGACCCACATAATGGCTCCGCGAATCCCTACCGTTTCATTGCTGTTAAGTGGAAAAACTTGTTTTTATGCAGTAAAGCAAGTTCAACGTAAGATATTCTTTGCAACATGAATCATTTTGTCATTGTGTGTCATTCTAGTGTGTTTAAATATGTTTGCAATGTTTTTGAATAAGTCGATAATTTCCCAGAACTCGTAAAGAAAATTTGATCCTGGTTTGTTATAGATATATAAGACATTAAATGAGGTTCGCCCTCAAAGTGCTCCTCGCTTCCTCAAATATGTTCTCGCTCAGCAGCTGCGCCTTCAACTCTCTCGTTTTCTTCCTCGCAGGACCTCGTCGTCCATCGCCATCCACTCTCACTTTCCTTTAGAAGTTTGTGGTTGTTTACTCTCGACGTCTGGGACTTCACTATCGCTTCATGTGTAAGTAACACAGATTATGATCTACGTTCACCATCATCACTATCACGAGCAGACATTCCTCCCAGGCCTTCCTCCCGTCACCAGGAACCTCCACCCAACGAACACTATGTACACAGACACTGTACAACACCCTCCATCATGTGTTGTTGCATAACAAAACAGTGTTTCTTAACTAGGTGTAAAAACTCCAGGAAGCGACCTTGCTGTCCTGTTTTTTTTTACCCTGGTCTCTGTCATGGTCAACCGTAACACCCGGAAAGCTGAAACAAGGACCGATGCTTGTGTGGCGCTGTTCCTCCCGTACGTTGCCGCCCCTGCGCCCACGCCCACCGGTGGGCGTGGGCGCTGTTTTGTTTATTATATATACCGTTTCCTCTTCCTTGATGAGGGTCTCGCTTTCAAAGTATGCAAATTAAGTTTTTGTGGTAAGTATTTCTTTGAATTCTGCCTCCACTGAGATGTGTCTGTGTATTGTTCGTGGCTCCGCTGATCACCAGTTGTCCCTGTTTCATCTTGGTCATGACAGATGTCTGATGTATTGTTATACAGAGAGGAAAGGAGATTTTAGTGCGTGAATTCATGAAGCTTTTGCATCATAAGGATGAATATTCATGGTCCTAGATTTTCTTCTCATTTTTCATATTGGAACAGCAGTTACACACACACACAGGCATACATACATGCATACAGATAGATAGATGGAAAGATAGATAAATGAATAGATACATTGGTAGATAAAAAAAAATTGTGTGTGTAATTCTCTTTCATACTTGTTCGCCGTTTCTCGCTTTAGCGAGGTAGCACCAAGAACAGACAAAAACAACAAGGCCTTGCTTGCTCACGTCCATTCCCCAGCTGTCATGTATAATGCAAGTCGCAACCCCCCCCTCCCCCCCACCTTCATTCTACAACCAGGACCCACTGTTTCATATGCTCTCGCTCAGTCGACTAACAGCACGTCGACCCCTGCATACCACATCGTTTCAAAGTATTTCATCCCATACACGACTTTCACCCTTCTGAATGTTCAGGTCAAATTACCTTAAATCTTTTTCGCTCCATCCTTCTATCTCCGTCCTGTACTTTCACTCTGTCATCAAGCTCAACGAAAACTTACAAAATTTTCCTTTAGACACGTACCACATAAAACCCACACCTTCGTATGCCGTGCAGGAGGCTAATGAGGCGCACCATGACCGGGTCACTGTTAGTTAACCGAAAACGACCTCCGTTGTAAACACAGATGGCCTGCCTGTGTGTTCCCGTTAGCTTAACATTGTGGTGGACACACTGAGCAAAGGTCAGTGGTCGGGCGGTGCGCCGGCTAGTAAAATCCAGTTCCTTAACTTATTATCAGAGGACAAGAACGCCTTTAGGCCTGGTAGTATGTATGGCTTAGGACGTGACCCTGAGCTGGTGAGTCAGCTGATCAAACGTAAACAAACCGGTGTCGTGAGCAGTTTCCGGTAAAAACATATTTTACCGGAATAAAGTTAACTGCTTGCAATCAACTTTACCCAAGTAATCTCCAGAAACTACACGCACACAGACATACACACTACATATCATAAATACATATATACGGCATTACGGTCGATTACATCATTACGTGTACATGCATAACCTGAGAATATTCGTATTAATCCTTATTGAGTCATCACGTCTGGTGCATTCCCGCTCGCTCCTCACGAAGTAATATTTTTAACAAATGGCCACCGGCTGATCAGCAGTGGCTCCAGCCTCTACTGACCTTACAACACAGGAAAAGACGTGACGCGGAAAATATCTCGCATTTTGTCGTGTTTCTTTTACCGTTGCTTATAGATACCAGTCGGTGTCTATCAGAGTTTTATTTGATACGCTGATTCCCATAGTTACCTCCTCCAGACTGGGAAAATATACAAGTTCGGTTGCACCATATTCTCTGATCAACAGCTGGAATCACAAGCTTAACATTGACACTCTGTAAGTGATGTAAGTCATGACAGTCTGTAAGTGATGTAAGTCATGAGCAAAACTGAGACTCGTGTACCTGTGTGCACGACAAGAGTGCAGTGTTACCACAACAAAAGATGAAACAATGTCGAGTTTATGCCACAGTTGATGGTCACAGTACTGACCACTCTGTCTCCTTCTTCAACCCGCCTGGAGAGCTCAGCGAGAAGTAATATGGTGACGTACAGTCAAGTTAGAAGCCTTTGACTAAAGAACATGCAGGCAGGGTTTGCTTGTGCCGACAGACTTTACACCTCATAATTCTTTATGTACTTCAACTTTTAAACTTGGGCTTGTCATATGAACTACTTGGAACGTTCAATGTTCGCAGTAAAACATCAGCTGTACTGTATCAACTTTCTAGGCGCTTCTGTACTGGCTTCAGTCTGAGATATGGTAGGACGTCTCCACCCAGGGTGAGAGGCGCTGCCCAATGATGTTGTCCCTTTGGGCTGAACTTGAATCATGATTGGTAAGATTTACTGGATCTTATTAGAAAATGTACGAGTGATAATTAAGGTTTTTCAGTAGGTGTCAGCGGCATGCTGGGAGGCTGGATAAATTGTGTGTGTGTTAGTAAAGTTGTTGATAGATTGCGAGGAATGTTTTGTGATATGTCCAGTGGTTGGCTGGAAGAGAACGTCGTCATGGGTGAACAAAATGAGTGGGATAATGATGCGGAATTTCACTTGGGAGACTGAACTGATATCTACGCTGCAAAGATTTTCCTGCCAAGAAATAAAGGCTAAGCATGACGCAACATGAACCGCAAACTCGACCATCAGAAACAATGCACAGGAAGACACTTCATTTCTAAAGATTGCTAAATTCATTTTTCACAGGCTTGCGCTCTTTCGCTTAGATTTTGCCTAAAGATCGTCACATTTTATTTGTAATTCTCAGTAAGATCCCCTCTACTCTTTAATTAGAAAGGCGGAACCTCGTACGACTGGCAGCTGTGTTAAGGTAAAGAGTCGTGTGTCCGGCAACAGTGTCACAATGCTGCGTCATGTTGCCGGCAGTGTTGTCACGGCAGGGATGAAGGGTGTCACCAAACACATGCATAATCATGGCCTTAATCTTTGACCAGAGGAACCATCATTGATAAGGGCCTTCCTTAGATGATGAGCCATAATTACAACTAGTTTGGTGATACTTCTGGAAAGCTTTTGTCATTTATCACAAGCTGTGTTGGGTAGGAGGATGGTAAACCTCGTGAATCACAGGTCATTACTACAGCCCACCCTAATTCATGGGGCAAGGTATTACAAGACATACAGGTGTAAGAACTCTGATGATAACGATAAAAGCAATTGTAATGATGATAAATGGTGTCATTAATATCAACGGCAGAAAAACTAATAATGATAATATCATGATCATGTTGATATCAACAATATCATCAATAATGATAATATATAAGATTAACACTTCTGCCAATAATGCTAATCACCATCACAAGAAATCGTCTACTACCGTATCCGACAGTTTGATGCTTAGTGTGTGTGATGAAGTGTGAGCTGTCCAGTGTGGTGATGTAGGTATAATGTTGTGGAGTGTGATGGGTGTGTTGGGTGGTGGGGTTACGGTGTCGTCGTGTTTGGAGTATTGTGGTATATTTTGCGATGATGAAGTGCTGTTGTGGTGCTGTATGTGGTGTATAGATCTGCCATAGAGTTCAGTGGCATTGCAACATAAAGTACGGTATACTGATACACTGTATAGAGATGCACTGGGCAGTAACAATAGTGTGATATAACATTATGACGCAATACGTTGTTTTGGGTGATTCAGTGATGCAACTTAATGAACGTATTGCCTACAACTTATGCAACGTTTTTTGGTCGTTTAATGATTCTGAAAGAGACGCTGAGAGGATCATGGTGTTCGTGGAGAACTAACCTCTCTCAATCGCTTGTTGATGTGGAGACTTGATTTGTGCAAAGGTTATGTTGGAAAGTGTCCGGATTGAAGGTGCCTTTTGTTGCGGAAGAGCGCAGTTTGTTGTTATGAGTGAGCGTTGTTTTCAGTTGTATAAGTGGGTTATTTGTTTACTGTTGTATAAGTGGGTTGTTTGTTGTTGAGGGAGAGAGCTGTTTGATGTTTGGCTGATGATAGTGGGCGTTGGGGTTCAATAGACGCTGGTGGTTGTGTTTTTTGGGCAATTCGGTTTTGTGTTGATGATCATTAGTGGCTCGCCTGTTTGCCAGTGCTTGTTGGTGATTCAGCTGGTACATGTGGTTGTTGTCTGCTGTAAAAGAGTAATACCATTTCCAGTTCGTTTCCCGTTATAAACAAACAGCGGATAGTGAAGCAGAGGATGGTTACAGATGGTGGTGGTTGCAAGCGATTCACTTAGTCAGTGGTTGGGTGGATCCTCATGTTGTCAGTGGTTGGGTAGATCCTCATGTTGTCAGTGGTTGGGTAGATCCTCATGTTGTCAGTGGTTGGGTAGATCCTCATGTTGTCAGTGGTTGGGTAGATCCTCATGTAGTCAGTGGTTGGATGGATCCTCCGACAAAAGCTTGAGACAGTGCCATCTGGGGAGCCTCGACCTTCTCTGACTTCATCGTTCACGCAACACAAAGGTAACACATTAAGCTTCCTCGTCATGAAGATACACTTTTATCATCCTCTAATGTGCGAAGTAATTATGAACACAATTCTCGCTCTCAATCTACCTATCTGTCTCTGTAGAACAAAGTATTGTAAATCCGAATTTGTTTGGAAAGTCTATAATTTACGATAAACAACAGTAAGTCACCTTTCCATGGTATGTTCACATCTCTGTTTCTTGCTTGGGAGTGGCAAACGAAGGTGGCAAAGACGAAAGCTGTATCCACTCCTGAGAGGCAGGTGGAGGTGGAAGGGACAGGAGCTGTAGCCACTCCCGAGTGCCATTCCACCACACTGTTTCCGTTAAAGGCTGCAGACAACACACCCACCTCGACCACATCTTCCAATGGTTACGTTAAAAACGGGAAATGTGTGTCATTCTCTGGAACCAACTTTACAATGATGAAACCTTCTTAATGACACATTAAGAATTGTCAGAAATATAAATTGGTATTTCTTGCCAGAGTTAACGATACCAAAGAACCAAGAGGAAGAAAGTTATATCAAGATTGATACACAAGATGAGTCTTTCTCAACACGTCGTGTAGCTGCAGCTTGATTACACGTTTCTAATAAAAGGGGACCAGAGTGCTTTTGCATTAATATTATTTGAAATATTATACCATGTGTGTATGGATCACTATTGAATGAATATGTTGTAAATCAGTACTGAAGGTAGTGTGATGCAGGTCAACACTGAAGGCAGTGTGATGCACGTATATACTGAAGGCTGTGTGGTGCAGGTTCATACTGAAGGTAGTGTAATGTAGGTCAGCACTGAAGGCAGTGTGAAGCAAGTCAGTACTGAAGGCAGTGTGATGCAGGTCAATCCTCAGTGCATTGTGATTTAGATTCTTATTTTTCAGAAGTTGAAAATGAAAATCGTGACGACATTTCATGTCTTTATCTCATGATAATCTGTCCAGTGGAAATTATCTCGTCATACGTCTGCAGAATTCATTTGCTCCTCTTGAGGAAATCTTATACTTAAACAGAGTTCAAAGCCGGTTATGAGAGAGAGAGAGAGAGAGAGAGAGAGAGAGAGAGAGAGAGAGAGAGAGAGAGAGGAAAAGGATGGAATGAGCAAGAGAAAGAGTTAAAGATACGGAGATAGTACATGCATGGTTGACTGCAAGAGTGTAAAGGAGACAATGGAAAAGAAAGTAAAAATATTCTTGGTTCTTACAATAGATGATTTTGTTTCTGCCACAGTCCTGCACTCCACTCTCTGCCCCTAACATAGCCCTGCACTCCCATCTCATACTTTTTCTCCATGTATTCGTTCGTATGGTTCAGCTCTCATTGTGTTTCTTCTCCTTACCCTAATAATATCTAATTCCATCAACATAATCCATATACAATTTTATGCTCTTCATATTTACTACATAATCTTAGAGAACATTTTACCTTTGCTTAATGTCATCACTTGGATTACTTATCCTTTAAGTATAAAGTAATTCCCTGGTCGCTGGGCTGCCTACAATCCTGCACGAGCTCGCTTTAGGCTGGGCCTCGGGTGCGCACTTGACGTCGACTGGTCCCTCTTCTCCCAGACTGAGTAACCTGGCAGCTTTCTCTACCCTGTCACCTTCTCCGCCGTTCAGCTTAGGACTCGCCTATCTCGTTACCTTCTGTGTCATTCGAACAAATACCTGCCACTCCTCTACCGCTGAGACCGGGCGCTTGCCCTTCCCACGTCTCCTTCCCAGAACACCGTGGGAGAGGCCACGTTTCACCTCGCCCATTTTGTCTTGTGTATGACGTTGGCTGGCAGGTTTCTAGGAAATGGCATTCTCGGCTGTTACATAAGACTGTGAGCCATCATGGGACTGTGAGCCACTATGAGGCTCTAAACCAACATGGGGCTTTGACCCATCATGTCGTGAGTCATCATGAGTCTGTGATCCATCATAGGGAAGCGAGTTTTAATTGGAGGGTGAGCCATCATGCGGCTGCGAGCCATCTTGGTCTTTAAAACGTTTGAAAATTTTAAAACAAACTAATACGAATACTCCAACCCACCTCCACTATCTTCGTTTTCTTTTTCTTTATTAGTGGGGGAGTGGCTAGCCTGGGGACCTCCCACACCACAGAAGCCTCCGTTCTCGGCTCCGTCATTCACTGTTACCACAGGAAGGTAATATTTTTCATAAGTTACAGTTACCTTAAGGACAGGGTAATTTTTTGTCATTAGAGTTACCTTGCTTCATATCTGATGTATTTCGGGTTGTGTGTGCCTGCATCAGGTGTGGGGACGTGTGACCCCGTCAAATCCACACTGGAACAGACGGCAGGCCCTCACGGCTATTGGAGGAATGATTCTCCCGCCAAACATGACTTTCCAGTGGAAATGATGTATCATGTGATGGCATGTGTTTGTTGGCGTGTTGTGTTGTGGCAATGTGATTAGATAGGGATGGTTAGGATGACAAAGGGAGAAGGGGATTTTTGTGGGATTATGTGGTATAAGGATATGTGGTGAAGGGTGAGATGGAATTATTGTCGACTGTAGACGCATTTAGTAAAGAACTTCATAGTTAGGAGCAGAAGAAGAAATGTGAAGAAATCGAAAGGATGAGATCTGATGTGGAAACCGTGTTATGGTATTACTGGGCTGGGAGGTGAGCCTTGGGGAAATTACTGATGATAACCTGTGCTGATGAGAAGCGTTGTGACGGGCTTTGTGACGATCAGTTGTGTGTTGTTGTCATTTATAATGTAGATAGTTGTGGAATGGCTACTTGTGGTGTGGTGACCAGTTGTGTGGTACAGAGGCCGACCAATGATTTCCTTACAATTCTCTCGACAACAAAAGGTCTTTCCTACACAAGTCTCCCAGTATGAGGTAATCCTGTTACAGCGGATTTTTTTCTTTCTTTTTCTTCGGTGGATTGTTACTGATGGGGTGTTTTCCAGTGGGGAGTATTGCAAGGGAGTGGTGACCAGTGGGTGCTTACTCAGTGGGGAGTATTACCAGTTGATGTTGTTCAGTGTAGAGTATTCTCAGGGGAAAGTTGTCCGGTGGGGAGTATTCCCAGTGGATGCTGTCCAGGGAGATCTGTTCCGTCGAGGTGCAGCCTGACGGGACACTATCGTCTGACGGGGAACTCACCAGCTGGTGCGTAGCTGACCCGACGGTACTTTTACTGTGGGGAGCCAGTCGTCTGGTGGGGGTCCTCCAGGCGGCCAGGTGCCCCTACTACCTCCACGCATCCCCCCACTCGGGAACCATGAGTAAGGCAGCAGTAGGGTAGTGAGGGGATGTGTGTCCAACATACCTCGAAAATTTAAAGATGAAGGAAACGATATCAACGTTTGATGATGAGATCAGTACGGCACACCTTATTATGATAACACCGTCAGCCCAACGATCAGCTGTTTACACGCCCCTAATATTTCAGTGACAAACTGGAGGTCACAGAGCTGCTGACGTCAATGACTTTTTCTTCCAAGAAAGAGTTGAATCTATAAATGCTCGCTACACAAAACTTTTTTCCACGAATTAAAGATATTTTCGTAAGACTCGGTTACCTTATTTAGACGTTTACACTGCCAGAGCAAAGTCACCTTCGACGAAGCCGTATCTTCGTCATCTAAGAAAGCGAGTACATCCTCGATAAGGATCTTCTCATTCCAGAGAATCCATCACTTCCCTGCCTCTGATTGTAGCGCAACTTCGAAGTTGCAGAAAGACTCATTAAATGAGTCTTAAGGTTGAACAGAACTGTATTTCCTCCATCCCTCTACTAGCCAGAGTGACATTAAAACCTGATGGTCTTCTTCAGACATCACCTTTAACCAATCCTCCCCTTCCGTCCGCCTTCATCCTGCTTCCCCCCTCTCTTCTACAGCAGATCTTTCGGCAATTGCTCTCATGAGCTGTGTGTGTGTTCTTGTCACCAAGGCTTAGTCCCATGACACGCGTCTGTCTCCTGCTTCCCATAGCTTGTGTGTAGAAAGCAGCCTCATGAGGATTGACCGTTATCACGCCTCCATTTTCCGATCAGCAAAGCTGTGAGACTCTCTTCCCTCGCCAGTTCCCTTTCCTGTAACCTTTCCATTTCTGACAGTCAGGTCTACAAGTACCTGATCAATTCTTATTACTTTCATTTTTTCCTCATACTCGATTATCATTCACCCGAGCTCCAATGACTGAGGCATGTTCTGCCCTCGTCAGGTCGGTAACTAGAAAAAGAAGATACATACAACGTCTGCGAATTATATACATGGTGTTCCCGGACGCCACCTGCATGTGGTAATACCACAAGTGACATATCTCCCTCGATGGAGTTGTAACTAACATTAACAACAGAAGGGAGTGTATCACATCGAGACCTTCCCGCCGTAAAGTAGCCCTGCTCCCGTGAGGAGCGCAAACTTGAAAACGCAAGGTCCTGTAAAGCAGGTCTTGAGGTTGCATAATATATAATATATATATATATATATATATATATATATATATATATATATATATATATATATATACACACACACACACCTGCCTCCAGCATACTATGATAACTGTACTAACATTTAAACGAAGCAAGACGGTAGCCTCCACATCTGGCCTCCTCGTCCTTGTACTTATCTCATTATTCCATCTTTCCGTTGCTCTCCTTTAGTCGTTGCTTACGTCACAGAGTTACGGTAAGTGAGGGTTTTTCCTCACTGTTGTCATAGCCTTAGTGACAGAGAAATGATTGCCAGAGGAAAGACTGATTGACAGTAATCGGATGATCAAAGTTATCCACGAATTTACATAAAGTCTTCATCGCATCGCAGTAGCATTTCTCTCGTTCGTGGATCTAATCTACAAATCATTGTTATATATTCTGAACATTGGAAAACAAAAACATTTTTAAAGAAAAAAATCATATTTTGTTGTTTGACGTCAGTGGTGCAAGTTTTTAGTCTGACTGGACGAGCATCAGATGGTCAGGGCCGGATGATGTTGACCTTTGTGGCATCCGTGTCTTGCTTGTATCTTGTCTTTATCCTTGTTGCTGGTGCTGCCTCCTACCGCTTAGTTACACCAGCTTATGGTAGTATCCCGCCGACCACCCACGCCCGTGAGCCTGCTGCTTGGTGGATACACATGAATGGTAACATACTGTTTGTTGGTTACAGCCGTCGCACCTAACCGCTTTGCTGCACATTTATCATTCGTAGGTTCACTGTGTAGTCTCGTCACTCTGTAACCTAGGTAAATCATCACTGTACAATACAACGTCTTCAAACGTTATTAACTTGTTGTGTTACCATTACTAATATCATATGTCCTGAGCTATGCCAGTATGAAGACACGAAGTGTGACCACCAGAACTCAGGTGTTGTTCCACCACCAACCAGCCACTAGGTAAGGCTGGGAATCCTCTCAGGTCTTGATGGTTGAGCTGAGCTCCGTTTCTCTCCATCTGAGGCCGAGACCGTAAGGCCAGATCTCTTGAGCTGACGCGACGTGTGATAAGACTGATACTCCTGCAGGATCGTATCATTACATTTTCTTCCTTTCTATCAGTGTCACATCTCTATCTCCCACATATGTTTCTATTTCTTTGTCTCGTGCCTCGTCATGCCTCGCTTGAAACAACCTTACTGACGTTATCGCGCTGGATTCTCCGACAGAAAGAACGGTAAGGTTAACTCCTTTCACTCGCCCTTACTGCATGGTAGGTGAAACATCACTAATCCGACACTCGTCACATTCATACCGCTCGGAGACACTGTCCCCCGACCCTCACGTGATGACGTGCACTACCAAGCAGTCTCTCTCCTGGGAAATACAAAGGTGTACTAAAATAAACCTAGTGAGTTATTTTTAGATTAACCTTGGCTGACCCGGAGCGTGACGCAATAACTGTTGTTCTGGCTGCTGCTGCTGGGGATGTTGGTGAGGCTTGTGTAACTGGGGTGGTGCTGGTGATGTTGATGGTGGTGAATGTGGTGTGTGTGGCGGTGGTGTAGACAGTGGATTACTTGATGATGATGGTGGTGGTGTTCATAAGTGATGTTCCTGCCATTGTAGGAGATGGTGGAGCGATATGTTATTGTTTGATCAATAGTGGTTATGTATGATTGTAGTGTTGTTCTTGGTAGTGATAACTTTAGTGACACTAGTGCAGGTGGTTAGTGACGATTCTTAGTGTTGGAGATTATCGTTGTGGTGGAAGGAATGGTAATAACATGCCGTTGGTAGAGCTACCTCCTGTTGGCTGCAGTGATGGCGCTGGCAGCGGTGCAGCTGGTAATGATGTCGTGCAGGACACTGTGATGTTATGTGGTTGTTGTTGTTGGCAATATTATGGACACTGGTGTTGTTAATGATGATGTGGTGGTGTCAGGTGTTGTGCTTGAGTGGCAGTTACTTACCAGACACTTGTTCTACTGCCTGATGTACCTGCGTGTTAGATGGTCAACACAGATTAAAACCTACCTGGCCTCGCCCCTGCATCTTCTCCTCCATGTAACCTCAAGTGACACCTTCCATGTTGTTGACACTATCACGACTGAGCGACTCGTGTATATCTGTCGTTTTGATTACTTTTACTTAATTACGGTACGACCCTTGATGTGACTGCGTGATCTTTGATGTGCTCTTTAATGGTCAGTTCAAAGGTCACGCCATCATACTCAGTGGTAGTATCATCATGCTCAAAGGTCGTATCATCGGCTTAAAGGTCGTACAGCTGTGTTCGTAGGGTTAAGAGATATCTTAAGTTGTCATTACCGTTTCTGTAATACTGATATGGAGTAACTTAACGACTCATAATATAGTTTCTTATATTGTTCAAGTAATAACTTTATTTCTCAATATATTACTGATATAGAAGGTACTAACTACTGACGATACAGTTACAAGATGTTTTTCACAGAGTACAACGTGTATTAAGTGGTAATGTTGCAATATATGATCAACTTTACAAATGATACACATGGATTTGTATTTATGATCCATGTACTGTTATGGTTGTGGAGAAATGAGAATCTTTAAGATTACTTCCCACTGTTTACTATATCACTAGGTATTGATATTGTGATGATATTGATATAACACAACAACAGTATGTATAATATTGATGTTATAACACAACAACAGTATGTATAATATTGATGTTATAACACAACAACAGTATGTATAATATTGATGTTATAACACAACAACAGTATGTATAATATTGATGTTATAACACAACAACAGTATGTATAATATTGATGTTATAACACAACAACAGTATGTATAATATTGATGTTATAACACAACAACAGTATGTATAATATTGATGTTATAACACAACAACAGTATGTATAATATTGATGTTATAACACAACAACAGTATGTATAATATTGATGTTATAACACAACATTGTGTATAACATTTTCTTCTACTGGCTCTTGTGTCACCAGCCCGGGAGTCACTCGTCGTCATAAGGATGGCTGACCTGGTCAGATGTGCTGGTTTGAATCATATACACACGTGATGCTGTGACCTTTGGCGCCGAGGCTTTCTTTCTTATTCTTACTGTATCTGCGGATGTTTTTGCTAATACAGGTGTTGTCCTTGTTTCTGAAGTGTTGTTCGCCGGAGATTCCATTGTTTTTGTTAAGAAATAATTAATGTTTTGTCCATATCATCATTCTCTCTCTCTCTCCTCTCTCTCTCTTCGATATATCTTTTGCACCGTTCACAGTGGCTTTACTTTCATTTTGTTTAAGGTTACAGTCATAATATTCTCTACCTTTTTCTTTGTGATGTAACTGTAGTTACTCTAGCCAGCGCTTGCTGCTCATAATTGCAGTTTTCCGTTGCTGACAAATAGCTCAGTTGGAGTCTGATGTTTGGTCTATGTATGAATATGACCAAGACAACAGTAATGACGGTAGTGATAACGATGATGATGACGTGAAAGTTTCCTGGGTGACACCACCAGAGTGGCACACTAGCCGTGACAGGAGTGCCAGATGCTCGCCTGACTGTTGTAGCAGCACACAGCTCCTTCCCTGCAGCTGCTGACAGCCACTGTTCCCTCCCGGCGTCGCTGACAGCTAGTACCGTCCCCCGTTGCTGACTTACAAAGCTTTCCACTAGTTTCTCCGCTGGTGATAATTTGTTGTTTGCTCGTAGGAAGATTGTAAAAGTTTTTTTTAAGTTCGCTTCATTGTTACTCAACCTCTCAGGCATATGGGCTTGAGCGATGTGGCGTTGAAATCGCTATGTTGAAGAGCTGGAAACTACAATATGATGCTCGTAAAGATTGTAACTGTAGAATATGATAATATTCTCACAGCTGGGAAATTTAATGATTCTAATTGAGAACTTCAAGATTCGAAGGAATACCATGAAAATGTGAGTTTTTGGAGGAGTAAACCTTCGTTACTCAGTATTGTGATTGTTGACTCAAGTGAGGATCTTGACGCCTGGGGTCAAAGAGAGAGTCGGAGCCGTGTACCCTCACATGAGGTCGACCGTTCAACTCCCGCCTTCCTCCGTCAACAGCAGACCTCACCATCATATCTTCGTGTTAACATTCCAGGCGACTTGACCTCGTTGATACCCTAACCATCTTACACAAAGGCGAAGTTATGAAGATAACGACAGAAGACAGCTGGTTGTGGACGGTACAGTATATCACTATGTCCAGACGAATGGCAAGTCTACTGTGAATGTATGACAGACACAGTATGATGACACACGTGTATACTGATGCTGTTGGTATGACACACCTCACTCTGATACAAGGACCATACGTCGGGATACAACTTTGTTCCACTTGATACATCAAACGTGGAAATAAGAAAAGTCTTTAAGGGAAACAGCTAGAAATATGATAGGGCAATATGATCAAAAGAAAACGGTTGTTTAGAATTACTAAACGTATTGGTTTACAGTGACAAACAAAGTAGAGAGAGATTGTTACAGTGAAAATCAGTGTAAGGTTGTGTAATACAGGCTACCGTGACAGAGGATGCAGGTAACCCACAAGAGAAATCTGTAAGAGGACACGTCTTGAATCAAGTGAGTCAAAACAAGAACTGAGCAGGTACAGTAGACGAGGTCAAGTAGGACAAGACGAGAATTGAGCAGGTACACCAAGCGAGGTCACAGCAACAAACAGGTCAAGACTTAGCATAAAACGAGAGGTAAGTAGATTCACACGAGAGGTCACGGTACCAGTGAGGTTAAGACGTAGAAGATACAAACAGGAAACAGGAAAGACTAAAGAAGAGAAGGAAACAATAAGTGGAAACAGAAGGTCAAGGGGACCCAGGCAATTAGAAAACGAGAAGTGAGATCCTAAAGGCAAGTAATTGCAGGTAGTTGAAGCAGACAAAACGGAAGAGCGAGAGAGAACCGCTATGTATAAAACATCAACCATTGAGAATAAAAAAGAAAATGGCAATTATGAAAACGGAACTCTAACATGATACATAAGAGAAAATGAACAGAAATACAAGTATCGCAAATGATAAAGGGGAGAAAATAAACGTGAGAGATGACACAAAGGTCTTTTTTACTACAAAGATCTTCTCTTGGTAAGTAACCTTTGGGTTGCTGCTCGGATGCACAAGTTAATGTCATCAGAAAGAATATTCGTCATTCGGCGTTTAGCGAATATTTTGAGATCTGCATGTGTATGAATTTGTTGTAAAACAACACGTGGTATGAGAAGGATAGTCAAGTAAAAAATGACATGGTATGACATGAGTGTGGTGTTATGAAGAGTATGCTAAAGAGCTGAAGAGGGTGTGTGTGCTGAAATGGTCAGGACATGTGAGAGGACAAGTGAGGTGAGCTTGACCAAGAGGACATATGTGTCGGAGATGGACGGCAGCAAGACGGAGATTAATGAGGGCGAGGTAGAAGGATGTTGTGAATGATTCGCTAAATATGTAGGTAGATGTGAGGCGTGCATGGGATAGAGTCAGATGGAGAGATGTGGTAGAATGGGAAAGACGTGTTGTCACTGGGCTGAACCAGTGCGTATGAAACTGTCAGGGGAACCATAAAAAGGTCTGTGAGGCTTGGCTGTGGTATGGATCACTGCTTGCGGTGCATTACACATGACAGGTAGAGAGTGGATGTGAGCAAATGAAGCCGATCTTCGTCTATTCCTGGCGCTACCTCGCTAAGCAGCAGAAGGTGAACAAGTAGGGAAAAAATGTGGAAAAAAAAAAAATCCAGCATGAATCTGATTCTCAGTCTATGAGATTCTTTCGAGATTTGCTTAGCAATCGGAATTTATATGTGAAATATACATCTATGAGGAAATTAATGTCATGATAATTGTTATATAGTTAATTCTTATTACCTATGAACTTATACGATGACCAGAGATCATTGAACATCTTTACGTCATTAGTGCCACATAACTATACATTATGTAAACATGAAATACCACAAATAAACAATCTCTACTGGGTTTCTAAAGAAAGTCCTTGAGCAGCGTCAACAGTGCCACGAATCTTGAAGTCTACGGAGTTCATCCCTTACACTTGGGCTCTTCATAAGCAACACTTCTCACAACAATGTACACGTAACTCGGAATTTGGTTCAAGATAACAGATAAATTGTCGATATGTCACGTAAGAACAAGGAACAATGTTAAGATTATGTAATGAGTTTACTATTCGACATTAATGATAACTAAGACCAGTAGCGCTCACTCACAGGAGGTGCCTGACATAATGCAAGTTAGTCTAAGACGTTTAGTCTCCTGTTTCCCTTGTAATATAACACTGTGTGGTATGGGTCGTTATGTAGCCATAATTATATGTTTTCCAACAGTTGGGGCTGAGTGGCTTGCTAAGACCTTTATTTTTCTCCCTCCACTTTCCAGGTCAGCCCCGCAGCGTGACCCCAGGCCACCAAGGAAGGGTGTGTGGTCAGACACTCCGGCTTCACGCAACGCACCTCCTCCACGACCAGTCCTGTTTCCCCGACGTGCCTGCAACTGCGGTGCAACGGTGGTGCAAACGTAGAGCAATACAGCAACACTACAATGGGAGAGCGCGGAGGTACAGCAGTACCAAGACTGCGGTTTAGAGTGATACAGCCACGTATGAACTAGTACACAGAGAGACAACAACACTGAGCGTTTCTATAAAAAAGAAAACATAATCAAGACTTAGATCACATTAACAAAGCAGCAGGAACATCTGACTTGTACCAGGCACAGGATCGTGCCAGCTGCAACAAGATCTTAACCACTTATCGCGGATGAAGCGGTGCTGCTGGATAACTACAAGACACTTGCCCTCGACAACCGCTGGAATAAGGTTCCCAGTTTTGTATGTTACGGTGCTGGAAACTGTCATTAGTAAAGCCTGTAAATTAATATGTTGATCTCTCAAGTTTTTCTCATCTTCCCAAACATTGCTTTATTATAAAGAAACTCCAACACCGGAAGCTAAAACTTCGCGTCCCCCGTAGCCATCTTTATAGCTTCATTCGATTACTGCTGTCGAACACCTTTGAATCTCTTTGAGGAAGTGGCACAACACCCGACGGTAAAGGTATCAAATATTCCACCGTGAATATTTCTCCACTGGTACAGGAGCCTGGGTAGCAACAGTCTCGGAAAAGCCGCCTCCCCGTTCCCATCACCGAGGTGACACTCTGAAACACTGTCCTGCTAGAACACGTACGAAGACAGGAGTCGTGATAACCTAGAAAGCATACGAAAGACCCGACTGATCTAGCTTCCTGCTCTCACTCTTCGGGCGCTGTGTGTTCTAGGCTAATCATAAGGTGGGTGTGTCAGATACATGAATCAACTCTGAGAACTAATAAAGTCCAGAACAAGTACCAAAAAAACAGTAAACGGCAGCGCCCGTTCTTTCCCGCGCAGCCGCCCTAAGTCCCGAGGTGACCTCAACGCGACAGCCCGTTGCAAGCCGCCAGTTCAGTGCCGACCGCGGACCCAGCTGTGTTACTCCGCCGCGCTCGGACACTTTTACCTTGTAGGGGGCTCTTGGTCTGCCAGGTGTAGAATACACCATCTACACGCTTAATTTATTCGTTGATACTCAGCTAGTGAAACGATTAGTGAATGCTTTATAAATCCATTGGCGTATTTTTTGGAATCAAATGTAAATCACAACTATATATATATACATATATATAGGTGTATCAATGTTATGAAAATTATTTTGTGTATATATGTGCTGAGTCTGTGCTCTGATGTTACTACAACAGTCTGACAAGAGTGCATACTTCATCACTGTTACTGGAGAAAGCAACTATGAGTCTGGTGGTTTAAATCACAAGTGATAAAACATCTAAAACGTATTCCATTTATATCAACGATGGCGCCAAATATTCCCTTGAGAGATAATTGGAACGATAGTGACGAGACGAGCCAAGAGGTAGAAGTGGAACTGCAAAGGGGGCCAGTGGCACAAGTTCCTGAAGTCTTCGCCTCGCACCTTCCACAGCATTTCCAGGATCCTGACAGCCCGAACCTCCACATTCTACAGCGTCACGACATCCCTGGCAGGTCACATCATGGAACCACAAAGTCTCCAAATAGCAGCTCTGGCTCGACCCTCACGCCCTTTAGACCCTCCAGTGTCAAGTCTCAGGGGTTAGAGGAGGTCTCTACTCAGCCCGACAGTATTACGGTCTCGGAAAACAAGACCGATGCCCACGGTGTGGATGATGAAAACATAGGCCTTCGCCGTCGTCCTCATAACAATGACAAAACTGTGTCACAGGGACCGACAGTAACCACACAAGCAACAAGGTTATCTCCCGGTCGTCACCAGATTTCCAGCAGACCCCAGACTCCGGGTCCTGGATTGAGTGGAAGTGACACACCGGGCAGTTTTTTGCACATTACCAAAAAAACAGGAGACAGAGTCGTCCCATCCCGATCGCGGCCACGATCTACAACACAGAACGTTCCTTATCCCTCCACAACTCCTACCAGTATAGACCACGGCGTCCTTAAGCTCCCAGGTCACGAACCAGAAGCTCCAGCTGACCTGGTACTCGTCCATCACGAACGAGCCATCGACACCCGCAACCAGACAGGTCTCAACGGGATCTTCGTGCGGGATGATTCCACCGTCATCACCCCTCAAGGCACGTATCTACTCCCTCGTAGTTTGTGTATCATAGTTACCCCATCACGCAGGTTTCATGATATTGTTGTTAATGATAATAGTAAATAATGATAAAATCAATAATAATGATGGTTATCATAGTAATAATAAAGAACAAATCCATAACTAATCATAGTAATGGCCACCTATAGTTACAACACACTACAGGTAACGCAGCAACTTTCACATAGCAGACAACAAGTGGATCATAAATGTATTGTTACATCATGTGACTAATCGTACCTATCGTCTGAACGTTACATTGTTTGTCACTGTGCAATATTAGTTATAATGAAGCCAACTGTGGTAAAGTCTGTGGTTGTAACAAATGACGAGGCCACACCATCTGTTCTAACAAACAAAATGTCGCAGGCACACGTCAGGTGTTCCTTTACCATATTAGATTAAGTTTCGCCAATTTACAATTACCAGTTTAGAGCACCTCATACAATGTTCGCATTCCCAACCAATTCTGTTCCTGGTAACAGAAAAAACCTAGAACATCGGGCAATATGGTACATAGAAGGGAACGCATACCATAAACCTCCATAACTTAACGAAGCCAAAAAAAGACATTCACCTGAAGAGAAGAGCGAGGATAATGCCATGCCCGTAGGTGGAGACCCTCTTACATAAGATGGTACTGGATCCTCTCTCATAACTGCTTGCCAGAGCAACACCAAGAACAATGATCACTTTATACATAAGATTATCGATAAGAATTAACGAGACAAATCCTTACGAATTACGAAAGCTTCAAATGCTTTCCTGTAAAGTGACCATATTTCACTGTTGTATAAGTCGACTTTCTCATGATGTCATCGTCACAGTTTCCAGATGCATAAATCATTTTCTTTCCCCTGCAGTGATTACAGTTGCTGCTCTTTGCTCTCCCTCCCACTACACGGTAATATGAAACTCGCTCCGTTCTGACGGTGACAGTTAATGTACAACTATTTCCGAGGTTAAGAAAAACCTTAAGGTTAATACTGTCAAGACGCACACTCTCTCTCTACCAGTATATTCAGGTTCCTCGTCCCCCACTCCCCCCGAAGGACTCATTTGCATATCCTTCAGGCCAATGGTCTGGGAGGAGGAGCAGAGGATACTAAGAGCTGCAGTGAATCATCGGTCTGGTTGATGTACAAATCTGTGGTTAATAGTTTATCTTTCCTGTGATGCTGGCTGGGTCTATACATTAACATTCTTCAGACTCTTAATGCTAACCCATACACACTGGTCAAGCTGGGTTTTATTAGTCATGGATCAAATATTTAGGAATGGTTTGGTGTGTTGCTGGTTAGTATCAGTGTTTCTTCTTCTTCCGTCTCCCCCCCCCCCCCTTCTGACGTCACGGCTTCAAGAACTCCCAAGTGTCGAGCCTCCAAGTTTCTAATCTTATCTTGAGGTCTCGTATTGCAACCTGTTCCTGTGAAGAAAAAAAATCTTCAGCGAAATGTATATGTCACTCTAGCCAGGAGCATCATCCCGAAAAGTTATATAAGAGAGAATTTAATCTTGTGCGCCAGCCTCAAGGTCTGTACGGCGCGCGCAGCACTAGGTCGTCTGGGATTTCTACGGGAAGTGATGAAAGACACGATTCCCAAGCAGTAGTGAGCGTCAGCATCGTCAGCGCCTGCGGTGTCCACGGATACCGTTAACTCCGGATGGTTGTCTCATTCGTCATCCACAAGAGGAAGTTCCTTACCAAACCTTGTGTCTATCGTCACGTCAACATAAAGTCTGATGCATTTAGTTTATTCATCATGACTCATCTGATAACAATACATATACATTACTTTTAGTTAACTATATTTTTTCTGACAGAGTTGTTCGCCGTTTTTAGCAGGTAAATCATACAGGAAGGATCTCCAGGTAGCCGTGATCGCTGTGTCTGCCGGCTCTGTGTTGGCGAGGCCCCGGGCTGTTGTGCTCGCCCGCGCTGGCTTGCCATACTAACATTGCTTGATATTTGCAAACAAACTCTCGGTGTGTGAAACAGCTGGATGCCTTTTGATTACCAAGTTTACGTACACGTAGCTGACAAACCTGATGATGGTGGTGAGTGGTGTGTTGCTGTGAGAGAGAGAGAGAGAGAGAGAGAGAGAGAGAGAGAGAGAGAGAGAGAGAGAGAGGCAGGCAGAGACAGAAAGAGAGACGGGACGGGGGACAGCGTGAGACAGATAAGACAGAGGGAGAGACAATGGGAGACAAACAAGTCACAGCTAACAATGGCTACTGAAATACTTTTCTTCACCACAATTAAATACTTCTCGTACCCGAGTTCCCTGTTAAACCTTCTCTCATATAAAACATTAACTTGTCAACTTAAAATCTCCTCATATTTTTTCTTACCAGACAACCTAGTAGTGGGCCAATCAGGCCTCCTGTTGTCTGTCTATCCCATGTAAACTCATGCAAGCCACATACACCCAACCTTACCACACATTACCCAAGCCACGAGTCCAATGTAGCAAGCCTGTCCTCTGACATACCTCCCCAGACCACTTGATATTACTCAAATTCTCTCTCTCTCTCTCTCTCTCTCTCTCTCTCTCTCTCTCTCTCTCTCTCTCTCTCTCTCTCTCTCTCTCTATCTATCTATCTATCTATCTATCTATCTCTCCCTCCTTCTCCACTATTAATTCTTAGGTAACAAAGTGGTATGGTAACCAGCACACTCTCCACACACTTCCATCCTATGATAATCAGAGCCTCCTCACCCTGTCCGACCAGCGATCATGACGACCCAGCCTGTGTGGGGTGTGTGCCCAGCGCTCCCCCAACACGATCCTGGGAGTGGGTCAGGTGCACGGCCTCCCTCCCCCAACCTTCCTTCCCACCACTGCAAAACATTCTTTTCCTGCCTCCTCCTCCCCTCTTCCCATGTCTCTTCAGCCACAGAAATCAAACATTATCATGGAATCCTCCCCCTTTCACAGGAGTCACCCCCCCCCCTTCCAAGGGGACCAACTCCTCCCACAGTAGTCACTCCTTCCAACAGCAGTCATCCCCTCCCACAGGAGCCATCCCTTCCCACAGTAGCCACTCTCTCCCACAGAGGCGATCCTCTCCAACTGGAGTTACCCATTCCTAAAAGAGCCACCCCCACCGCCAAGCGCCACACGCCGTTAATAAGTTACGGTACTGGCATTTTGGAGGCGTCTGGCAACGAGAGTTTGGTCGTTATTTCCCCAGTTTTAATTTCGTTTACATTTGTGGATCCTTGTGAGTGTCAGGGGAAGCAGAGGTACACACACACACACATTCAGAGGACATGTGCACTCAAACAAGAGAGAAATTACATATGCACTTTTTCACAGGAATATATATATATATATATATATATATATATATATATATATATATATATATATATATATATATATTCACGGATACCACAGCTCCTTATACAAAGCCAGGCCCCACAGACCTATTTGATAGTTTACACCTGACGCTTCATATGCCTTGGTTTAGTCCATTGACACCAAGTCCATTCCAGTATTCTACATCATTCCTATTCACTCTATCCCGTGCACGCCTTCCATTCTCTTGCATATTCAGGCCTGATATCTCAAAATCTTTTACACTCCATGCTTCCATATATATATATATATATATATATATATATATATATATATATATATATATATATATATATATATATATATATATCTTTTCTTTCTTTCATACTATTCGCCACTTCCCGCATTAGCGAGGTAGCGTCAAGAACAGAGGACTGGGCCCTTGAGTGAATATCCTCACCTGGCCCCCCTCTCTGTTCCTTCTTTTGGAAAAAAAAAAAATGAGAGGGGACGATTTCCAGCCCCCCGCTCCCTTCCCTTTTAGTCGCCTTCTACGACACGCAGGGAATACGTAAGAAGTATTCTTTCTGCCCTATCCCCAGGGAGGATATATATATATATATATATGTGTGTGTGTTTGTGTACTGATCCAAAACAAACTTCCAGAAAGATGTGTTACACTCCAACTCTGACACATCCTCAGTCCTCGCATAGTACAACACGCCAGCACTTAACGTTAACATGCCTTAAAACGTTAAGATTCTTTGTGGCTGACGATGATTAACGAAGCATAACGTTGACATTCTGGCTTGCTACACACACTCGTACTCTACCAGACACCAATCTACTCCCCACACGGCTGCTTGCAACCTTGAGTCCGAGACTCGTCTCGTAATAGTTCTCATCTGTTACTTTCATCACGAGAATATCTTCGCTTGGTCTGTACATAGACCCCAGCATTACTGCGGAACCTCCACTTGTGTTTGGCTTGGAAACCCGTTCTGATGTGCTGACTTACAGCTGGGTTTCCAGGACTGATGATAGGATATATCGAAGTCCTGATACGTCTTGCTTTCATATCACATTTGACAGATTATAAGGCTCTTTAGTATCATTAGCATGATAAATCTGACTTATCAGTTGTACGGACAGATATGATAATGCCTACATATCGTGTGCCTACTCTGTTCATCGCACTTTTTTGTGTAAAACTTGTTTAGTGCAATATGAGCCCGTTTTCCTTCATCGGAAACAAAACTTTTGACCCTGATCCTTGACGTTACAATATTAAGACGATAATTGTTTGCTCAGGTGAAATGCGGGAGGGAAATGGTACGTGTCAGGTGCCGGGCGTGAGGAAACACCACGGGTGTGTGTGTGTGTGTGTTACGAGGGCCAGCCAATGTGTTACAGGGTCAGGTCACGCGCTTCTCTCCTATTTTCCTTGACTACAATACCTTCAGTCTTATATGTGACGACATGACGTCCATCCTATTCATCACTATACATGAGGCAATTTGTGAAATCAAAGTGATTTGGATGTCAGTCAGAGAGAGAGAGAGAGAACCACATCTGTCGACAGATACATTTCTTTGTTTCCTATAATCGCTGATCGTAACAGTTTAGGTAAAGTGATGATACAAGTCAGAATAAGTCTTCAATGCATGATGTTGAGTCATTTGTAGAATCGTCTCACCATTCACTATGCCCATGCTCATGATCCTCTGAATCAAGACGTACAAAAAACTGTACTAAAGCTTACCTTAAATATTTAGGAGGTTATTACCTTCTTTCAGATCACAAATACAGACTTTGCGGTAACTAGTTAATAGAGCTCTCCACTGTGTGATACTCCTCTGGCAGTAACCTCTAATGGATTTTAGTAAAAAGAAATTTTATTGTCTTGATATTTCCAGAACATTTCATCGGGTGTTACACTTGCCAAACTTCATTTTTTCTATTTCCAGCTTCTTTGTGTTCTTCGAATCATAGTTTCATTACCAGTCGTTCACTGCGGTAGATGTTTCCTTCTATCAGTTCCACATATCAGTCTGGCCACTGCTCTTGTGAGCAATCTGGAAGTCCTGGTCGATAAGACCTGGAGCTGCGGCAGGTGTCTGCCCGCTGCTGCCACAGTTTTGTGTGGAGTTCCGTCTTTTGACTTTCCATCGTTAAGAGTCAAGTCTGACACCCACTAAAGACTCTGAATTGAAATCTGCCGTATTTCTTTTTTTCTTCATATATTCATTATTTTACTTTCCTATTCGACAAGGTCATGCTTGGGTCAAGCTCTTGCAATCGTCATGAAGGCTCCTGTAACAAATAATTCACATCAAACGTCATCCATGTTCGTGGAGTCTGTTATACAGGAATGTAAACATCTTGCATCAAGGTTCCGGGAACATAAGCTAAGCTTTGTTAGCTCAGTGTTTGTGATTCAGAATGATAACAATGATATGGGCTGTGGATTGCTGGGCGCGTATCAAAGGCCGTGTGTATCCAAACTTACCTATGCAGCTCCCACGCTTTCTGCAGACAAATGATCACAATTATTCAGACAACATCTAATATAGTAACAATATAATTACTCGCTTTGGTGACATTTTCGTCTTTGTCATATGAACTGTTTTAAACGCAAGAAATCAATATGCGAGCCTTTCCAGCCTCATTGAGGAAATTTTACTGTTATTAGAGATTATCAATATAACAGGACACAACACGTTTATTAAACTAACATCCAAAAAATGAATTAGAAGTTGAAATTGTGAATATTTTTTCATTCCTTTTCGAATGATTTTTAGTAACATATGAGACATGTCTGAGTGTGTGCGGGTTCTTGATCCTGAGGCCGCTGTGTCTGGACTGGGTCTATGGCCAGGTGGCCAGTGATGGTAGAACAACCAGACTGGAGCGTCCGTAGGATGACAGAAGGGAAATCCAGTGATCATGTTCATCAGTTTTGCTCATCTGTCTTAAGTGTCTTGTGGCCGGGCCCGTTCCCACTGGTACCTTCACATGAGAGCTAAAGTTAAATATCTTTTTCAAATACCATTTATCAGTTTCCGTTTTGCTATCTACACTGAATTATTTACTAGATTCAGTGAGGGCTTCTCCTCTGGCTTCTTCCTCGAAATACCAGAAAACTAGAAATAAAGTAACCAAGCGACAGACTGCAACATGACTTCCAGTTCTTCATCTTTGTGAGTTTGAAATCATTTCCATGAACCAGCGCGACGTACACTTCATTTCCAGTTCCCTCCAGCGGGCCAGCGCTAACTCTCCTGAACTGATATGCTCAACCGTTGATGAATTCTGGGAAAACTAATCTTACTGAAGGTCATCTCCTGATGCTCAGCTTTGACAAGAAGTTCTCTGCTTTCCTGGACACGACGGTTGTTGAACTCCAGTTTCCTGGACTGATGTTTTCTTAGATAATGACGTGGATAAAAATATCTTGCCAGACTTATTTTTCTTGAGTCTCCACTTTCTAAATCGACCTAACGTACGACGGTTTGTGGGAATGAATGTCTAACGTTGGATAAGTCAGCGGATATGATGATCCACTTGTCAAGTGGTGCATCGTCAGCTGATTATTGCCAAGGTGATCTTACTTAAGGTTGTAAACAGATTTTACATTGTTCCTCTCTGCTTCACCAGCTGCAGCACGAGATCTCACTTACTGTAACAAAATTATATATGGAATCAAATGATTTTTTAATCGTATTTTTGCTGCGTAATTATTTTGTCTGAGGAGAAGGAGGCTGTTCTGTCACTGAAACTTTCTCCTCATAATACTTTGAATAATCGTCTTAATTTGTCCCATTTTATGGCAGTTAAACAGACAATGTTAAAAACCCTAATTATGATAATGCTATAATCATATACGAAATTACAATGTCTGACCTAGAACTTATATATACATATATATATATATATATATGTATATGATCTGAAAAGTGTTAATAACACACTGGGTAATGTAACAGGAACGTCCCGCATTGGAAAAGAAAACAAGAAATAGAAAAGCTGGTATATTTCGGTCTATACTCTAAAGCGGAAATATACCAGCTCCTATTTCGAGTTTTCTTCTCCAATGTGGGACGCTGCTGTTTATATATATATATATATATATATATATATATATATATATATATATATATATATATATATATATTACATATATGTATATTCAAAATTCCCTGTTCGAACAAGCAATTCCACATACAACTCAAAAGCAAAATCCTTTCAACTGGCCTTTATTAACGAAGTAATCACAAGAGTTAACATTTGCGAAAGTAAACTTCACTGTTACTGAGTTGTTAGTATACATGGAGGAAACGAGATTACATCCGCCGTAATAACGTCTTTACTCCCGCAGTTTCTATCCAAATGGCAATGTTACAGTCAGGTTATCAAACTTCTTCACCGTGACGGCTTCACCGTGACGGCGTTAGCGGTAGTAACACAAACAACTCTACCGTGACGTTCAAACCGTTTATTAGGATCTTAAATTCAAGTGTTCCCTGCGTCTCAGGAGTGTGTGTACACGATGATGAAAACCTTATGCTTCGTCACCTTGTGGAGGAACCTTCTGCTGAACTACCTTGTCTCCGTGTATATCATTGAGTTGGGACGGGCCATCTGCCCTACTATCCTGTCTCCATATCCAAAAATTAGAACTTTTAGAATATTTCTACCGTCCTGCAGTAGACAGTATCATCATACACCATCAGAATATCTCTCATGTCTTTCCCATGTACTCACATGACTAAAACAGGCGATGTTTAATGCCACGGATCGTAAACACAGCAGTTTATAATGAAAAAAAATTTCCGATACCGATTGTTCGGCTTTTATGACTGTTGACTGTGAAAATAAACAACTTCACGATGAAACAATGCAAGGTTGCGTCCGCTTCTAGATTAATAGTCATGAGCCGAGTGATGTACTGATCTACTGTACTGACTTTGACGTACAAAACTCTGAATAACGTTCGTGATACAGGTAGTGATGTTGCAGCATCACCCGTGTAGCTACAATGGTGTCATTAGGAACATGAATGCTGGTGTCAGCCCCAGTCCGCCTCCCTCACCCTCTATTCAGACTGCATCGAGCGGACCGTGACGTGCGCCTGTCAAGCGTTCGCCACTGAGCCACAGGAGCCGACAACCGCGTCCTTCGGAGGTGATCTATCATCACCGAGATCCGTGACTGTACTCGTGAAGCAGCAGTACACAAGGACAACACTATTAGAACAACCGCAAAAATAATTGTGGACGAGATAACCGCTGGTCTCGGGACGGGATGGTTTAGCAGGATGGAGAGACTCGTAATAATGGATCGTGAATGGTGGCAGAACCTTCCATAAGAGGATGGTAGCCAACTGAGTCACCAACACGATAAGCATGAAGCTTCCAGAGTGAACCAGTGATACATGGAATGTCGTTTTCTTTACTTCATTTCTAGACGGTTACCTTTTACTAAACCTATTCAGCGTCGCCGACAGTGCGCTGTTATCTTCACCTGGACCCTTTGTTACCTACACCTGGCTTCTGTATGACTTTCACCTGTGCTCTGTTTCACCCTTACTCAGACCCAATATCGTCTGTATGTGGTGGACTGCTTCATATTTCACCTGGGTACTGTGTATGTAATCACATCCACGCAGTATATACCCACACGTGACCCACGCAGTATATACCCACACGTGACCCACGCAGTATATACCCACACGTGACCCACGCAGTATATACCCACACGTGACCCACGCAGTATATACCCTCACGTGACCCACGCAGTATATACCCTCACGTGATGATAGCGTTAGTTTCACTTAGCATATTCAATTTCACCCAGCCATCGCCTTTCACAATGTTACCAACCTCATTTCACTTTCAACTTTGTTTCATGTTATCAACGGAGACTAGTAAACCCCTTCACCTTGGAACTAACGCTGCCCCGCCGGGGTATTACATCATCTCAGTCTGTCAATTTCAAACAGGCAGCTTCACCTTAACATGGATTGGTATCGTCTTATTATGGTCCAGTTTTATTTTCTCCAAATGCAAACATATAAAAAGGATAAAACCACAAAAAATACTCGAACTTTATCCGTCGAGACCGTCAGGAATAATTTCTCTTTACTACCTCACAATCTTCTTCATTTCTTATCATAATATTCATATTTCCATTACTTCTTCTCTAACAGTTTATCCTGGTGAACTTAAGCGCTTCAATTCTTCTCCGTCCGCTTACATTCCACAACGAGTTCCCGAGTTTATACCAATATCTTACCGAATTTCGTGACCACTTCCAGTAACCAACTGTAACCATCGATCACCCGCGCCTTTACCCACAGAAAGAGAAACTTTTCCCACAGTAATTCTTACGACGCAGTCCGCGCGGCAGCCAGTGCTGGCACCGCCCTCACTGTTGGCCCTTAAAGCTGTGTAATTACATACTTTCCACAACAGTCCAAAATGGACTTGTTGTTGCCGCTGTTTGGCGCTACCAGCCCTGACTCGCGTACGTCTACTGCTATATGTTTCCTCTATATAATGTTGATGTTCCTGTTGAATTCCCATTGCCTCTGGTGTAACCTTATGCCATTATCAACTTGTAATCTTCGTTACTCTGTAAAAACTGAAAATGTAATGTTAACTTCTCTCAGAGACGATTCATTCTAATACCGTATAGGTGATTTCTGATATAGTCATTCGTCCCTTTTCAACGTTTCGTGTTTGAGCGTTTTCTTTACTAGTACTTGCCAGTATAACTCTCAACCCAGTGATGTTATCTTTCCTCCTGCTGGCGCAGTATGCAGGATCCAGTGTCCATCTACGTAGCACCTGTCGACCGATCCATCATAGTTTTCCTCCCCTCTGACTCCAGCAATAAGAGCACATGACCTGACTTCTGCAAATGACCTGACCTCTACACATGACCTCAACCGGACACCGTCTCTGTTCGTACGTTGAGTCTCTATAAATGTACATCATGATGTTGCTTTCATTCATAACCATCACCAGAGCGAGCGGGTGAGTGTCTTCATCATACGAAGCAACTGGTACTTGCGCGCCTCCGTGACCTCGCTCAGCACTGTGCCACGTCATTTCCATTGTCCGCCCGACAGAATCCAGTTCTTTTTATATTCTTTTTAATCCTTTTTACCATCACTTCAAAGGGTTTAATGGATACGAAACTCGTTACTTCCGGGTCAGAGTTACAGTGTGATGATGTAATCTGTGTTGTGTACAATGAAGTCCTCTGGTGTATGGCATCCATTTTCTGTCTTTCTAACCCACACACTCTCTCTCTCCCTCCCCATCTTGGTACGTGGGTGGGAAGCAGGTAATCACCGCCCAGGAAGGTACACCACCGGTACTACCCACCTGGCTGTCAGCAGGCTTAATGACGGCCCCGCTGCAAGCCAGCACTTCATCGGCTTTTAGTTTCCCACCTTTGGCCCAGGTAGTTGTCTTTTCTCTTCGCCTCGCCTACACGTGAGCCGCTAACATTCATTTCAGAAACATGCAACAGCTCCATCTGACGCATAACAACACGTAACTCACACGACTCGTTCTTCATAACACTATATTTATCTGCAGTGAACGCTTCACGCTACTCGCCATAAGGTCGGTCTCTCTCTCTCTCTCTCTCTCTCTCTCTCTCTCTCTGAGATCATGACGTAATAACTTAATATAAAGTTTTACTAATTAGATACGTTTTGTGTGTGTGTGTGTGTGTGCTCGCCAGCGTGACTATGTACGTATCCGCGTATGTAAATGTTCTGTACGAGTGTTCTACCGTTATATGCGTATGTACATATGTGTGTGTGTGTGTGTGTGTGTGTGCAGGAATGGCCCCGGAGTGAAAGGAGGGGCCGGGGAGCTGTGTGTTGAGGCAGGGAGGTGGAGTGAGGTGTTGCCGTAGAACAGGTTTCACATAACATATCATCTCCCCAGCACCAACCACTTGGCTGGAACAAAGCACGGCTGGTCTCATTCCAGGAGATACCACTTCTCGCCCACACATCACAACACCTCGAAAATAAGTTAATTTCATCGCAGTATAACAACTTGACACGATTTTGAGGCTTTCGTAGATAGGAAAGTGAACAAATTGTTTAAAATTTCATAGGTGAAAAGGCGGATGCAAGTCGCTGCACCCTCACGTGACCATGAAAAATCATAGTTATGACGATGGCCATCACTTGGGCCCACGCATAGTTGTTGCTAAGGATTTAAAGTTATGCAACGCCGAAAAAAAAGCCAGCGTTGCCAAGGTTTTCGCTTGGGTCAGCAGACAGGGAGTAAGACCCTGTTGTTAAGTCATTAGTGATCATAAAAGGTAAAGGAAGCCAGCAGCAGCAGCTCGACCACAAGCCAGCCTGGTGGCGCAAGAAAGCTGGTGAAGAACACTCCTCCTTCATACGACAGTGGCGATTTCTCTTTCATGTAAGACAAGAATTAAATGATAAAAGTTATCCTTGCGGTCGTCTGGTCTTATTATCTTCCTTCCATGCTGAGCGGCTCACGGGTTCCGCCGATAATGATGACTTGCTGGGTTCAAAGGTCATCACGATCACTACAAAACGAACACGAGTGTTGATGCAGCCCAGGTCTACGGTGACTCAAGCCATGGTCAGGATGATGAAATGATTATTGATACGTCAGAAAAACATCAGAATAAAGAAACTGACTGTGAGCGAGAGGCTACGTACGTCTGGGACTTTCACTTCCGCTGCAGTAAACACGTTTTGACCAGGGTTTCAGAAACTCATGATCGTTGGAAGGTGAAAAGTAATTAATCAGGTAGGGGGAAGCAACAGCTGGTAGGTAACAGTCATTTACTTATGAAGGTTTAAGTCAATTAGTATCATATGTTGTATGAGAAAATGGTTGAGTGCGTGTGGGTATGTGTATTCATTTGTGTGTGTGTGAGCGAGAGTGAAAGTGTGATTGTAAGTGACTGTGAAAATATTTAGAAATACATTCATCAGAAACTCACAAACCTGTGAGTGTCTATCAATCACAGCTCAATTAAAAATTTACGTCTGTAGTGCCTGGAGACCATTGGTTCCAACAGATGCAACCACAACCTGACAACACAATTGCTGGAAAGCCACAACCTGACAACACAACTGCTGGAGAGCCACAGCGGCTGACGCCCACACAGTGAAAGTTAAGCAACACGAAACCCAGAGGAAGGCTGTCAGTGGAGGGCGACCTAACTATCCATACATGGTAATGGTTAATACATATCAATGAAATAATTAGATGACTCTGCGGAGTGAGAGAAAGATTCACGTGACTCTTGATTTTTCTTACTGTGCTGAAGACAACCAAAATATCGATCAAGACGTTTAATTATATCAGTATTGACAACTCCCAAGACCACTTTCTGCAAGGCTTCTGAAGGTACCTACACTCCACACAGGAGCAGGGAAGTATTGGACTGATCTGGAGGGTGAAGCTCCTCGAAAAGATTGTATTGGGTCCGTCCACTGATGGAGATACCGCCTCGCCGAAGATGACTTAGCTCTGGAGTGGGAACAACCTGCAGGAGAGAGAGAGAGAGAGAGAGAGAGAGAGAGAGAGAGAGAGAGAGAGAGAGAGAGAGAGAGAGAGAGAGAGAGAGATGCGTTAAGTTCGTTATATTCAAAGTCAGATGCAGACTTAGTAATGTGGCCGGCGTTAACCAACAGCTGTAGTGAAGGATAACGAAGTTCTGAAGATAGCAGAGTTTCATCATGCACCAGGAATGATCTATCTTTACGTAAAGCATGGATGATATCTTACGTGTTTTGTCAAGATAACAGCAAAAGAGAAAAAGACAAGATATGAGAACAAAACACATGAATACAACTTGCTTCGCCTTGAAGTGTGTGGCGTGACTCGTTTCACAAGAAATACCTGACCTACCGGCACAGTCATAACATAAACATTCTACCTGACCATCAGCATTGATTTCATCTGACACAGGATACATGGCATCTAACTGGGCTAGAGTTACATATAACTGGCCGGGCGTTACATATCACAGAGTATTTACGAGAAAGTAATAATTGCCCCTAGGAATGGTTTGTTCTGTGAGAAGCCCAGAGAGCAAGCCACCTGCAACAACTGCAGAATTAAAGAACAGTCTCAAGGTTACTGTTGTTGCTGCTGCCAGGGTACTTGTATCGCTGAGAGAAAGAAGAAATAGTGAATGGATTAAAGTTTACAATCTGAAAATTATGGAGGACACTATCTTACATATGACGTAGGGTACAAAGCTATCTTAACCAAGAGGTTGCAATTATCGTTTTGATATATTAACACTAAGTAAACAAAGACGAGGCACTTTTTGTCTTTTGATTTAGATTCAAATTTTGCTTGACGTGTGTTCCGTGCAAGGCCTCCTCGGTGATCGCAAGCGTATGGTCTAATGTCACTAACCCGATTCACAGGACTTGTGTACCTAAAAACTAAACTACCATAAAGTAGACTACAGAAAGTATAGTATCGAGTGTCTCGTCTAGGCCATATATAGACAAATACAAATTATGCTTAACATTTCCACAGTTGAATAACATACTGGAGTCTAAAGTCATCATACCAGTCAAAGGTAACAGAGGGCGAGGGTAATGTCCTGCTGGCTCGTACCCACAGTTTTTATAGTATGAACAACTTGATGGCGAGTGATTGTTGCTACTGCAGCTAAAGATCATTGTGGGTTGTCTCGCACCCAGACACTTTGAAAGGTTAGCGGCGGAGACGAGGGAAATGGGTGAAGGTCTCTCTCACCCGGGGTGTCTGGCAGGAGGGTCTGGTTTAGGTGAACACCAGGGCTCTCCTTCATGGCAAACCAGCCTCTCATCAGCCATCCCTCTCCTTTCACATCCTTATCAAGCATTTGTCTTCTACACATTTCTCTCTCCTATACCAAATACCCGAAGTATCGGAGTCCTTTCACCTGAGATACCTCTGGCTTTGTAAAATTTCTCCCTCATCAGAACACCTCATCCTTCACACCTTCCCATCAAACGCAAGACACGTCTCTCCCGTCATAAGGTATCCAAGTGCTTCACATCCTTATCAGCAGACACTCTCCTCATGTCAGAACCCTCTTCCCTCACGCTAGGCAACTTTTTCACTACATGCCCATTTCTTTTATGCCCAAGCAACCCTTTCCCGCCACAGCAGATGTCGCTTCCCTTTATCATGGACATTTCTCTTGCTAGAGAGCTCTTCCATCTCACACCATATATCTTTCTCACCAACCTCTCCTGTATACCTGCATACCAGACAGCTCTTCCTCTTGCAATACTTTCCGTTCCTTTTCATTCTATGAAACCATTCCATCATATATCATAACTCTCTCACTATAGACATTCTTACTGACATAATACCAACATCCTATTTTTAGTTGTCATTTATCTCCCCCGACGCCATCCTGTCCACAAGTGTCTCTCTTCTCACGCTAGACATTGCTCTTATTAGGAATCTTCTTTCACTTTTGCAGGTGTCAAGCGATATTTTGATCGCTGAAAAAACGTTCCACAATGTGACGGTACTGAGCGAAATTAGGTGCAGCATAACTGAGCATGCAACATGAACGCAGTACTCGGCAAGATACTGCGTCATATTATTGCTGTATGACCGTTGGCAACTCAAGGGTGGGCCGTTTTGATAACTGTACTTCACTGCACCAAGAAGCTTTGGAACTCTTAAACCTCTCATGTCTTTTCCAATAACTACGACCTGGCACTTTTTAATAAACAAGCTTTTCACTTCCTCCAAAACTATCATCATTATACAAAATGGCAGCACAGAATAGAAGGGAGAATAATCATGATGATGGCTATAACATAAAAGAGGTTGCCAACACCGGTTATGTGGTCCTCGCTACATTAACTATACATATCCTTTGTACATCTTATGATCAAAGATCCTACAACTAACACAAAAGGATAGCAGCCTCTGTTGTATACCCCATACGGTAAATGTACTTGTTCCTTAGCCATTTATTTACAAGTCAGAAACTTTGCTTGACACCGGATCCTCCTCTCATTCATACTAGGCATCCCTCTCCCCACGTACCAGACACATACACCCAACATCCGTCTCATCACGCGTACATCCTCCTCATTCCAGACAAGTTGAACTGACGCCTGTTTGCATTCATAGCCGACCTCCCTCTCCCAGTACATTCTTCTCTTCCTTTAGCAGCCGCACTTCAAGCATCTTTAGAGAGATTCGTCATATTGGATGGCCATGCCTCTCTCCTCCTTATAGCAGACACTATAAGAACAGCAACATCTCCCCCCGACCCATACCAACCAACGTCCTAGACCAGACAGCCTCCGTTCACCAGTTACCCCCAACATTACAGCCACGTTCTTGGTGTTACTCACCATCTGCCTGTATTTTGTCATTTCTTCTTCATCTATGCGAATGTTAGATGTCATGTTGCAAGTAAAAAATCGTTATCAACATTAGCATATCCCTTCTACTTCGCTATAGATTCATAAAGTGTACATAGGTAAGCTTTCTCGTCTTTTTTATCTCCAAATACGCGAGCGACGTTCATAAACCCTCATGTAAACGACTGTGAGGAAGCTTATGTAAGACAGTCAAGCAAAAACTGATCCACAACAACAGCGAAGTGTCCAGGACCGTGGCCGTGGAATGAGTGCGTTCGCGTTGCAGTTGACCACAGCCGCGCTCTCATAAGGCCAGTTGGAGGGTTAACCGCGCACTACAAGTTTGGCTGGGTTACGACCTGGGGTCACACTGAGCAGCAGCGTAACACAAAACTGATCAGACACATACGTATTTAGTGGCTCGTGTTTTATGGTGATCCAAGCCGCTCCGCCGTCGATATTGACCTTGAAATCATACATGAAACAGTAAATCTTGTAATTATCATCAGTGAAGGCTTTCGCGACTTCGTGTATGTTTTAGCACACTCAGGTAATACACAGGAACTAAGAGAATGCCGAAAATCTGTCCTGCTATTCTAGCATCCAAGTTTCTATTCAGGTACATTATGCAATCTTCTTTTTTTGGGAGAAATTCTTGTGTACCCACCGCAGCAAACCTTCCCTTCCAACACTCTGCCGCCCTCAAGAAGCGCCTTACGTAATGGGATGGGGGCCGAGGTGGTGGGGGTGCGAGGTTGAGGACCCCATCCCTTGAACGAGACACGAAAACGTAACCCACCCGACGCGTCGGGATGCAGGTATGGACCCAGCAGGCGGCCACTCTCAGACCAAGAGAGATAAAATGAAATGTTATCTCCAGTCATCCTCGCTAACGAGACACCCGTTCCTTGTTTACTACCGCTAAAGATTTGCATTTTTTCTATAGTTACTGAAGATTCCATCAACGTCCTGTTCAGTGTTGCTTGGCATCCTTATGACTGTAAATTATTACGACATCAGGCTTGCACAGGTGTGGGTACCTTCAATGCATTTCTGACGCTAACTTGTTTATAAGATCATAAGACAACGTTAAAACCACATCATATTTTTCCCCCATTTCATACTTATTCCTCGTACTTTTATCACGCATAATCAAGATTAAAAGTAGTAAAATAAAATCTGAGAATGCCACACATTTCACTATGGCACGAGCAGCAGAGCCGTCGTGCGTAAGGATAAAGAGGAACATTTCTATTAGACTCAGATATCGACACCAGCCACAAAAACAGGTCAGTCTATCGCGTGTTGCCCCCACCTCCATTCACTTCATGTCAGAGGAGCTCTTTCAACCCGGCAACCGAAACATCCTCACTTGTCTCCCAGAGTTATTCATCTTTTTGTCTGACTGTCTGGGCGGGCGGGCGGGCTGGCTGGCGGGCGGGATATCATCGTAAAAGAGATGACAGGGAATGTCTCCAGGTGTGTGGCGCTGATCATGACCGAAATTGTTTGCGAGACGGAAAGTGACTGGATTAAGTCAAAGTCCAGCCATCTTTCTTCACCCAGAAGGAAAGTCTTGTGTGTGAAAAATCTACCTGTTTTCCTCTCTCTCTCTCTCTCTCTCTCTCTCTCTCTCTCTCTCTCTCTCTCTCTCTCTCTCTCTCTCAGGCCCTAATCGATTTCATCTCAATTACGCTAGACTGAACCAGGTACCCATTTTATCGACCAAACCCCTAGGGAGAGATGAACAGCTAAGTTGACTATGGACCGACTGCCGCAACCAGTATTAGAACCTATGCGCTCGACCCTGGGCGGCCTGTGAATGCATCAAGGTCAGACACTAACCGCTTTACCACGGAAGTCCATACGTACTTTGCGCAGGTAAAGAATCCGTTACTTGTTATGTTCCAGTTTTATCTGTATTTCTGTCATATTTCTTCGAAAAATAGATTTGTTTTAAGATTAGGTTATCTGTTAAGATGAAGAAGCCTTTCATTAACACATGCACCCATTGTGAAAGACCAATAAGACCTCAAATCAATCCTTGAAATAACTACTTGTTTAATATCAATCATTATGCAAGAGTTATGATCAGCTGCATAAGATGCCCTGGATTTTCAAGGGACCAGATGAAGGTGCACAGCAGACCATCAGTCCCTCGTGTAGATTTGTGTTCAGTTGCTAAATATAAGCTGGAGAAAACATAAGTTTCTCCCAGTTTAACATCTTCACTGGTGAACATTTTTTTCCCTTATTCATAATTCGACCATTTCCACGTGATGCATCAAGCACCATCTTCTGCCGGAGTGAATTTTGCAGAGCTGGGGGCCCAGCCCCACGGGTTGGCTGAGCTGATCTGTATTGACTCGTGACCACCTCCTGCCTGCAGGCCGACGTGGATCATGTCCCACATCATTGTGACACCGGCCTGGCAGTCTCCTCTGCGTATGGAATCGTTGCATAAGTTTCTAATGACTAAACCTTTGTTAAACTTCATGATAGCCAGCGTCATGTTTCTCTCCACGCACAGCGTCGATCATTCAGACTGAGTTCCCAAGTGCAAGTTTCCGAAACCAAATCTCACAGTTTCTGTGCAAGTCCAGTTAAGGTTCAGGGAAAGAAACTACTATACACTTATCAACAGAGATGCGTAGCGCTGGCGTGTGGTGTGAATGAAGAATGCCCCTAAGGCAGTTTCTCCATGCATCGCTATGTGGTGACGACGATACAGCCGACACTGGTGGTCATGGTGACGGGTGGAAACGTCATGCACTCGAACAATACGTACTGGTTGTCATTGTGTTGGGTTGTGACGAAATAGAGTTATGTTGTTGTATTATTCCTGTTGTTCAGATATTCACACCTTGTGCATTTTACTCCAGCCATAGATGATACTGACCGACACTTAGAAATACGTTAACACATCGCAGCTCCCTGATCTGGTGAGGTACCTCCGCCATTATGACTGTACCATTATTAACGTGTTTGTTACAGGCGTCTGAACCTGTGTCAGTGCGAGGTTCCTCCCGCGGCGGAGGCCAGTGCCATACACAACTAGGAAACGTGCGGTATGATCCGTCGGGGGAGAAAACCGCGCGATAAAGCGTGAGTCGTGAGTCGCAGCGGCGATGAACCGTGAAGGCTAAAATAACAATGGCCAGGAACCGTTACGCGCGGGAGGAGTCCCACATTGGCGCGGGTACAGCCAAGGTTCTGCTGTTGCTGGGACGGGAGGAGGTATGTTGGCTGCCCGGGAGGCATAGAGTGATGGCCATTCTTTGAAATGTGGTCATTCTCGAAGGCCAGAATGATTGATTTTTGTCCTTCGTTCCATGAATGCCTCAGGAGGCTGAGGAGGGTGTAAAATGATTAAGCTACATTGATTATCAAAAAAATAATTTTTTGTGCACTTGGTATATTTCTAGTTTTGCAACTATATGCCAAGCTCTAGTTAAAAGAGGAAATACCCTTGGTTCTGGTGTGTACGAGAACGGTTTAGTGTAGGATGAAATACAAGATGTTATACTTTCATTCCAGACACAATCGGTTATCAGTTTAGTTCACCGTCCCTTGTATACTGTTTCAGTAAACTCATAATTCTCAGTTACGTACACAGAAAATATCAATTACCAAAATGCCATGAAGTCACTGATGAATGTATGACATGAAGCTTTCGGTGTGAAAGCCCCTCTCTCGTCAGCACTAGAAGCTTCCGCATTCAAGGTCAGGTCATTTGAATCATCACTTCTCAGTTTCCTGTCAGATATATATATATATATATATATATATATATATATATATATATATATATATATATATATATATATATTATATATATATATATATCCTTCCAGGTATTACTTACAATTACAGAAAATTGTTTGCTTCTTTCATTCACATATTTTCTCTTCAGATGACAGATCTGTCATAGTTAAGAGAGGGTGAGAGACGGTTGTCAGGTCAGTATTATCCTTGCCTGGTACACACACAGTGGCGGCTACCACGGGCTATGAAGCAGGGTGAACCCACACGAGTCTCAGACGGTGACAGAGTTCCTTGACTTTTGGGGATCACAGCCACGCACACACACAGGTCCTCAAGGCTACACCGCAGCGGACGTTCACCACCTCACTCACTCTCACACACACACACACACACACACACACAAAAAAAAAAAAAAAAAAAAAAAAAAAAAGAGAATGAACAAATAACCGTAGTGAGGCCTGATCACTGTGGGACAATCGCAAAGTGACACTAAACCATACTTTTCTCACTATTATGACACACACCGATCTCGTTCCCAAACAATAGAATCGTCAGCTGCTGGCAACCTAAAACACATTAAAGTGTATCTTTGGCTAAGCGTAAACCTAGTAAGAGATGAGCTGAAAAGTGGGTTAGATCATGAATAGTTAGATCATGAATAGTTAGATCATCGAGTGACTGTAGAATGAACACAGACGGTAAGCCAAGCGTTTAGCACGGAGAGAACTGACCCTCTGGTAGGCCCAGCTCACCCGTAATACCTTTCCACATCTCTGTTGTATTAGCGTGGCCCTCCCTGACGGTGTCTGGAGACCATACACATGTTTACCTTTCTTCTGTATCACATTGTGTTCTGTGTGTCTTGTTGCGAAAAAAACAACTGAATGAAAACCAAGACAAAACTGTTTATATGCTTTAATTCTATTTCGTTTAAGTGTAAAATTCTAAATCAAGACATAACTAGTTGCATTTTCCAAGAATTCCCCAGGGCACATCCATGTTGGAGAGAAACCTGAACTCGTTTTATTACCCTGCTATGAATTCACACGAAAGGTTGCCAAGGAGGAAAAGGGATGCTGAACATGCACATTTTTTCTAAGCTGTCTGGGACCTGCCTGTACCAGGTGCATTCCTCTGGGTTCACAATGAAATGGCTTTAACATTTCGATGAACAAATTCATGGTACAGCAGCGTTTGTATTGTAAAGAAAAAAAAAAGTCTTAGACTTTCCCTCGTCTTTATCACTTCGCACGCATCACGTCTTCGCAACTCCCATTTTCTTCGATGCTTTGTTGTTTTCTTAGTAAGTTCGTTGTGTTGGCATCACATTCCCAGCTCGCCAGGTCGGGGTGGTCACAACACATGCGGCTCAAATTCCTCTCTCCATTCAAACTACGTACCTGTCTCCTCTGTCAACAGTGCTGCTTCATGTCACACGAATGGGTTGTCCACTTTATCTATTGTTTTGGGGGTCTGAAGTGTCTCATAACATTGCCTTTTCTGTGGATCTTTTTTCTTTTTTTGAATATATCTGAGGATGTCATCCTCCGTCCCAGTTCTCGAGGAAGAGATAACCGTTGTATTAAGTTCAGCCAAATGAATGTGTGACTATAATGATACTGATATACTTAGCAGGTTCCAAGCTGGATAATTTGATGTACCATAACGAGAGCTGACCACAACATTTATACACATATGTTTCGTAGTTCTTAGTCATTACAAACTCTGAAGGTGAACCATGATAGTCCCTTCACTGCCCAGGCTGACCTTCACCGTGGATCCGTCAAGAATGACAGCTTAGACCCGTGGAATCCTCCTAGGATTATGATCGGTTACAACTGCTCTCCTCACATTCAACTGGCCACCCGCGCGCTCTCACTCGAAGGCCAGTTTTGCACGTAGACCCTAAAAAAGAATCCTCACGTACGCACCATCAGGAGGAGCGAGTCTACTCGAGTTCAGACTCGGCTCAGGCTTCAAAGTGGCTACTATCTGTCTGCCTCGTAATAACGGCAGCTGGTTTGTCTTGACTGCTTAACTCTGCTGCTGACCTCCTCCTATTAGCGCCCACTTTGAGGTCTGCGATGAAAGTGATAGATACTCTACTTGTGAAAGCTATAGCACTGGCTGCAATCTTGATATTCATTCCCAGCAAATATATGCTAATGTATTGATCTTTCGATCTGCTACGTTGATGTCAGGCCAAGAGCACTGATAGGTTAGTCCTGTGAAGTACCCTGAGCAACGTGAATTTAGGCGCTTTTTGTCCACACAAGTTTACGCTGATTTCGGCGATGCCAAACGGGACCTGCGAGTGAGAACTGGTGTCAACATGGTCGACTCTGGTCGCCTTGGGACTTGGTTTCGAGTTACATTGATTAATGGTTAATGTCAAGGACTCGGGATGGGAAATGTAAGACTTGAGAAAAAAAATAATTCAGGTATTGTCTACATTAATCTCCCCTCACATAGTGACCTCGTCCTTAATTGGGTGTCCAGCCCTCCGCCTGAAGCAATAGTTCAGAGTTCGATGACCTGCTTCCATCGTGTGGCAGTTCAGAGTTCAATGACCTCGTTTTCTCATGAAGGAGTTTCCTACTTAGTACCGAGTATTACCTTTAGTTAATATCCTGCTTAATAGATTTTCTTTAGATATACAATAATGTTGTGGAAGACAAATGATTCACATAATTGATGTTAACAATAATGATCGACGGTTTATCATTTACAGGACTCTAGAGGAAGGAGGTTGTAGGAACAGTGTTCTGTATACAGACACCTGGGTGACAGTCTGTTGGCAATGTTGACAGTGGTTGCCTCAATGTCTGCTTGAATTATCACAAAATCTAGATGAGGAAACTGGTCTTGATTAGGGGCATTAATCTTCCAAAAGCATTTGTGTGATACAGGAATAACGACGTATCAAACGTGTATTATAGAAGTACGTGTGTACTGGACGAAGGTCCTTAGTCTAATAGCTTTATGATGTTGCATTACCCGCAGTAATAATGTTTATCAGTCAGTAAATAGTTTCACTCAAGTGACTGGAATAAACTTTACATTTATCATCTCTCTTCTAATCCTGAAACTGTTTGAAAGCAACCCATTTGCAAGACGTCAGGAACGAGATTAGTTCTGTATATCACTCCTGTCAACAGAGTGTTGTTGATACAGTCTGGCCTCATTATCTCCCACTGTGTGAGAGTTTCCATCAATAAAAACTGAAATTTCTTTATCAGTGAATTATGTTTTCAATTTTTTTCTTCATTTCACTGGGTTTCAAATACATTAACAAATTATGTTTTCTGTGAACCGTGTGTCGCCTAACGTAGGGATTCCACTGTAGTATATGACTTTACTCAAGCGCCCTGGGTTGCTCGTTCCTTACTGACTGACACTCACCAGTTCTGCTGTTAGTTAACTACATCAATTCGCTCAGCTTCAGTGCCAATCTGAAGTACTGCAAGTGTATAGACCGTCACTTTCATGTACCTTACAATGTTCAATATTGTGGCCAAACTGAATGTGATATTCAATATGCTCTCGACTGAGACCGCCTGCTCATTGAAGGAAGATTGGCACAACATAAATACATTTGCAAATATGGCTACATTGTATTAGCGAAAATGTGTTGATGAACCAGAAAGATACTGCAGGCTGTAAGACGAAGCTCCACTGGAATTATTGTAACATTTAGATTCTTGTTGGTTCAGTAATTTTCGTGTCTCAAGTCTCATAATGACCAGGATTCTGTGATCATGGAAAAAAAATATTCGTTTGGTTTCTTTAGAATTTCTGTAGTGCAATAGACCAGGTTTTAAGAATCCTCCAGTGGTTACCCAAATTGCCGTAGGCTCTTATTCCTAAACATGAGAGAAAGAAACAATGACAATGCAAGGGAGAGGCGTCCTGCTGGTCACACTCTGACCCCAGAATGATGAGGTACACTCTCCCAGGCTAGACCTCCTGGGAAAACACACATTCAAAGAGAGTAACCACATTGTAATTTTCCTTCTTTTGTAAGATCAGACCAACAGCCAAAGGGAAAAAAAAATCTGATTAAGATAGTATCAGGAGAGTCCCAGATTACAGGATCACGTCATTGCCCAATTACTGAAGAATAGTATGACTAACTCTCTCTCTCTCGAGGCTGACTATAGTCTCACATTAGAGCTGGCAACAGAACCTGACGTAGATGATACAGACAGTGAACAGAACCTCTTCATGGGCACTCGACAATAAGTGTTCCTCTAACCCAATGCTACCAAGTCACTGGACTGGAATTCTGCATGCTGAGGAGCTCGTGTTGCTGAAAAACTCCAGATGGGTTTTTGTATGAAGACTGAGTAACGCCCCTCGGGAGCTTAAACCTGGCTGCCTGGCGAGTGAAGGCTCGGCCGCTATTGTTCAACCCAGGAAATACCAACCGGAGAATTTCCTGGAGAAACCTTTCTATCATCCGTAGATTACCAACCATCCACATAATGGAAATAGAATCATGCACACATCAGTCTCAATATATATATATATATATATATATATATATATATATATATATATATACATATATATATATATATATATATATATATATATATATATATATATCAGCCTCTGGCAGTTATGAATGATACAACATGAATTTCTACTCAAACATAGACTAATGTATCCTTTACAAAAATGTTCATACTTTTCTGAAATATTATCTAAAAGTACCAACGTTGGGAGAAGTGCAAGGTGACCAGGAGGACATTCGTAATCTCCTAAAACTGTAGCTAACATGGCTCGCTGGGTCACCTCCGGCAGGTTGTCAGGCACCCCTGCACATTACCAATGTTTGCTGCCTTGCGTCCGATTAAGTTTGAATACGACTACCGTCACCTGATATCGGCTATTTTGTTCTGCTTTTTGATTTTCTTGGTGTAGTGAAATTTGGATGTGGGGTGGAGGTTGAGTGAGGTGGGCGTGACAGTGAAGTGAAGACGGAGAGGGAGGTGCACGAAGCGGAAGTGTGGTACAACGTTATCTGAGCCGCGTCCTACCATTAACGTCGGTCCGTATGTCCACCAAACCGTATGTCCACCAGCCCGTATGTCCATCAGTCTGTTCGTGTTCTTCACGTACTGTCGTGTTCTTATCCTGTCCTTCATATTTGTACATATATCGTTTGCGACTCCACTTGCACGACACGATTTGGACGATGTGTTGTGGTCTGGTGAAAGCACTCCTCCGTGCGTCTGCAACTTGTCGTGTCCGTGGCTCACTCCTCCCAGGTGTCTATACTCAAGGTTAAATTCGCTGGCCTTTTTCTTTTATCCCAGACCTTATGCCTGCCGTCGCCAGAGTATCGTCTGTGTAGGCGTTATTTCTAGATTCAAAGCACTGTAAAAAGTGTAATTCATTCGTAATCAAATATGTTAAGAAACTAGTACAACAGTTGTCCTTTATCTTGAAAATAACGAAGGCTTTAAAATCCGCATACAGTATATCGTGACTCATTAGTCTACTGGATCAAGGTATCAGTTACACGTCAATATGACCGCCTTTATCCAGCGATGGTGATGCAGTTCCAATGTGTTACGAGAGGAGTCGATCGCGTTCCTTGTTATTGCCTTTTGAGTACTAGATCGCTGACCTGAGCCTCACACTCCAGCGCACGAGTTCACCAGGTATCGTTCGTGTATACATATCACAGGATTTTCTGCTTAACCTTTTAGCTTTTACCATATTGTGTAAATGAGGTGAAATTTGCGGGCTTATAGCGATACAAGCGAGATGATCAGTCAGTGGTTCAAACTCCACAGTTTAAACTACATTCCCGTCAAAGTGATACATGTTGCAAGTGAATCATTGTCTTGACTTTTATAGAAATCTATATTACAGGAAGGAGGTCGCGATAAAGACACAGTATTATCAACACATGACCAATGTAGCAACTGAGTGTGTGTGTGTGTGTGTGTGTGTGTGTGTTCCAGCGGTGGAGAACAGAGTTGCTGTTTGTTGTGTTCTTCCTGTTATTTGCTCTAGTGATGGTAATATTGGAACGACAGAAATCATATATAGATGTTGACTCGGTTTTTCCTGACTCACTCAGCTGTGTGTTCACGTTGCCCCAGAGAGGCCAACTGGCGTTTCACTCGAGAAGAAAAGTACAAGATTCATTGATGTTTTACATTTGATTCATTGCAGAACTTGTACATTTCTCCGACGTGTTCAGTAAACAAGTACACCACATGGTGGGCTGACCCTCGTGATGTGAGCAGACTTGGTTCATCTGTTGTGTCAACCTCGCTCTGGGTTCAATCCTTCCTGCTGATCACAAACTGCCCACCGCTGACCATACATAACCTTAACATCATTCAACTCTTTCAACATAACCAATGTCTGATTATATGTTACCGACGCCATCACTCTGAGACAAAATCTGATGATACGAAATAATCACATATGATATAGAGAACTAACGCTGCAGAGTTAACGAAACCGCGAAAGAAACGCCCCGGTAAATTATACCAGACACACTGTCATCGCTGAGAAGGCCAGTGGGTGAGCAGGAAGCACACAGGATATCACAGTGTACCTGACACAAACAATAATGAAAATATCCTTAGATTATCCCGGTGTGGTCTCATAATAGCTTACCTTGCATGTACTTGTTAAGTTACTATAGCGCTCGATAACACGTATTCTCTACATTCCAGTCTTCCTATGACTTTATCCTTACTCGTGTGTGTGTGTGTGTGTGTGTGTGTGTGTGTGTGTGTGGTTATTACCCTACGTCAGCCTCTCTCACCATCCTCCCTCCCTCCCTCAGGAGCCACGGCGCTGATCCTGGTGGGCATCTGTACGGTCATCCTCGTCTTCATCTGTCTCATCCTCTTCGTCCAGAAGATTCGTCGTGATAAGATAGATCGCAAAGTTGCCCAAGATGCAGACGTTCTTAAGTACGTTTGTTCATTATATTTGTCCATAACGCAAGTTCATCTTTCTTACTTTGACGGTAAATTGACGACTTATTTAGACCGACAGTGAACTAATGAATTACTTAGAACGACAGTAAACTAACGATTTACTTACACTGACAGTAAAGTGAGGAATTACTCGGACTTACAGTAAACTGATGACTTACGTAGCCCAGCAGTAAACTGATGACTTAGACTGACAGTAAAGTGACGACTCACTGAGACTGATACATACATATGATCACGGAACATACGTACTTTATCACACAAATGACTTATCTAATGACCAGCACAATAAATTGGTAGTTATTTCTTTCTAATAAATGTTCGATGGTCTACTGGGAAGGATGACAAAAATGAACCGATATAAAAATGTACATATTATTGTTTATCTTTACTATAAGGAGAGGGAGTTCTACTGTTCCTGCATGACCGCATTTCTTTCTGCATCTTAACATCAATCTTCTTTTCCTTTCCAGTCGGCTGACTTCCAGTCAGTCAAGGGAAATTCTTTCCAACCTTTGTGGAGATTTTTCTTCTGTCTTTTCTTATCCTGTATTGTGTTGAAGGTCAGAGTTGATTGCTGTTTTTTTCAGTGACTTTGTTATGGAGTAACATGAGACCGGTTATGTATGGCTTCACCGCATTCAGACAGTGGTGCCTTCAGTCAGTGTTTTACCTTCTTGTTAGTCATCATTTTCCTGTCTTCACTGACTATATTTGTTGGTGATACCCGACTTCGGTTCAGGGGAATCTCCGTATCGCCTTTTTCAAAGACAGCCACAACGACAGTGTGTGTGTGTGTGTGTGTGTGTGTATCACCATCTGTGCTGTTAATGACCATTTGTTCTGCAGACCTCAGCCAACTGAGGAGGCTACGAACTCTACCCTCCATCCAAACCCTCTGTCCCTCCTCCCTCCGGCTCTCCTGCACGCCCTGGCCAATCTCACAATCTCAGCCGTCAACAGGACAGATGAACACCTCCATCCCTCCTTCCTCACGTAAGATTACCTTTTGTTGATCGAATGGTAATCATGATAATAAGCAATGTTAAATAACTTTAACTTTAAAGTAAGTCAATTTCTAAAATTACTGGATATATCTAGTACAAAAAATATCTTTATACATGATTTATGGGACAAATAAGATTCTAAATCATGACTCCATCAACAGCATGGAGCCACTCCAGTCTAGCAACAGTCTAGGTCGTCTGTGGTTCTCAGTCTACTATGACTACGTTCAAGCCACCCTGGTGCTTCGTATTCTACATGCTAGGTAAGAGAGAGACGAGTCTTTGCAATGCTTCTCTATATCAAGTTATCGGAGTTTCAAATTTGTCAGAGATTTTATAAACTAGACATAACCTTAAACTTGTTCGAATGCCGGAAACCAAGACAAAGATGTCCCACAGTAGTGACAGTCAGGTTCAGGACCGATTTTTTCCCCAGATACACGAAAGGCAGAGGTTCGTGCACGAAACCTGGGGAGGTGTGGATAGAGTCGTGTGTTATGACACCTATGAATATCATCAAGGCTTCCACCACGACAGACAAGCGTAGAGCGAGCTCAGCGCCTGTCTTCAACCAAACCTTCAAGTTCAAGGTATGTTGTCATCAGTAGACACTAAAGAATCCACCATCAAAATGTCCTGCCTCATGAAAACGAGAACTTAAAAAAAAAGAGAATAATGTTCATGCTTAGCTAAGGCTTTCTGTATACAAGATGAAATTAGAAAAAGATCTAAACACAACCTCACTCAATCTTTTCCTATGTATCTGTGGTACCATGACCGTAATGAGTATTATAAGAATTACTCAAAAGTCTACAAAAATAGCGTTGTTTCTTTATCATGTTCTAATGTTTACTTCAGGTTGCTGACGAAGAGGTGACGCAGTTCCTTCTGCGGATGACCATGTACGACAGACATCCACAGAACGGAGAGAAAGCCGTGGGTTCCGTCATTGTTCCTCTTAGCACTGTTGACCTCTGTTCTAACAACACTATATCCAGAGATATCCAGTAACGTGTCAGAAACCTCCAGGACGGTTTAACATGTACAAAAGTTGTTGACACAGAAAAGTAACTGGAATCCAGGTTACGTCAGTGTGGAAGACGATCCGTCGGAAGGGGCAGTAATGAGTGTGATCGTCCTGTTGTGAACACCGATAGAAGGTAATTCATTCTGCATCGCCAGACCCACACATCATGGACCGAACCTACAAATAAGCTCGGTCCCCACCATCGCATGGCCTGGTGTGTGGTGTCAGAGGTCGACACATCAACCTCGCCGATGGTGGAGGAGACACGCCTGGCAGACAGACTCCCCACCGATGATTCTCGTGTCCAGTGAAAAAGAAAAGTTAGGTTCACAAAACCAGAAGAAACTTCTTGATATTTTACCATGTGTGACGTTGTGATACCTTTCGCAGGTACTTGGAATAAAGAGTAAGAGACTTCTTTCGACCTGTTATGTCTTCCATGTCTTTTCTCGCAGTAACAGGCTAACTGAACACTTTGTCAGCGTCGCTATAGATATATTCAAAGGAAAACTAACAACGGTGAGCTCCCTGGTCCCTTGATACAATACAAGTTCGGTAAAAGAATAATCGTCCCAGTGTTAAGCTTGTGCGATACAGTTTGGATTACCAACCCTCGATTTACCTTCCCTGGCACGGAATGTCGTCCCGGTACGGTGTGTCGTCCCGGTACGGTGTGTCGTCCCGGTACGGTGTGTCGTCCCGGTACGGTGTGTAATCGCAAAAGGTTTACTTCTGGCATTGTCACAAAGACGTCAGTCTTTCTACATATACATAAAGAATTAATAAGAAAATTAATTTGCCAGTTTACACATAAATACCAACATTCATATACATATTCATACCAGATGTACATATTCATACCCGACGCACATATAAATATTCATACATTACAAACACATACACAAGTACACGTTCATTTACGCCTATGCACGCACCTATACACGCTGCATGCATAAATGTAAACAAACGCACTACAGGTACAAACGTGGGCGTGCCAACACGGGCATGTACGTAAATTAACGAGAGAACGTGCACGTATAAAGATAAATATGTACGTACGTACTTGTACAAACGCATACACATGTGCAAACTTACATGCAAGGATATTCATATAAACATGACCACTCTTACTTGAACATGTGCAAACGTAATGCATATTTGTGCACACGAACATATCCAGTAAACATGCAAATATTAGTTTTGTATATATATATACAAAAACGTGATGTCATTATGATAGAAAATATAGCCCACAATAGAGAAATATAAGAATTTATCTGGGAATTCTTTATATCTGGGTCCAAACATCATGACGTACTGACGCTTTCACAAAAAAGGAAGAAAGATGATGATGATGATGATGATGATGCAACAAAAAATTGAGAACATTGAGAAGGTCAGGTCAGGTCAGACCACATGACGCATTATATAGGACGGAGTAAAGCGTCCACGTGAGACTACCATCAGTAATGGGTCATGTGGCCATTGCCCTAGAGAGAGAGAGGGGTATGTGCCAGGTGGACACACAGGGAGTTAGCTTCAGGGTTTCACCAGCCAGCCACAACAGATCAAGATTGGTGTTGTCTCAAGTTATTCTAAAAAACCTAATAATTTAGGATACCCAAATATTTCAAGAACAAAACATTAGATCTGGCCAAATCCATTAATCATAATGTTAACATTCCCATTCATCAATAACTAAGAAAACAAAAAAGTTGATCAATGTGAATCCATATGTTCTTTACTGTAAGATCTTACAGATATAACAATAATATTGAGCTACCTCAGCAACATAGGTAAACAGTGCTGAAGTAATTAAGATTTCCTGTCAGCCAGCGGTCATAAGACACATACAAGCACGGTGCCCACTGGTCGTAGCTACGGCATTAATGTCATCGAGAAAAGTAAAACTATTTCTACACAGCCATAACAACATTGGCTACTTCTGATCACCTTCGTAGCGAAGACAAACATACGAGAGAGAAGTGTCTCAATCTCAAGTCAAATTGTTCCTACTAGAGAGAATGTGGCAACCTCAGTTCAGTGTTTGTACACCGACTGATCATCTCTTCCGAGGACGCCCCATTGTTTTGGTTGTGAGATAATCATCTCAGTCGTGGACCTCACTCAACCCACACGATGGTCATCTGACCTGATCACACTTCCTCAAGCTTCTTCAGCGGCGTTAAATCTTGTCAGTTTGCTGGAGAGGATCCTAGTACTTCAATCGAAATGCAAACGACTCCCAGATATATTCCATTATTTCTCTAGCTTGGGATATATATATATATATATATATATATATATATATATATATATATATATATATATATATATATATATATATATATATATACACACACGTAATCGTTCTTTTGAGGGTGAATACGTAAATACCCACAGTGATTTTCTATTTTCTTATGTATACCCAAGATGAAGGATGAAACTGATTTAAATCTTATATGTTATTAGTCGCTGTGATTATTTCAATGGCTTCACCTGACCAGGTCTAGTGAAACCCTCAGCACAGCTACCTTTATCATGCGTGGATACGTCTTTCATGGCAGTATTAGTCTGGGTAAAGTTCCTTTTTCGAAATAGTGAAAGTTTCTCACGATTCCCCACCACTTCCGTGTACATACCAGTTTCGTTATACTTATCTTCATTGTGTGATAAACCGAGGCTTTTCCATAGTATCATAAACGATTCCTGAACCAAGATTAATTCTCTGGTTACATCAATAGTAATTAGCCTCTCGAACTTTGCGATCTCCCCACAGCCTTTAGTTCTACGTAGTACAATATCATAATTTTTATTTCTTTTATTACCCGGAATTTATGGTAGGTAGTTTCAGCTCGAGTAATGTGAGGTAAGACGAGACCTCTGCTTTACCGAGTATTTCCCACAAGTTGGTAAAGTCTTCTACTTATCTTGCGCTGGAACGCTTCCCTCCCGCTATCAAAACCTCTTCAGATTTTCAATATATTTATTTAGGTTAATCAGTTATCATAGGGTAAAAACGCTGAAGTATCTTGTCTCATTAGATACATTCTATGTATTAGTCAGTATTCAAGATCATGGAGCTGTTAACTGGATTGTATCACTTCTTTTCAAACTCACTTCGTCTTTTGATTCATTCATGAATCCACGATTCGTAAGTGGTCTATGTAAAGTGTAAGTTCAGCGTTACCTAGTGTACATGTTAACTTGTTCCGATCGTATATTGTGATCAATCTGCTCTGTTGTCTCATTTCCTGGTATTGTTTCCCTGTTGTTTTTAATCTCGTTTAAAACAACCTGTCAGAATACACCGAAATGTTGCGCATTTTCCTCTGCTTGTGTGAATATATTAGCAGTTAGAAATATTTTCCATTGAGCGAATGGATGATAAAACACATATGGAATATACGCACGTAATACGCACTTAGTTTTATGTATCGTATTTTGTGAATATAGTACGCACGACACATGATAGATTATATGTATAGAGTTTCGCAAAACATAGTTTCATGTCTATACAATGTATTCACATGACCATACAATTCATACAACTGAAGTAAAATGAGATACATCAGAAACATGAGAAAGATGCCAGACAACTGATGTATTTCATACAATTACAGTCGGTGGAGCCTACCTTACCCTGCATCAGCACCGCACACATCCCTGCCCCCTCACTATGATGTCCGTCCACTGCTACACACACACACACACACACACACGCACACACCACACACACACACACACACCACACACACGTCATACGTAACTCCCTGACCGACGCAGATCTTGAACAATCTTTTGAAAACAAAAACCAACTTGACCACAACACAAGAAATTACAATGACGAACTGTGCCTCCTGACATGTCCCCACCCCACCCTCCTCTCCTTCCCAGCAGTGGTTGAAAACTGAAATACATACACATATACATGAAGACATATGTACATGGTGATATACATATATACATGGAGCCAAACTATGGAACTTTGTTAATTCCTACAAAAGAATGCGGTTAACACATCATATATTCTAGATATCAGTTGATGATATGTATAAAGTTAGTAGTGAAAAAGTAAGTATGTATAGCGAAGACAACGTAAGTATGTATAATCAAGTAATGAATCAATTATGTATGTCATTCCTGTATTAGTAGGATTAGCTGGCTCTCCAAGGGCACAATTCACATGTAATTACTAGCACAATCTGTATCGTCTGTGATCACTAATACAGGTAATTACCGTCTACCAATCAGTCTGTTGTTGGAGCTAGGAAACGTGTGTTGTGTATCTATATCACTGATAATCACGTGTGTTGGATGATGTATAACGTATGCGAGTGATCACTGTGTACATGTTCTTAGCATCATTTAAGCATTTTTTCAGTCAATTTGCATTACTGGTTTAAGAAGAAAGTGATGCGAGTCTTCGACAGTATTTCAATAGCATTTAAATGATATCCAGTTGTATTATCTTCCCCTGTAAAGTGTTCTGAGCTTGGTATCTCATAAAACACATACAATATATGTATATTGAACATGCATATACACAATATCTATATATATATATATATATATATATATATATATATATATATATATATATATATATATATATATATATATGTGTATGTATGTATATATATTATTTCTCTATCGTTGAATTATATCAATTTAATCAGAGAGTTATAGGTATGTCGTCATCATTTATCATGACAAATGTCTTCATGTGTTTCATGATGAATATCAAAGATCAATGACTTGTGGATGATAAGTTGTATTAAGATGAGGTCGAAGACGGTGACGTGAAGCCTTGCTTGTCTGTGAGATGCCTTCGTGCATGTCCTTTTATTTATTACTGTTTGTAGATAACGTGTGTCTGTAGCGTGTGTGAATTACAGCCTTTGCACCTCCAACACTTGTTTCTCTGTCCTTGTGCTACTGGAGAAAAGGAAAGCAATGGAAAGCAATACGATGGTTTGAAGAGAAAGTTAAGATTCATAATTGTCTGGCAAAGGAAAGCCTCAGCAAGTCTCAGTATAACATGAAGGAGAGGTAGTGACGGTGACACACTGGCACAGCAAGACCCACTCATACAACGGCCTCGGCCGCACTCGCTGGCTAGAGTGTTAAATACGAAGACAACTAAGCTTAAAATGAAATCTTGTGATCCTGAATTAACACTGCTGTTGATATCTAAAATACCAGTAAACAAAAAGAATGACATTCAGTTTCTTAATTTTTTCGAATCAAAAACATGCGTCTGTCTTGCTAACTACCCCGAGGTACGAGGGATTCATGATGACCATCACTTGAGTCATCTTTTATAATTCTCAGGACTTGTGGTCAGTGCTGTGCTGCAGAGGGATAGGTCTCCCTGTACTTCTGTACCTCTAAATATACAGTAACTACTCCCTCCCAGTCTGCACCTCACTAGTTAACAATAGTTCAATGATAAGAACAAAAATTATCAAGTAGTTAGTGATGCGGAATCTATTATAAGACTAATGTAACAAAGACAATCAATATCGACCAATAGCCGAGTTAAGAGACGTCAGGTAAGTTATAAGAGGAGGAAAACAATCACGAGGATCAAGTATCAAGAATTAAAGGATTGGAATAATTCTGTATCATCGGAATCTAACGTGATGTTTCATCGGAATCTAACGTGATGTTTCCCACTTCTGCCATACAGCAGCAGCGGCCGCCCTGACATTCACCAGCGTCTAACCTGCACATCATAAACACCTTATGTGAAATGTTTGACCATCTGCTACCTGGACGTTGCCTTGCTGTTGTATCAACGCTGACCGTCTGTTTCCTGGACCATCCGCCACCCACTCTGATGAATCTGGCTCCACTACTGACCATGTGTTCACCATATAATGTTTATATCCCCATTTATGTTGAATATATCCTACTACTTCTACTCCATCTCTAGTCTTGGATGGAGAGAAGACTTCTAACGTATCATCCATTCTCCATCTTTATAGATTAGGAGTGTAGGTATCTATGATCAGATAACTTTCTCATAGAACATCAAGTCCGCTGTCTCGTATGTTTCCACTGTACTCACAATCACAAACTAAAATTGTATATTACTGGATACGTCCGGAGATTCATACTAACCTAATCCCTGACGTATGGGAGTTGAAATACAGTGTTGCACAGATATCAATCAAACAAAAAAGTAAAGTGGATTATAAAACGATCATATTACCAGCCATGTTATGAATAATGTTCATTATAATGACAAAAATGACTTACCAATCGGACGATGCTGGTCTGAAAAGCAATAGGAAATAGAAATACAAAATACTAGTAAACATTTTTCCCAGGAACTAAGATCGTTAAGCAACACTGGGAACATACAGTAAGATCGGCTTCCTGAACACTGGACGCAGATGGTACATCACAGACCGGAATATGAACGAATGATCCAGTGCCATTTAAGTTCTTGGCTGTGAAGCAACGTTAATAACACCGCAAAAAAATGACTAGATCAATAAAAAGATTTCATGAAGCTACCGCAGGAAGTATACACATTAATGAAAATGATTCGTAACAAAAAGCACTGACGAAAAGGAAGTCAAGAACGAGGAAACAACAGGTGCTACTGATCCTTTCACCAGTGGCCAGAGAGAGTGATAAGACCAGTCAAGCAGAGCTGGACAACAGGTGCTGCACCATCTCACGCTTTCAAAATCATCTTGAAAGCTTCCCTGAGGCTCCACACTAGACTCTCCAACCAAAATCTTTATATAGTTCAGGAATGACTGTAAACAGACAAAGTTGGATTGTGAGGTCATCTGGCCACATAATCCTTGAGGGGCGACATCTTATCAAGCCGCAGCATCCTCTCTGCAAGACGACCCTACAGTACACGTAGGGAAAGGTTTCAAAAATAAATAATGGATGAAATTAGCAGAAAACGAACATCAGGTTGGTAATTGAGGCTTGTAAACGAACGAAGAGGTAGAGTCATGTGCCCATGACAGTTTTACATCCTTCTCAGTGTGGATAAAAACCTTGAATAATGTCCAGTAGCAAAAAGGTGTTATGATATTGTACTGGCCGTGGACGAGAGAAATTCTGTAAGAGGCAATCCCAGCCACTCCCGTATATACCAGTGTCCATCAGGTGCTTGGGATGAAAATGTCATTGTCAGAGCACAAGAGCAATTACATCCTACGTCAAGGTAGGCTTCTGACGGCGCACTATCGCTGCTCCTCCTTTAATGGTCATCAGTTCCAGATTATCCAGTGGAAAAAGTTTTGCTTTCTGTCGTGTTCCTGTGAGAAGGAGGTCAGTAATATTGTGTGGTATTCACTCCAGGAGCCTAGCCCACATGTGTAGGTGAACCAGACATAGAAAGTATTTGAAAAGACAAGCAACACAGGCCAGAGGGTGCAGCCTGACATCTCCTGTACGTCATATAGAAATGAAGGCAAACAATTGCACCAGAATATTGATAACGTTTTCCCTAGATAACACAAAAATGATTGATCATGTCGCTCAAGCAATAAAACTACTGGTATGCAAGAGCTAATCGGCACTTGAAGCTACGTGCCACGTACTTTCTATCAAGCTTGCGTGGTGTTCACTAGTAATGTTACTGACAGTGTAACTGAAGTTCAGACATTCAAATTGAAAAAAAAATCCAGCAAGTCCAGTTAGTACTGCAGACCTGACATCTTTTGTAGGCGAAGAAAAAGTTAATTCATTATCTCGCACAGTTACTTATTCATTGAGAAAATAAACACAAAGGAAAAATGTGGCCTCTGTGAAGAAATGTTAGATCAGCTACGTACCAGAGTGGCAGAATGATAATTATAGAAAGAACTGGACGTTTCTCTTTTCCAGTCTAGACAAAAAGTTGCACATAATACCTACAAGAAATGCCTCCCTTTGTCTGACAGGATCTGACTTTTTCAAGAAGGAAACACACAGATCTCATCTTAGTGTGTGCAGGCCCTTTTAAGCCTCACTATATGATTCAGTGATCATAATCAAATTCCTTGATACTCATACAGGAATTCTTTTATCCAGTCAAGAAGTGTTGTTTCCAAGTCCCCAACACCGACACTTACTAGACAGGAAGAGGATGTTGAGAACACAGATCTGCATTACTGATGCTCACAACAAGTGCATGTCTGTATATACGTGACTCAACCCACAGTGATGGGAACGAAGTTGATAATACGCAGACAGATAGACACATATGAATAGATGGAAAGTATCTAAATAGTATTCTGCTTTGCAAGCATTATTTAGAAATTCCTAAAACATCTGAACTATTCTACCAAGTATAAAGAATAAGAAATAATCAAGAAACTTTCCCGATACCAGACACTCTGGCTGAAATGATAGAAACAGACAGAAACAAGACACAGGCAAGACACTTGAGAATATGGTTTTGGTGAAATGTAAAGGTCCCTCGGATGAACTAACACTTAGATATATGTTCAAAATGCCGAGCCTGAAGACTTGTATGATTCCCCTTGATGATAAGATATTCAAACACTTCTCTCCTTGAAATAATCATGGAAAATACATCATAATGCTCTCAGTTACCGATCCATACCCAGTAAATAAGATGCAAATGAGCAGAAAATATTTCAAAGTTGACCTCGTTTAACAGCTTAAATGAATGTCAAAGACAAATAAAGGATATTCTAACATCAGATTTGTATTCAGCATGAAAAATACTTCTTATGGCGAGTTTTTAAAGGAAATCTTATTTTCTGAAAAATACGAGAAATTGAAGGTAATAGTTACAGTGGCGTATCTAGGGTATGGCTGGTAGGGCAGGTGCCCTGGGCACCACTTGAATGAGGGCGCCACTCAACAGGTTTGTGTTTTGACATATGCTTCCCGATTGACATCTTTAAGGGTTTGGTTTTGCGAGATAAAAAAAACTCGCCTACTTTTCCACTATAGTAATATTTTGCTACTATCAGTTGCATTACCGCTTCTACGTTACAATTTTGATCAAATAAGTCTTTAACTTTAAGAGTTTATATAAATTCAAGTTTGGTCGAAGTCTTCAACAGATTTCCCCCAGATACACCCCTGTTTACAGATAACATTAGTAGACAGCTGACGGTTGAAGCTGGACTAAAATAGTTTGGTACCTGAACATGATACCAGAACATGTCGACGTGAGGAACCTTCCACCTCTAGCTTCTCATACTGTATACTCTCGGCTTCTTGATGCTCAGTGTGATAAACACTTCACCATCAATTAATATTTACCACTTCTCTTGACCTTATTGGAACTAAAACATACCAGGGATGGTCAACGGTCAGACATAGTGTTTAACAAGACGACCAGCCACTATCCTTACCTATCATAAATCATTCGAAAACTGCCTTTTGGAATATGTAGATGAGCAATACTATCGCGAAAATGTAACTAAGAAACTCATATCCAGAGCAGGCATCTATGAGCGGAGTGATGGTCTGCAACGCTGTTTCTCGGACAAATCTTCCTGTTCACAGTTTCAAGATGGCCGAGAAGAAGCTCCTGAATATATTTGAGAACTGATCCCCTCTTTGCTCTTGATCAGCATATCAATTTCAACAAGCTTTATCACGGGAAAATCAGCATCTTTACGAAAACAAAGGGAAAAATACGAGTTATCAAAATTTATACCAGTATCTCCTGACTTCTGTTTCAGTTTTCTCTAAAGAGTGTCGCAATTCATTTTCTTTAAACATACAATTTTCGTTGGACACTTCTTTAAAACATAGTATGGCTCAGCAGCGTGGGACTATTGGATGAACTTCAGCATAAGTAGAATCTTGTGGTCACCCCAGACCCCCACCCATTGGATGGCTCCAGAACACCGCTCTTGATGCCTCTGACGATGTAATACGTGGAGGACTCCCGCTGCAGGGGAGGCGACACCACTAAGATAAACACCGCCCCCAGCACACGGACGCCTCACACTGCTGCAGGTGTGTCATTCGGCCATGATCATTATCTACAGATGTTCAGATTTCCTTTAGAACAATAACATTAGAATCAACCTAAGAGAGAAAGGCTTTGAATTTTTCTCTATTAAAAAGATAATCTTGAAGTCAATTACTTTCCTTCTGAATTACATCTGACGACATTTGGTTCACTTAGAAGACGCTAAATGATCGAACGGTCGTTCTTGATGTATGTCCGAATGTCTTGAAATTACTTTATACCATCATTCACATACCATCTACATAAACCGATTGGTCTGGTGTTCGAATGACAACTGAAGTCATATGTTAGCTTCCTCATAGTCGAGACCTACTCGCCTCCTGTGCCTGGATCTCTAAAGTGAATTGACAATGTGATAGTGTTAACAGTTTGTGGGGTAACCGAACCTTATGACTGAGGCGTTTTAACTTACGGGACCACTACATATATTTGCCATAACTGCTTCGTCAGGAGACGCATCATGTGCTTACCACATCGTGGTGGAGGGAATGACATGACTGAAGACAACCGTAGCAAAAAGAATCTAAAAAAAAAAAGTTAGTTTTCACTCAGAATAAAAGAAAGATGGAGGAAGAGCCGCCTCAGGTATGCAAGTAATATTCCATTCTGGGGCACGTGAGACACCTGTAAGGGGAACAACCTCACTGTCTCGAACATACATGAAAAATATTACCACACTTGTTGCCGACCTGTTCTTATTATCATCATATTATCATTACATGATATCAAACCGTAATGGAACTTTAGGAATTAGTACTAGGAATGACACAGAAGGGGACAACGTATATTCAAGCTCAGAAAACCTTTGCATCTCACTACAGGTAACCTTCATCTCTGGCTATATATGACCGTCACCCGCTATCACCTCAGAGGGAATCTGGCTCTCGTGTGGGCCGGGTGGGATGACAGACCCAACTCCCTAGGTCCAGTGCTTAGGTCCCTCAATACCAGCAAGCAGCCTTAGAGCTTAAAACTTGCACCTCCTGAGTTGTACGGAGGTGTAATCTCGAACAACAAACAACAACAACAACGACGATGATCTAAATAGTTCAGTTGATGTTGGTGGAGCCTCACTTGTCCAGCCATGCTCCTAACCTGCCAGTATTACTGAGGAGTCCACCGTCCCGCGTGGTCAAAGACTAAACCTCTTTCATGTCAGGTCACAGCAGCTGGTGTGACCTACATACTCTCTATACGTTGAACTTTGCAAGCTTAGACCGCTTCTATGAGCCCTCAACTGCTCAGGAAGTCAGCCATGTCCACTGTTACGGACTACAAGTTATGAAGTGTGTTGTATGTTCGGTGGGTAGGTTAAATGCAGGACATCTGCAGGGCAAGTGTTCGGTGTTTTCAGCATGAAAGATGAATATTTTGGATGTGATGGATCCTGTGATCTTCTGAAATAATATTTGTAAGATGGTAGGCAACAGCGACACTTTCAATTAGTTTTCTCATTACGACAGACCTATGTACCTTGAGATTACTTCATAATTATCTACCGCATCAACAGGGAAGGTCGTGAGTGGTGATGAACGTATACTGATGATGATGATAAGGGACACACCGACGGGTCAGCTGGAACCAGTTTTGAGCCCCGGGTTTTGAGAGGTAGGATGCGGGTCTCATCTTACTAACCCTGGTCTTGTTATTGGGTGTGACGCTACAGTGACGTCTTTGGCTACTATTGGCCAAGTGGAGTGTGTGACGTCACGGGTTTCATGCATTTGCTTAATCATATCGATATCATTAACTAAGGCGTTAATTTTCTGTCATTAAAAACTATGTTATTTTCTTTAACCGGGTTTGACATGAATTGAGCCATACATTACGGTGGATTATATACCGAGATGGTTATATAGCTCACAAGTAACTGCATCACACGATCAGTGTTGGTTTAATCCGAGAAATGATCAATAATATGTTTCATCTTGTCACCAGAGAACATGACGTCCATGATCACAGCTACGAGCTGTGGCGTCATCCTCAACTCCGACACGTCATTAATAGAATTACGACGCAATTTCCTTTTTCTGTCATCGTGAAATCTGTATCAGAAATGCGACAGTGTTTATTAGAATAAACTTAAGAGCTTTTTAGCTTATCAAAATAGATATCAATCTGCAGGAAAAGATAAATCGGAGTAAAACACGAGATAGTGTGGTAGTGTGTGGGTCTGGTGACGGTCTGCGAGAGGAAGAGGAGGAGAAGCTGATGATGGCCCAGGTGCAGTAGGCGGGGCACCAGACCTACGCAGTGTGTCCACAGTGGGCAAGTGTCTTGACCGTGTGACGGAGACTGAGGGCGGTAGGCACATAACTGAAGGCTGATGTTAACCCTGTGTGCTGGGTCTGTCCCACCAGATGTTATCACTTCTTCAAACAGACACGCATTAATCAAGCTTCTATGTATGCCGTAGTGTAAACATGGAGATGAATACAGCGCTTAAAAGTACAACATTATACAGTGGTGCATGCAACTTAAATCACTATGTGTCTATGAATGAAACCTGAATGAATTTGATAAATACGCATATTTACATAGACATATGAACGAATATATATATATATATATATATATATATATATATATATATATATATATATATATATATATATATATATATATATATATATATCGAAAATATATATATATCGAAAAATATATATATATCGAAAATTACAATAAACTCAGAATTACCACTTCGTAAAGGAAACACTCGAATTCTGAGCGCTTTCGTGTATTACTGCATCTTCAGAAGACTCGTCACAGTGTGAGAAAACTTCCAATGCCTCTAACACTCGCTAAACAAACTCAAATGTGACAACCCTTCATCATTTGGCTGGTAATTCATCACATATAATGCTGCAGAAGACTCGGTAAACGTACGGCTCATCACACCAGGTAACACCAAGGTAGTAACACACTGACAAGCGTCTGGCGCAACCTCCTCCCGGAACTTCAGCAGTGGGTCTACTTTACTCAGCCACAGTATAATGCAGAAGTTCAGAACTTCTCACGAAGAAACAAACATACAATTTTGAACATCAGAGAAACTCCTAGTCACGAGAAGCAGCATCAAGTACCCTTATACCGTGGTCAAATATATACGAGTTTTCTGATCCACAGTTGAAACTAGAGTCAATGTGAGGCTGGCCAGTACGTGCGTGCCTCTCCGTGGTGGGCACTTCCCTGTACAACACGCAGTTCCTGGAGGTGAAATCAACAAGTCCTCGGGTTTCCTCGGCCAGAGTCATTCTTTGACGTTCAAGAGAACTACAGCAATAGGCCTCAAGGATCTGTATGAAACCAGTTATGGATCCGTCACTGTAGCATGTGTAAATATTTGATTTCCTCACACACACGCACACACACACACGCTTGTGTACACACAAACACACGCAAGCGCACACAAACGGGCGCGCACCAAAATAACATAAGCACAGACAAACGCAAACACACTAAGAAACAAAATCGACTCCAAACAGTTGCATATATAAAGAAAAAAGCACACACAAACATCTCATACGTATTAGCGTCTTTATACATATTTCTATTAATCATGTGTTTCCACCTCGTGTGTGTGCGTGTGTGTGTGTGTGTGTGTGTGTGTTGCGAGGGGGGGACACCCGTGTGTTAACATCGTGTCCGCCTAGTTGGTACTCTTACGATTCCTCCACCACAGTAGCAGGATGACCGTCGCCACATACGTGTCATCTTCCTTCTGAACCCAGACTGCCTCGCAGGTTTTCCTCTGCAAATATTTACCCACTTGTTTGTTCATCCATTTTTCCAGGATTTTCCTAGTAAGATCACACTAATCATTGCAGTTAATCAATAAGACAAAATGGTACTTACTTACACCCGGTATACAGACTACCCACAATCGACAGACATGATCTCGGGGCAAGTTTTGCAATCGTGTTAACAGAAGTGTTTCATAATCATGTCATAAGAGTCGTTTCGCAATCTATTAACAGAGAAGAGATGCCAGTCCTAAGCGTCGTTCATCCCTCGTTTGTCCGCTAGTGTTGCCGTCCTACGATCTAAGCCTCATTCCGTAATGTAACCTCGCCTGCAACATGCATTACGTTTTTGTGTTTCTTTCTAATAACCAGAAGCAAAGACGTTAATTTCACGAGTCGGTTTCGTGAACAGCAACATTTTCTTTGGCAACTGCCGGTGAATGAGCTCCTCACTACGTCCAGCGGGATGACAGGCTGTCTACCAAAGCAAAACCTGGCTGGCCTTGGGATGATTTACTGCACGAGGGAGCTGTAAGCGCTCAACTGGACATATGAGGGTACATTGTCTACGTCTAACACATCTATAGTACCGACATATCCTTATTAGTTATACATGTAAAACGATGGTTTTATATAAGTCTATTATACTGTTTCAGTGTGGGAATGGTAAAGGAGAGGAACACATGCTATTCTAAATATTGTGACCATGAAGGAAGAGACGAGGCAGGAAAAGGTCCATATGCTGGAACTATTGGTAATACAATGTGGGCTCTGACTCCCACTATGTGGACTGCTAACTATAGATGTTGCTTTCAGGGTGGGCTCTTAGCTATAGTGTAGGTTACTGCTTGCACAGATAATTTACCCCTTATGATATGGTCAGTGGTTACCACCACAATAATTCAGTTTGACTTGCTTAACAGTGCAGTTTAGCTTACAAGGAAGTGGTTAGTTCTGCAAGGAAACATGATTGGCTCATATGATTCGACAGTTTGTTTAAGCGTGAATTGTGCTTGGCGATATGTTGATTTGGCCCACAAAATCCAAAGCAAAAAGTAAAAGGATTCCATAAAAAATCATCTATGTTCATTTAGCAGATTCTTAGTGGAAGTGATGTCCTCATAAGAGGATCACTGCTGGTCTGTGTCAAGGGTGACGTGAGGCTGCCACAAGTGTGAACAGCCGATTGTTCATGGCTTGCGTCATCTCTGACGCCTCTCCCTGATGTCTCTCTCTCTCTCTCTCTCTCTCTCTCTCTCTCTCTCTCTCTCTCTCTCTCTCTCTCTCTCTCTCTCTCTCAGCAGTGAATAAAGTCAGACATATAGAGACAGACGCACAAAGAAATCGAGGATTAAAGAGAGGTAGATACGAGCAAACGGAGACAAGAGACACAGATAGACGGACAAATGTGAACAAAGACAACTGAAATCAAAGGCAGAAAGAAAGACATGGGAAGTGACACCAGAGACGACAAAGTTAACGAAAATACTGTCAGGATGGCTTATCCTGACCCACTCCCCACCTGACACAGGTGCGTCGCGCACACACATGGCGACCTCACTAACGCATGAAACGGTGATCTGCCATTATATATATATATATATATATATATATATATATATATATATATATATATATATATATATATACTTATCAACTGATGAAATGGTGCTACCCCAAATAATTGATTGAGTATTAGTGTTGTTAGAGGGTAATTAGTCCTCACTGCTGGGAGTTACCGCGTGACGTAGATATACAGAGACAGACAGACCTTGGCGGGTGGATGATGTTGCAGCCTCACCGTCAGAGGTGGCCAGCTGCGCAGGGCCTGGCCGTGACGTCACTAAGTGAGGACCCACTAAGCCAATCAGATTTCAGGGAAGGTTTGTTGCAAGTGATGCAACAGACCGAACTGACCACGGTTTACGTGATGGACATGTTGTAAAGAGAGAAAAAGTGAAACATGATGTAGGGCTGGACGGGCCAATATAGATGTAAACCAGATAATTAATGACCCAACCAGAGGGGAATTATTACCACATGACTGTTGATGGTCAGTGGAAGACTGGTTTGCATGTGTTTTCTCAACTGAACATTCCCAAGTCACTGACATCCCCACGTCACTGCAGCATCTCAAACTGGGAAAGCATTAATCAGATTAAATCGATTAGTGCTAAAATGCTTTCTAAGTGCTTTTGTCTCATTCATCCCCCATCCTAAATTTCAAAACACCACAATTCAAGCACTGCCTCTTGGCAAATGTGCACATGTATGCAGACGAGGTCAGTAAATTTTCTTGGAAAATTCTCTACGATGCCATCTACTACAGTGCGCCTAAACCCATTTCTTACCAGAGGGTAAGCATAACGGAAGTGTTATGTTGCCACAGAGCTTGGTCCACACATTACACAGAGCATTTCACTAGTCCACACATTACACAGAGCACTTCACTGTTTTCTAATTTTTCTCCTTATCAACAAGGAGACAATGAGCTCTTGCTTCACAATCGTCTCGTGCTCACCACACGAAGACACATACACCACCACCACACTTGTTGACCAGTGGTCCGCCAGGTGTGGTGCGGGAGTACCACAGGAGATGATCCTTGGTTAAGGTAAGGTTGGCTCGTCGAACTGATCAACTATTTGTGGAGCTTCGTCATTTAACTTTCTCTACCATTATACAATAAGTGAAACATACGTACTGGTTGCATTGACAATTTTATAGATTAGTATATTTCATTCACTCGCTGCCTGGCACTCGCTGCCTGGCACTCGCTGACTGACGTTTCTCTGCTAACGATAGTTTCACTGATGTTTTTGTTATGATTACTGGTTGTTTCTTCATTGCATCTTCCGCAGAACTGTTTATTGTCAACTTCGTCAAACTGGTTCAAAAACTTGAGGTCTGCAATGACGTCATCCCCACACTTCTCTCTTTCATGGTGGTCAAATATCTAAGTTGTCACTGTAATTCAACTCGCTCACTTCTGATATTCTGCTCCATTCTGGATCTTTTCTATACGTTCCTCTAAGTGTAGTGGCAAAAATTTGTGTGTGTGTGTGTGTGTGTGTGTGTGTGTGAACGCGCGCGCGCGTGCGTGCGTGTGTGCGTGTGTATGCATTACCGGTATCAGTTCTGCATGCGAGTTTTTTCTCTCTTACCTTCTTACTTCACTTTTCATGAAGTTCAGTCAGTACTCGGGTTACCCTGCAGAACGCTGCCTATCACTGTGAGGGTGCAGCACATTCTCAGGAGCACGTAGCTCCCATGAGAACACATAATGTGTTAGTCACTCAGTCTGGCCCCGGGGCCGCGGCCACAGACCCTTACAACTGTATCTTCATCACCGAAGTGAACGCCTCTACTACAAGGACGTTCTCTGAAGATGGAGTCTTCAGTAGGGCAACAGTTGCGATGGCAGTGGATGTGATCAGAAAGTGCAAGAGAAGGAACGGTGATATGGTGCAGGAGGTCTTGCGGGGGAAAGTGTGTTGGAGATATTAAGGCGTTGAGGGGAAAAATGTTGATCAGCGAGGGTGTTAAGTGGGATAGTGTTGGAGATGGATGACGGTGGAGTTCTGGTGATCGTTTAGGATGTTAAGGGGGAGAGTGTTGGAGTCGCTAGGGATGTTGAGGGAAGGAGATTGTTAGGATTGTTGGAGAAAGAGAGAGGGAGTGTCTGCGATGAGCACTAATGATGACATGTGGCCTGTGGGCAGGTCTACCACGTAGCGCGCACCGCGTATGCCAACAGCATCTGGTGTTCTCGGGTGGTCACCATTCAAGTACTCTCCAGGCTAAACCAGAGAGAGATTGAGGGAGAGCGACGACCACTTACGATTACTTACAAGATTATGCCAAAAGCCAAGTCTAGCGTGAAGCGCACACCACGAGAAAATATAGTTCCAAATAAAGATTCGCGTGAGTTACGCATTGCTAAGTATTATGTACGGGATGGAGAGATTATGTTTTCCCAATGAACGCCAAGAGCCCTTACGTGAATGAGGCAGACATAAAAGACAGTTGCCTGGACCAAACGTGTGACAATTAATGCCCACTTTTGCCAACGAATGTTTTTCTACTTTTGTTTAGACCTACGGATATTAAATCTCTTGCTGAACATAGAGTTTCATTGTTAATATGTCCATTATACATGTGATATAACCTTTATGTCTTCAAATTCCTTTTTGTTTTTCTTTAAATTGTCTGTGAGCCACAAACTATGACCATATTCTCTCTCTCTCTCTCTCTCTCTCTCTCTCTCTCTCTCTCTCTCTCTCTCTCTCTCTCTCTCTCTCTCTCTCTCTCTCATCAACGTAACACTACTAACACCAATATGCCATCAGGGGTTTCGCCCAACAGCCATGAACTTGCCAACTGCCCCACAATCGCCCACCAAGCACGATCACCTAGGGCGTCGTACGTGCCAATTACCAAGTCAAGCTCACTGATATTTGACCCCTAATTGACCACTTGACTGCCCTTCGCTCAATCTGAATGAGCGTCAGAAGCTGTTGTCAAAGGCAACAGTAATCATGTTGATAATTGGTCGGCTCAGAAGGGTTTGAAGAGGACCAGCATTGAGATGCTCCACCCATACCACACACATAACACACACTCATGTAGAAATGTCATTAATTATGAAGTACTAATCATACCTACAATCACACAGACACAATATGTGCCTCGCTTGTTCTTGTTGCTAACCTTTCAACGTTTCTTACCAGCGTAAACATTGGATGTTTCCAAACGCTGTTTTCATTAATCTAATTTAATAACAAATTATTAAAATTTCTTATGATAATTTTAGATTGATTCGAATTTGTGAATATCGTAAAAATCTAATGAAAACATCAATAATTTCAAGGTGACAACTCAAGTTTCATCTCCATGTAAGAGTAATCATAATTTGAATATTCAGTTCTGTCGCAACAGCATATTCCTTGCAATATATCCTTATGGAAGCAATACACCTTAAGTAGATCGTTTTCATGTTATTTAAGCTTTATTCAATAGCCACAAATTGCACCCAAATTTCGGCAGCGGTTTTCTAATAATCTCGGTCTCGGGACATGGCGGGCGATGACCTGGAAAGAGTTTCACACAAATTCGTTTTCAACACAAGTTTTGTGTGGAAACGAAACACTGATTCAAAAATTATCTTTGACTCATTCTGACTTGAGAAACGTCTTGCCATCAACTTTCAGTCGATGACAGACGGAAATCATTATATCTCGAAAACAATCGAATTCTAATCTTTAAGACGAGAAACACCAAAAAAAGCACATCACTTACTTTACAGAGTTACAGTTATAGAATGAACCACTCCAGCACATCAGACGATCTCTCTTTCACAAGAGGGTTAACCCATCACACCCACGTAACACCCAGTAGCTCACTGTCTTCCGAGGTAACACCGTAGGATCTGACATCACAGATCATGTTACGTGACACTGAAACTCGTTGCTTTTAAATATCACCCCATTAATGAAATGATTTATGGAGACGAGAAAGGGAAAAAGGAAAGCAGGAAAAAAGTTAAGAGGAAAAGCATCTGAAGACTGCATATGATAAGAAGTGGAGATGAAAAGAAAGGCAGAGAGTGAGAGCATATAAAGCACAAGCAGCAAACCTTCCTGACTTCGGAATGTTGGAGCTGAGCGCCATCTTACACCCTCCGCGTCACTAGGTCGGTAAACACCGGCCGCCCTAGCGAAGTACTGTTTACCCTCCTGCTTTAAGACCGGCTGCAGCGATGTTCAGATGAACCTTACTCTCTTCTTTTCAGATCTGCTGGTCTTTCTTTCTTGCATACTGAGACCTGGTTACTCGGATATATTTGACATCTTTATCGAATGCTCATCGAACACCCATCCTTCTGTTACGGTATCCCTTGTCCTCACACTTTAACTCTCCTTGATTTCCTTTTTTCATTGTAACTCATGACCTCGCTGAGGACTTGTGTCTGACACGAAAATGTGTCATATAACAAAAAAAGTATCAGACTTCCTACTGGCCTGTAACGAGGTTACCTGGAGAAGATATCAAGTTCTCTCTCTCTCTCTCTCTCTCTCTCTCTCTCTCTCTCTCTCTCTCTCTCTCCACTACTTACTGTTGAATCGACTGTCTTCCTCTTCTCTTCTACCCACGCCCTCTTGGATAAACACTCTTCCCTTCTCTTCCTACCCTTTCCTTTCCTCTCTTTTCTCATCCCTATGTGTTAGCCATATCCTTACATCCCCATCTACCTTAAGTGTCACAACCTCCATCCTACCTCCTCTATTCGCTCTCTCCATCGTAAACCCTCGAGGGTGTCACGTTACCATCAGCAGAATGTAATTTTCATTCACGGTTGATATCCTGAAGACCCTGGCAACACTTGCTCACATTCAGCACGTGCTTGTCACAATGCTTTCAACATCTGATCGGCCTTGACACGTGTAGTCAGCAATTACCAGGTCACCTTCAACGTCTGGTGTCAAAGTTAGATGCACGTGGTTATACCCCACACGTGATCTCAATGCTTACCAACTCTTGAATATGCACCTGTATGACCTCTTTTTCTAGATCCAGTTTTACGCATCTGTGATACTTTTGTTCGTGTGTTTATTGTTGTATTGTTTTTTAGCAGTTGTTAGACTTATGTACAAGTTAACAAACCTGTCCGTAGACCTGGGATCCAGAACTGATAATAATGATAATAATAACAATAATAGTGATGATAATAATAATGATAATCAACTTTTCAACTTGACTTATTTTTACTTCAAACGACTCATAACACTTAGGAAGGATCTGCTTCTCTAAGTATATCACCAATATACATGCATTAAATTCCTGTAAAAACACATGTTACACATATGATGAACATGTCAGACATGTGTTAATGTTTATTAAACAAATTTGTACAAATAATTCATGGATTCTTCACATTCAGAAAATAAGTAAGAGCATTGCTAGCATGACTCATGACCATCCATCAACACACGATTACATCAACCCTGTTCCTCTTCATGATTCTATAGAATCTCAAATTTAACTTGAATAGGAGATTGCTTGGTTTCCCTGGGTCTCCTATTACAATACATAATTCAATCTACACATACGTGTTCATCACTGTAAATTTTCATCATACTGAACTGACAGTAGAGTGAGTAAAGAGGTGTAAATCACAGATGAAAAGCTGGAATGATATACATGTGACGTCAGTATTGATGACAATGAAATGTTATCCGATATGCATTTTCAACCACCGCTTAGCTGCGTCCATCACCTAACCTCATTGTCATAATGTGTCCTACATGTGGATGTCTCTTCACAGTTGAGAATTCTGCCATTCATGGATACACATATTCCACACACGGACTTTGCTGCTTTTGGGCTAGATCTAAACATACATGCTGCATACAGCAACAAGTTGCTGTACCCTGTGAGAACTGTATGCGTAAAGGCAAGCCAAAAGTGTAACTTGGTATTAGCATGTATTGGATCACAACTCTACCATTGTTTCAATACTGGTGTAGAACGTAAACACTTAGGGTAATCACGTACAGTAAGATCACATGACACCAAGTCAGAATACATACTGAGAACGCTGTGAGATGTGTGTCTGCCTAAGGTGGTGACCCATGATATGCCCTTAAAACTGCCATGTTCGAAAGTCACCATCAAATAAAGCTGCTGCGGTATGCACGAAAGTCCCGTCAGATTAACCCAGTGAACAGTGCTTTACCGATGCATTGAACGGTTCTGTTCATCCTTCCCAAGTTACCCATACATCTTCATGTGTATCTTAGATACCTCACAAGGGGACCAATTTACTCAGACAACATCCTATTCCACTATACCCGAAGGGGAAGGCTATTTTTCTCCTAAACCCCAACAGAACTGCGATTGGCTTAAATCTTTCGCCTTTGCCGAGCATTCCTCCTGTCGAAATATTATTGAATTCGTAAATCATGGTAATGTTTAGGCACGTTCGCCTTCTTGTTGTTATGAGGGCGTGCGAATGGTCTGCTGACGTCATTCCGATCTATTCACAGATAACCCAAGGATGCCTCAGCGGTGGCTTTGCTTTTCTTTTTATAACAGGAGAGTGAAGAGGAGGTTTTACAGAGATGTTGAACTGAGAAACAGGAGACGGTGTGCGCGGTCTCTGTCACTCTCGAAAGACATCATTCAGTACGGCGCTCTTCGTGGTATTAGACCATTGTCAACGGGTCATCACACAGCACCGCAGCCAGGCACTGGTGGGTTGCATCATCTCAGTATTTAAAAACTACTGTTATTCTCTCTGCTGGCGTCCACTGGGAACTGCTGTTTCACTATGCCGAGATGACGTTTGGTTCGTCGTTTTAGAAAGTTTCTCCAACGTAGCACGTTACTTCTAGTTAATGTGTTACCCACATTCACAACACAATTGGGAGGTACGACGCTCTATGTCATCATCTGATTGATGTCATACAACAGATCAGGCATGACGGCATGTTCATTACCAGATATCCTTTGTCTTCTTTACATCAATTCGTTGATAGACAAACCCGCATTTTCCACCTTTTAGGCTGGGTTTCAGGCCAACGAAACCCATACCATAAAATACTCTCGAGTTTTTGGATGTTTGTTCCGGTTGACAACTATACCTCGTCAGCCACATCAATGATCCAAGTGAGGATCTTCTCGCTTGGAGGCACGGCCGCCAGTGGGAGGACAAGTCTTCCATGTTATTTATTAATGCATCGGCCACACGTCATACTGTTGGGCCAGCGCCTCTCCACGCATGACTGCCTGACCAGGGAACAACCATGAGGTTCCCCTACCGTCATATACATGAAGGATCTTGCGAGTGTATACAAAACATTAACCGTGATAATGTTGTTAACCAGATCATGTGTCGACAGGATAGTTAATAGCACTAGTTTTCTGAACATTCAGATTGACTACTGTTGAACAGTACAACGTGTTGATATTATTCATTTAGTGTTCAACGTCTGAGTGTATCTATTACTTGAAAATATAAGCTAATGGAACGAGAAACATGGTTGCGTTTCAGAGTAGACATACAAACGACTGATGGCCAACTGTAACATCACACAAGCAATTCGAACATCATACACGCGATTTCAGACTAAAAGCCACATTCATCGTAAGGAAACGATACAACACAACATGAAATGATGCTATGGAGAAACGCCTACGAATCTGTATGACAGAGGAGAGCAACACACCATCACCTGTCACACGGCAACACAAAATGACACAGTATTGACACATCGAGGGACAAAATGACACAGTATTGACACGTCGTGGGACAAAATGAACGAAATAACAAAACTCCTGATACCATACGGATAAAAGACTGCAGTATACAACAAAACCTGAAATACGTAGAAATATAAGACTTCGCAACACCAGATCCGCAACACTCCTCAGAAAGTAACACTTCACAAGACACCGCAGTACAAAACGTATTCCTCGTGTGGCATCAAAGCAAACATAAACACATCTTGCGTCTCGCGTGTATTCCCCAAGAGTTGCACAACAAGTTTAGCAGGTTCCTAAAACTGGACGCAGGCATCTGTGCGAGTGCCACACTGACGGCAAAAGTTCTTGGGAGTAGCCAGAGCGACTCATAGAATCATGAATATCTGGGAAGTCCCACCAAGCTAGCGCCGTCGCTTAATGGGTCGTCTCCTGAGGTTAAGACATTATGTAGTTTGGATGAACATCTTATCTTCTCAAGACGACGACTGACATCCATACCGTGGGCTTGGTGGGGTTGTAGTACGCTCTAGATTACCAGACAATATTCTCAGTCAGTCATCTGCTCATTTTCAGATAGTTGTTTATGACATACCCGAGATACAGTTTGCTCCAGGATAAATCTTTTGCATTTCTCAGAAACTCTCTTGAGGTCTGGATACCGCGTAAAGGACAGTTTCTGAAAGTATGTTTCTTTAATGGTCACAAAAAGTTGATTATTTTCACAAGTAGATCTGGTTTTCAGGTTGGAATCAATTCTTGACAATGATGTTTGAATGTTAACATTTCATATTTCATTACTAATCTAACCACATTTCAGTCAGTTTTAAGCTTGCTTTTGACCAAAATTAAGGTGAAATTTTTCATCTTGTATTTCTTATTAGGAGACGACAAATTTTTATAAGTTTCTGTGAAGAAAATATGCAAGACTGATAACAGAAGCTTCAGTGTTAGAGATGCATTACCTGGTACCTTGATGACGTCTTGGGGAAAACACGAATTTCTTACGAGACGAGGAAATAGGCAAGACAGGTCTTTGGTGAACGAGCTGATAAAAACTGACTCGTGGCAGCTTTCCTCCCACACCTTACATTATTAAGACCTTCCACAAAGCATCTCTATCAGCCTTACTATATGTTTTCTCTAGATCTATAAATATCATATACAAATCCATCTGTTTCAAGCACACACACACACACACACACACACACACACACACACACACAAATATACATATATAAACACAAGGAACCCCATCCCAAGACACTTCTCGACCAGCCCTGTGGGACTGCGGGACAAATGCCACGCTCTGGGTTCGAACCCAAGCACGCCCGTATGTGACACACGGTCAGCAACGCTAACCATGGAGCCATGAAGGCCTGTATGAACATAATTTACCAAATGCTCAGATGTGTGTGGTGGTATACTGCATCCCACAAGCGGTTGCCACAGTGGCATACTTAAGACAGGAAATAACTAGTCTTACATCAGAATTATTAACTGAGCACAAGAACTCATCTACATTTGGCCTATAATATTAACCTATAACGTATCTGTAGGTCATGATTTACTCATCTTCATAAAACTAATTATTCATCACTATGGATTTTCTGAAAACGTCTCGTCTACGAAAGCTCCCGAAGTGTCCCAGTAACGTCGTAACACAACAGGAGCGCACCGGTAGTGCCTCACGTGTCGCATCTTCGGTAGTCAGTCATTCCTCTGCTCCGACAATCATTGTTGTGCTGCAGCTTATACATCTTCCTTTTTTTTTTGGTGTGGATATATACAATCATGGACACAAAGATGAATAATAAGACTAATCTTATTCCGACTGGTATCGAACATGTTCACATTCACCTACCAAACTATATAACGATTTTGTCGCTCAGTTTCCTCAAAATACATATTCCTGTATCATCACGGATACGGTCTGTAAGTAAACAGAAGACTGACAACGTCAGTCATGCTTGTGCTCAATCATGTTTCTTCTTCAAGCGAAATATATTTTACCCGGATTTGTTGACAGAAGCCGATACTGATTCTCACGTCTTCAATCGAGATTTAGTGTACCAGAAATATTAAGATCTTAATTCTGTAATAACTAATCTATCATGAAAGTGAAAAAAGGAAATATTCTCAGTTCGCGAGCGCACTGGACATGGGAACCTTCCCATGGTAGACACAAGTGACCCGTGATCTTAACCTTCCACCTGATTTACGATGTGTCGGATGACATCAACACTGAGCATCAGAGGCGTATGGTCAGCTGATGTGACCAGCCATGGCCTGTCTGGTGAAATAAGTAATAAACCAGATGAGAATGGGGCAAAGAGGTGCCATCAAGTAAGACATACAGCACCGCTGACGCAGCCAGAAGACGCGAAGATACGTACCACATTCCCCGACAACGTCTGTGACCAGAGTGAGGCGCCTAACTCTATGCTGCCGTGATGCCGCTCTCAGACTCCGCCCCTCGGCCAAGCCCTCTCTCCAACCATGTATCACCTTGACTTATCTTCTTTCCGAATATGCGCACCCCTCTTGGCACACATCATTGTAAAGCAGCTTTACGCAATGGTCATCACATCAATTACAATACGCATGCATCGGTAAGGAGGATCTTTATTGAGTAGCTCATGTCCTGTGACGTCACGACTTATTACGTAAAACGCTCTTTCTGGAAAACCATCGAGACTGCGCGCAGATAACTGATGCTTGAAGGAGAAAGAGAGCGGGAGAGAGAGAGGAGAGAGAGCCTAGCGTACGTGACGCTAAGGGTGTATAGCCACTTGATGCTGGATTTGTAATTTTACTTCGATAATGTCTAAAGTATTTTTGCCGTTATCTCAGATACTGTTATGAGAGCGTTGACCTAATCAATGTCGGTAACCTTGCAGTGGTACCTAGTTTTCAAGATCATTTTAAACTCCATCTTTAATCCAGTTTGGAAAAGGTTTCTTTCGTACATTTGCGATGTCATTCTTTAGTCGTATTCCCGCCAGGAATCAACGCTTGGCAATGACCATTTGCCAACATTTAAAGGTAATCTATGCTTGATGTACGCTATGGATTCTGCTTTGATCATCTTCAGCTGTTGATGCCCATTAGATCCGACCACATAACGAAAAATCATGCAAATTGGCAAGTATATAGCGTACCCAACGTGCAACACCAATCCGCTATCTGGCAACTGCAGGGGTAATTCGTGGGGCCGGTGACTATATATTAGTGAGGCAAACCCTTCGTGTTCATATCTCGACGTGAGCTCCACCGGTAAATACCTGAAGACCCAAGATTACATTAACTTGTTAATCTTGGCAGACAGAACTGTCTTTGTAATTCATTTCAGGAACGGGAAAAAGGCGCTTTTTCACCGTCAGCTTCTAATCATTTTAGTGCAATCGTTCTAGTTTACTTATCTCACTGTTGTGGTCTTGGGAGCCTGTCCCGAGAAGTACCTGCCGAGTTAATGTGCGTGTCGACCATAGAAAAAGTCTCTACTATGACGGTAGCGGGAGTTGGGGCTAGGATGTTGGCGCCTCCAGACATGCCACCTTCAACCACCCGTAACCGTTTCCATTCCATCTCAGAGTTCCGTCCAGCGGAGATGCAAAAATCCAGATCCTCCGATGGATTTGATATGTTCACTTCATCCTCCGACGCCCTGACGAGACAGGAACTAGAGAAGCTCGTAGATTCCCGGAAGAGGGAACCGACCAAGGTGACCAAGGCGCAGATCAAGGAGTACGGCAAGAAATACAAGAACTTCCAGTCAGAAGAGAAGAAAGAAAACGCGCCAAATTACAGGTGAGTGTGTTTGATGCGCTACGTTGGACATATAGTGTTGCTGTCGAGTAAAGGTGATGTGTCCCTGAGGAATACACTGTTACCGATGCCTCAGGTAGGAATGTGTTGCAATAGGTGCGTCATGCAGGCACGTGGCACAGGGCGCTCAAGCACATTTATCACAAGCAAACGCATTTCTCTGGATGGTTTCCATTGTGATTGTTGCCTAAGGCAATGCACTACTTCGCTACATACGCAACTAATGGAAAGTACTTTTCAGGATTTGAAATCATGTAGGAAAATTCTCCCGAAGATAAAACTCGACTTGTTATATATTTGGCCACTCGTACTCAAAGTGACCTGATAGGTGCGTTTTGAAGTAGCGCAGTTATGTTTGCCACCCTTGCTTACTGATCACTTAAACATACACGCCAAAGCTTTTGCATTCACATATAGGTATGCATGGATGAATGCACACACATATGGACATGTGCACAGACGCATGTATGTCTTGCTCGTACATGGAGGCATACACGCACACCCGCGAATCCACGTCAACGTTGGACGTATGTACATACACGCACGGATGGGTGCATGAACATACACACAAAGACCCAAGAATGCACATGCAAGCATGGATGTTTACACCCTCAGGGATTCATGGACTCCTGCATATTCACAACGTATGGCAGCATGTACACATGGACAAACAAACGGGCCTACTAAGACAGCCACATACGCAGACACCCAAATACTCTTCGGTACGATAGCCTCGCTAACTCGGACCTTAGCTCACTCTTCTCCTCATGCAGTTTCGCGCAGTTTCCTGTAAAACCATAACATTTGTCTTTCATCTGTTGTCATCGGCTGATTTCAAGACCGTGTTGTCTTAACGCATGCATGTTGATGCAGTGTTTATAATGTCACCAACTTTTGTAAGTAATTTCATGGCCTTTCCATTTTTTGAAAACTGATTTGCAGTCTTCGTTGAACGGGAATGTTATATGATATAGTGAGTGATAATAGTGTAATTGAACGCTGCCACGTGACCATAGTTACTAGGGTATGTTGTAACATGATTGTTATGTTGTGATGAGGTAGTAGTAATATCAAAATAGGAAGGATATCGAACGAAACATTTCTTGTACCAAATGTTTACTGTAGATACTAAGTGCAAATATACTCTGTAGTGGACGGTGTCACCGTCTCCGATACAAACATGGCAGACAGTCTCACTTTGTCGGACGCGAGTATGGCGGACACTATTGCGATCTCAAACACTAATGGTAGACTTATCATGTTGACGAACGCGAGTGTGGTGGATGACGATATTCATGAACATAGATATGGTGAATACAATGTTCTTGAACTGACTAAGCTGCATATGTTCTCACACACGAATATAGTGGACCTTATACTCTCAGGCACAAACATGATTATCTTTTTTTTTTTTTTCAAACTATTCGCCATTTCCCGCGTTAGCGAGGTAGCGTTAAGAACACAGGACTGGATCATTTTTGGAATATCCTCACCTGGCCCCCTCTGTTCCTTCTTTTGGAAAATAAAAAAAAAAAAAAAAAAAACGAGAGGGGAGGATTTCCAGCCCCCCGCTCCCTCCCCTTTTAGTTTCCTTCTACGACACGCAGGGAATACGTGGGAAGTATTCTTAATCCCCTATCCCCAGGGATAAAAGTGTAATGATGTGTGTGTATATATGAGCAGGGAAAGCAAGATAACTAAGAAGTAAGTGCTTGGTGTCTTTGCTGCAGCAGTTGCATCATGGTTATGAAAGGTCTTGGGTTCTGTTGAAATGGTGTTTGTAGTGTAGGAATGAGTGATGTCTAGAGCAAAGATATCAATATAAATCAAAGATATCAAAATAAATCAAACGTGATTAATGCTATCATATTCGCAAACAGGGTTATGTTGCACATGTTCTTGAAGCCCAGGGTCGAAGTTGTTCATTGTTACACAGGAATATAGTACTTGGGAAAGTTGATTTTGTGATAAACTCTGTAGAAACTAACACATGACAGTTGATGTCTAAGATTACAGACGATAAGAAAGAAACAAGTACGGATAACAGAGATCATAGAAAACCGGTGGGTATGTAGTTACGTCTGATACAGTTTTTCCAGGAAAGACATTGTCCTGTAACGTGTACCGCAGTAATGTAATCCCACAGACTATACAGGTAAAGGAGACCTGAGCTTCACGATCAGTTTTACAGCACAGCTTGTAAACATAAAGCTGATTGTCTAGAACTATAAGGAAGCCGGTATTTAGCTGTTGTCTACAGGAATGCATTGTACATTAATATATAGAAAAGGATTGTTGTGCTTTTTAATGTTTCCGTTTATTTAGTGCCAGCTGGAGGGGCGTTCGGCGTTACACGAAAATAAAGAAAATCTTTATATCAGATTGTAAGGTGGACTTTGTTAGCCTTTAAGGCGAGGCTCTTGAATTCTGCCTTTGATCCTGAGGGACCTTTGTTATAACTTCAGGTAGCCAGGTTGCTTGTGTCAAGTCCAGAACAGAATATAATGTATATATATAAAGCTTTTGATAGTGGCTTTTGGTGGTCTCAAAGCGGCCTTCAAAGCCAACGCGCTTAAAACATTGCCTAAATTCTGAAGTACCGACACCCACGATCTGGGTCTCGGTGCTACAGTTTGGCCGTGAAAGCGTAACGCACGCACGCTTGGAAATATCTATTCGATCTTTTATCGACAGTTAAAGTGAAGAAACTGTTGCCAGGAAAGTATCCATGTGCATAACTTGAGGTCTTTATCATGCAAAAGCCTGTAGGTTACGTTTATTGGATTTGATATTGTGTGACGATGATCATCTGTCGCCGGAATTTACTATATTTGTGGAGTATTTTGTTTTATGGCCTTGTTCCAGCGAGGCAGGACTGTTGTAACAGCTGGGCAGATGACGGGGAGTCGAACTGCGATTTAGAGACGAACAACGTTACATGATTAACGTAAAGTTACGACGGATGTTTACGTCATTCTACCCTCGTGACTGAGTCTCGTCGGGAAAGATCCACATATAATGCGTGTCGTCCGTTGCTGTAGACGGTGTGGCAGTATAGTGCTTACTGAGCTATTCTAACCCCTGAGGTCGTGAAGGCTGGCCACCAGACACATCAGTTTGTGTCACCCGGACAGGGAGATTCGTATGGAGTGCTCGAACTAGCTTAACCACAGACTCCCCCAGCGAGTCACTTTCTTACTTCAGAAGTTGCCTGACTTGGGAGTACATTACCCTGAGTGAGGATCACTGAATCTTTTCTCTCCTTTCCTTACAAAGACGTACTTCGTTGCTGTGGTAGGTCTGTTGTTAGTTCAGGCAACTTGGTTTGTAGTTTTCATTAAGCGTTGTAGCCAAAAGATGAACCTCGTTTCCTCATCCTCTCTATATACATTATCATGAAGTGTCTCATATAAGGATAAGAGTGAGTTTCCTGGTCCCAGAAATCTAACTTGCATGTCCCTCTCCTCTTGTCACTCAGGGAGCTGCTGGAGCACACGCAGCCAGCACACTTCATCACCATAGTTGCTGTGGTGTACCTCGCCTTCAGGCTCTTCCCCGACTCCCGGAGGCATGCCACCGAAGCCTCTACGCTCACACGCCTCCTCTATGTCTCCGCCGTCAGCACCGTCTTCGGCAGTCAAGTCTGGATGACGTTTGTGTCTGGTGAGCAAAACTGACTGGAGCCTTGATAGGCTTGTTGTTCAGACTTGAAAGATTAAAGTTTGCTTGATCGATGGGAATGATAGTATACACCACAAAACAACTCCATCATATACTTTTGATCCAAAGTTCCTTACATACCATAATCAAAACATACTTGTTACTTTTGACTAATTCATCCTCGCACGTGGTGGTGGCAGTATATAACTACCTTTTCGCTCAATTATTTGATTTTCTCCAACTTGCCAGGCTTGGCGCTCTTCTTCACCGTCCCAAGACACGTGTTCGCGCAGGTGCAGCAAGTTCTCTTCCCGCTGTACTTCCTGAGCAACGCGGTGCTCATGCTGGTGGCTGTAGTGACCTACACGCAGCACCACCCGACCCACATGTGGGACAACCATCAGATGATGCAGGTGAGTCTCCTCCAACCTTCCTGTACTACAGCACTGTGTGTGTGTGTGTGTGTGTGTGTGTGTGTGTGTGGGATACTCTCATCGTACAGCAAGTTAGTCATGAGAAGTTACCAAGACAGAACTAGAGCCTTACACGAGTCTGTGTCATTCGCCTGGGTTTAGTTACAACAGCGGCCATCTTGGATGTTGGCTAGGGTTACCTACCATGAATATGAAAAGAGACCACCCAGTGACCATCCCTGCCAGGGACCATCCAGGGACCACCCAGTGATCATCCCTGCCAGGGACCATCCAGGGACCACCCAGTGATCATCCCTGCCAAGGTGCGTTCGGAATGCCCCCAGATATCTGTTTCCACATCAATCTATGCTCATTATGGAAGGAGGGGCCCGTAAGCTGGGGTAGATGTCATTTCAAATTGTCCCTGAAGTCGGTGTTTGTACTGAGCATGAACGCAGGGCCTGCAGGGGCTTGTAGCCTCTGTGGTCAAGTGATGAAATGGTCGGTAAAAGGCAAGTAGAGCGAGTCACCCGCAGTCCCTCGGGTCGGATGCTGATAAGAAAATACATTTTTTTTCTAAAGTTTTTCTTATACAGCTCGCGGCGTACCGGCATATAGTTATCGCTGGAATGATTATGATATTCAAAATGACCAAGAGGAAAGTCGCCGGAATTACCATGAACACAAGCAACGCTACAGGAAAATTCGTATCATGCCATAACTACGTTTCTATTTGTTCTAAGTAAATATTCTTGAATTTCATGACCAAGACTTCAGCATCAGTTCATACTACGTTTTAAACATATCATTAGTGTGATTCAAACCAAAAATTCTAAACACGACTACCAAGATATAACTGAATGAACAAGGAATGGGAAGAGAGAATGACCCTGTCCCCCTCGGGCGAGATCATCAGCTGAAGCAACATTCTGTAAGACTGACGATACTAAGAATAGATTCCAACTTCTGCTCCGACAGTTTTGTAACCCAAGATGGTTTCCTGATTGAGATAAGTCCCTCGTTATCCAGGAGAAGACAGTGTAAGAAGGTAGGTTTCAAGATGATGAAGAGTCTCAGGGACCGCTGGCGAGGAGTTAAGCTGTCATCAAAGCTGGTAGTATACCGTTCATTGTAGTATACACTGGTCGAGTGAACACGTGTACCTGCACCACATGATGACGGTACACTTGCGTCACGCCTCATGATTACGTACTTTACAGTTTCAGATTTTCATCATCATATCATCTGTATTGTATGTGGTGCTGTGTTTGATGCAAACTGATTACATGATGATCACAAACCCCAAGTGTCTCACCGACCTCACCAAGATGTATGAAATATTTGGCGTGAATAAGATATTGTTGCCTTAGGTCGCTTCACGTACAGTCTGCTTTCCTCCTGATAATCTTCCCAAGTTGTTCATCATAGTGATAGCTGACTGAGGCTGTACATAATAATAAAAGCACTTTCCCTCTATATTCTGTATCTTCATGCAATACTGGATGTGTTTCAGTGGCATTTGTATATACAGTTCCTCATCCACTTTCCAGAGGTGACGTCTCAGAGTTCTGTTTCTGCCGCACAGTTTTGGTCATCTATATTTAACTGTAACTGCTGATGTGACCCATCCGTGTTTCACATCAGCATATGTAAATGACTCACCCATTTACACTTTGATAAGTGTGGCATTTGCATAGAATACAGTCATTACATTTTTTTTTTTACCTTTATGCTGCTTAATGGTTTACATCCTGGTTGTAGCTCATGGCAAGTTATGGTTGATGTCGCTATGACGAGGTTGTTGTACATCCTGGTTGTAGCTCATGGCAAGTTATGGTTGATGTCGCTATGACGAGGTTGTTGATTACACATCGCTCACGTGCTTAATGTCAAGGGTCATGTCTCGAGCCACTGCTACATCGTATGACCTACCGTAACCCCTTTTACCTGTGAGGTTGTCAGATTTCAGTTAAATTCTGCATCTCAGATTAACCTAATCAATATTCATCTAAATAACTATGCTGCTTTTAGCTTTCTGAGATAGACAAAGAGACGGAGAAAAGAAATCCATCACATGGTGGAGAGAGAGAGAGAGAGAGAGAGAGAGAGAGAGAGAGAGAGAGAGAGAGAGAGAGAGAGAGAGTTGAGCAAGGGGCTACGTGAGGAGACGAGCGTAGGTCGTGTTGTCCCCCGGGGTTCCGTCGTTAGTGACCTCCTGCCAGCAACTGGAAGGAGTTATACGCGAGCTTAATGACCTTGCGTGCCACCTCGCTGGGAGTCGAGACGCAGGGACTTAGTTACTACCATAAGTTCTGCTTCCCGTAATGATCTCTCGATTCAGATTTCCAGTGGTTGTGCCGAGAGACTTGGTCCACCCAGTGACAATGATGACAGAGATAAAGAGGCAGATTATTCATGACAAGAGCCAAAGCTGTAGTGTCATTGACCTTCACATATCCGGATGATGAAGTATTCATGTAGGGTTGAGTATCACGATACAAACTCCGGCCAGCATAAAGTCCATCGTATTCCAGGATTCACCTGGAAGAACTCAGTGTACCTTCAGTCGTCCTGTTCAGGTTGGTATTAGTGTTAGGGATGACGACGATATCCAAGTCAAGGACACAGCACCACTTGCTACCTTGTTAGTGTGCCCTTGTCTTGTGTATTTATATGGAGGGATCATTCGTCACCCGGAGAAACAAAATGTATCAAACAAATTTGAATGTCATGATCTTCACAAAATGAGATCATGAACACTTCGCAGCAACTGATCTTACTTGAAATATTTCCTCGTATTTTTCAAAGCTGCTGATGACAAGACCTGCTGACGAACCCTTCCCCGGGCGCAGGAGCAAGTTGATTTCAGAGCAATTTTCTCGTCGCTGGGTTTAGTTTTTTTTCGGATAATGATACGTTGGCTGCAGAGGCAAGTCTTGTCTGCATATGACAACAGTTGTCTTTAGCCACTCGAGGAAGCCTGGACATGTCAGCCTGATGATAGGTCTACGTGTTGCTTCTCTCTTCCGTGATGCGACGCACGTAGCCAGCTTTATGATAGAGGGTGCTACTTGAGAACAGTGGCTTCCTCGAATACAACTAGTTATTAAAGAATTTGATGCGTTTTACAAGTATATATTATTCACACACACACACACACACACACACACACACACACAATGATCAAATGTAGAAACTGATGCACAAGCACAATTTTCTACCAACGAATCATTGCGTGGGAGTGTAAGTGGCCTGGCACATGGTAATGACTGGTTCTGGACGCTGATCACTGTACTCTTGTGAGTCACATGCGGACGTCTGTGTTGGCGACTTATGGATCAGGTTTTCTTCAGTTTATCATGACTCTCAAGTTTTACATCTGACACATTTTGATTGTATTGCATGACAGTTGTATTGCATGGCAGTTTGGATGTTTAGATTCTTGTGTTAGCTAAAGCCGCCTACCCGCATCTAACAACCAAAAGGATTCACTCTGGTATTGTTACATATTACGGCTGTTACCAACGATCGTTACCCTCCAGTAAACCAAAGGAAGACAATCGAGTTATTTCTTTTTTTTTTATTTCTCGCTACACAAAAGATCAGCGAGCTGGAGGTCGACTCACTAGCCAGCAGGCCACTAGCGTTGGTGTGGGTGTGTATCACACCCACCCATCATCGTATTGCCTTCCACACCCTCAGCCAGACCTCCTGTATGCTAACATTCGGACACCTCCAACTTGTGCACACCTGTTGTCCACTCCTGGCTACATGGATATCTATATTTTTGCTAGTAAATTTTTCACCGTTTTATATACAAGACGAACAAGGACGGAAAACTTCCGTACAGTCATCGCAGTACAGCAGTGGGCGTAGGTCGTGCTGGGAGTTTGAATATCAGGAATACAAGTGATCGAGTGTAGGTGTTTGGCTCTGTACTATAAGTGTTTACAATTACGTACGAAGTTGTGGGTGACATCGAACTACAGGCTCCTGTGATCCTCCCGCAAAATAAGGTTTTCATCGTCGTTATAAAGACTGTATAGAGTGATCATCGTCGTTATAAAGACTGTATAGAGTGATCATCGTCGTTATAAAGACTGTATAGAGTGATCATCGTCGTTATAAGGACTGTATAGAGTGATCATCGTCGTTATAAAGACTGTATAGAGTGATCACACTTTGTCTCTGCAGTTACTTTTGGGTTTCTCAACCTAGGAAATCCAATAGCAAAGGTCACCACACAAAATATAGGCTTTATCACAACGAGGTCGCTCGACACACAGGAGATTGTGGATGTGCCGTGGACGAAAGTATGTCGAAGCCGTTGTTATTTACAGCTACACCGCTGAGTATGGAGAAACATTTCGGTTGACTGTCTCTAATTTTTTCTTGAGGTCGCAGTCCGTAAAATCCATTGATCCTGTACCAATTTTTCTAAGTTGGAGATAATCTAGACATTCCTGCCAGATGGTCGTACATTCCAACCCTCACAACGTCCTCCAGGTGGCATCTTGCATCAAAAACAGAAACACACTCAGCTTTACGACAGACAACAGTCATACACATTAGCTTTAGAGGCCCGTCAGCCTTGCCTGATGAGGGAGTATAAATGCACTTAGCAAACTGTTATGGAGCGAAAGTGCAAATCTGGAAATTAAACTCAAATAGACTTGCAGTGTCTGCATTAAAATAACCCAGTAAAACATGGCATAAGAAACGGGCGAGATAAATCTAGTGAAGTAAAGCGAGAGAAACTTGTTTGTACCCACAGTGGTTTACAGCGACAATGAAACGGTTTCCTGGTAGTTCTCTGGACAAGTTTCTCTCGGTTGTGGTAATAAGTCTAGTGTTTTATCATAAAAAAGAAGTTACAAATCAAACCTCGAGTCCCAGATTTACAAAAGAGAACAAAACCATGCTACCAAAATGCCTTTACAATGATAAAAGACATTATGAATCATAACACAGGATCATGTTTACAAGAAACCATCAATTTTTTCAGACCATCTTGGTCCTCCACCACGTCACTCGTGGATATAATACTCGGGAGTGAAAAAAGGCAGGTAGCCTGACAGTCTGTGAACTAGATACTGGTCCATGAACACCATTTACAGCCGCATGACCCAGACAATAGTAGGTCAGGGAATAAACCTTATGCCCCCGTAACCCTGATCTTCCCCTTGGTACAGACCGTAACTCATAGGCTTGCCACACTGTCAGCGCTAACAAGAGGCTCAGTCCTCGTTAGTTGCTCACCGGAGTAACTCTTGCGAAAACCTCACATGCATGGTCACCCGCAGGCCAACCTCACATGCATGGTTACCCGCATGCCAACCTCACATGCATGGTCACCCGCAGGCCACACCGACGTGTTCGGGTCAGTACTAGGACCTCACCAACACAGGGGCAGTCATCACGGTTTTACTCCACTTGAGGAGAACATGCATGAGCTGTGAATTACAGCAGGGTGATATCTTTCTTCAATGTGAGCTTGAACACCATCCTCATTCAAGGTAATAATCATAGCGGTCTAGGATGAGAATAACGAAGTTGATCTTAGAATTACCGAACCTTAATTATACAAAGACATGGATTTCTTCATCATTTTCTCCTCACACACAATTGATTTTATCAGTGAATAAAAGAATTAGAAAGTCATGTGCAAGAATATGTTGAATTCTCTTTTATTTGCAATGCATCTGCTTTATAAACTCAAAATCATCCAACCTCACTTTGATGTAAAGAAATTATATTGTTTTGAGACTAATAAAACCTGGAATAGTGCAAAGGCAATGATATTCTAAAGTGCAAGAGACTATGGCAACGAAATGGAACGGAAGCTTGAAAAAGCAACGAACAAAGAGATCAATGATACGTAAGCAGATTCCCTTTAAGGATTACAAACACAAGCAAACAGAATTTGGTCTTTATATCTTGGCATAAATGTGCGAGTGTCATCATGTTGATATGGTCTTGCACGTGCAGTAGGTTTCCCTTTCCTTCACATGGGTCTCGTGGAAAACATCCGAGTGAACGTCAGATATTCAGTTATTCATTTCAGTGCTCTAAGGGTAGTGCTTAACAGCCTGACACCTCTAGGGCGTCCTCCTGCTCGTCCCAATGGTCTGCCTCCCTCAGATGACGCACCAACTCGTACGCTCGTGTTCTTTACCTTCGAAATGACTTCCCAATTGCTGATAACTCCCACAAGAACACCTTCCTTGATCAGTCTGACAGCTCGACCTCAAGTGAGTGCTTAACGACTTGGAATATTGCAAAACAATCCTCTGACAACACTAGTGATTAATAGATTTTCACGGTAACAATCACCGGCTAACGAGTTAAGCGTCGGGCGTTCTATGGTGACCCTTTGCCAGAAGGTCACCTCGAGAGAGAGTGGTGGAAGGCTCCGCACGTAAGCCACACACCTCCCTCAACACGGGACAATCAGAAGGGGAGTAGACTGGTGTGAAGGGGATGCGCCACCTCGACAAGATTAATGATCTGTGTTGGACATGCGCCCAGGGTCGCCTGCTACAGTGGAGATGTGATCAGTGGAACGTCAGACAATCTTTGAATTACTGTTACAATAACATTTCCTTCTCTATTCATATACTTGACATCCTGGCAAGTAAGACGACCGCTGCTTCTCTTTTCACACGAGAAAGTACCGTTAATAAGATGTTTGGAAACAAAAGTGTTAGGTGACGTAAAACACAGCATTTGATTGAGACATACTAACTCTGGAATTATCATAGCGACCATTGGTTCGTTCTCTTAAATTTCTAGCACAATGATTTAAATTCAAAAACATTTAAGCGATTCATGTTTTGATAAAAAGATGAATTCCGGTATGATTACCACACATTGCTGTCAGCGTTGGATACGAGAGAGACACATTGCCACAAACTTGTAGAAAAAGTTTTGAAAATAGATATGCGCCAACGTCATCTTAGATCCTGCACCACCCATACAGAGGACGTACACGAGGCGTCCCCAGGTTGTGCATGATCAGCCAGATAGCAAGACAGCGGGCGGGGAAGGTGTCTGTACCTGTTGGTGGCGAAGGTGAGGAATAAACGCCAGCATTCAGCCGGAGGATGGTGGCTGAAGGTGGTACTCACGGGGGTCAGGTTTTGTGTCGTGCCTAAACTGCCCGTCGTGTGTGGCGGGTCGAGGGTGCGCGTCACACCCGCTGGAGGAGATTCATCCGTTATTTCCAGATAGAGCGTTGCCAAGCCTACCCCGGGGATGCTGCTGTGGACTTTGCCCGGTCATTACGAAAGTGGATGTTTCGCCTCACGATAGTTAGTGAAATGTCATTGGGAAACTCTCACGTCAACACTAGTGGGTACCGTCAGAATCATCAGCTCAAGTGAGTGCTATTTGTGAATACTGCCCCGCCGGTGTCAGTGGACGTACCGTGAAGTGGTCATCATCCCATTTACTAGAGTGGACGTGATGGCGGCTGTCGCGTTACGCTCGTGAAGCTTGCACCAGAGGGTCATGACTGGCGGGGACTGTCGTCACCACTGGTGTGTACTGTTACGTCAACAGCAGTGGGTAATGTCACGTCGACAACATTGGGTAGTGTCACGTCAACGCTATGCAAACTTACTACACTGGCAGTTGTTTTGAAAGCTCGTTCCTTATAGAAGCAGGTTTTCTAACATGTCTGGTAACTGGCGTTCTTACTTCTACGTTACCAAGTGTTGCGTGACTGGGTGTTTCCTCAGTGGATGTTGCCTTGTATCGAGTGATAGGTGTAATCCGTGTCGATAGGCATTACAACGATCATACTAGTGGATACCCTGTTCGAGTATGATCCCTCCTCCACTTGGTGTTGCGGTAGTGTTGCTATCTCGTAAATGGCGAGTACTCAAAGTAGATGTGTTCCACGGTGCGGCAGTTGATAAATATTCATGCTAAAGGGAACTAATTACTAAACACTTTCTAGAACACATTTGGGCGAGGTGTGACAGCGAACCCTGGTCCCACAAACATTTGTACCAATGATTCAATCGAATTTCCATAATGTTCACGGAAACCTGTTTATATTGGATATTGTACATTGTACATTGTTGCTCTGAAAACAGAATCTGGATGAAAGAGGCGTCAGCTACACCGGACATAGCACATAAGTACTTGTAATCATTGTAGGAAGTACTGGAGCAATGTGTCCTTTTCAGCTCCTTTGTAGGTTACTGTTTATCGTGATGGATTTGTACCCTTCCTTATGTAAATGGGATGAATATACAACGTATATACTTATATATACTTCATAAGTATGTACCAAGTATCTACATCCTCCTCTTCCGCTGTATGATATATAAACAATGCTTTGTACATTCCTGAATTTGTATTTAAGTTTGGTGGTTAGTTATGTCATCAGTATATCTAGAAACTTCACAGAATTAAATATGAGATTTGGTTGGTTTCAGGGAGCCATCCTGGTGAGCTGTTTCTTGGTGAACCTGGGTATTCGACTGTACTTGGCACCAGTCCTCACAAAACTCATCACTGTTAAGGTAAATTTCACAACTGTAATCTGACGGATATCTGAAACAACTTCAGCCTCCGTCACTGTTTATACCCTTGCCAAACTAAGAGTTAATCATATCTGTTGTGAGAAGCAATACCTCTTTTCTCATCCTAAACTAAACGCAGTTTAGAACAATCTTGGTACTGTCAAACTTATTCTTACCCTCCTCACGTCTTCATTGAGCTTATTCTTTGTCACTATCAAGATAAATCTCATACGCCTGTATCACCATTCACTACGAATCAAGTTCCTATCAAAGGTGATAATACTACGTGTGTACCTGTCATGTGAACACTGGCATCACTTGTCTCTCTCTAGCAGGGCCACCTTTACTCAACGTCCGTGAATGTCTTTACAAATACACGATTTGATACGACTTTGCTGCCATCTTACCATGAAAGGGATCAAGGTTCTGATCGCTTCTCTCTTCACTGTTTGATCAATGCATGAACTGTCTTCTGTTCCTGACCCTGACTCCTACCCGTGGAACTCCAGTTTATTGAGGCATTTTAACAGAGTCTGACAACGTTCATTCTTATTCTTACCTCCTTCATGACATATCGCTACAAATTTTCACTTGCTCCTCTGCTACCTAAAACCATATCACTATCTTGACACAATGAGCCATATATGACCTTCTGTGTTCTTCGGCAGATCGCTATCGAGCGGGAGGCAGGTCTTGGCCAGGAAGTAGGCTCCAACAAACCTGGCCTTCTTTCCCACTGTCCTCACTATATGCGCCTTTACCGCGCCTTTCGCAGGACACACATGATAATCGCTGTCGGCAACATGGTATCCATGGCCGCTACCTCCCTCCATCTCTACTACCTGGCCACTAAACTTTGCTCCGTCCAGCTGTAAAGACCTTCATACGCGAGCCAAAAACAAGCGAAAACAGGTGTGTCACTACCTACAGGTATACTACACATCTGAAGCACAAGTACTCAACGGTTCTCAGCGGGTGCACCAACTACCAGATACCTCTGCAATGCTTGGCCACCGAAGAGCCTTGAATGGCCGTCTCCTCCTGCCAGCGCCTCCACCACAACAGCACCCAGGAGGCTGCCACGTTGGCAGGTCTGAGGCAGAGCTGTCCTGTTATGTGTTAGCTGCCTCTGAGGTGTAGTCTGGCCCCGGCTACACGAGAGGCACCAGTGCCACCGGACACTACTCAAAGCCATGGCGTCGTTAAACACCGTTGCATCATTGCTTCGTAGCTCCTACTTGGCTTAGTACCTGAATATCTGTCATGTTAGGCAGGTAGATGCATGCCATGGATACGGTGCCAATTTGTAAATAGAGTCATTCAAGTTTCCTCTTGTCTTTGCCTGTAACTGCAATTCAGGTTCAAGTCTCATTTGATTGGGTATTTCAACTGGAATACTTGTAGTGAAGCTGCTGACGAAGTATTTCCTGTATGTAATGTTTAGTGTGCTGACTCACTAAACGTCATCCAGTAAGTTAGCCGTTATGTTGACGTAGACGAGAATAGCAGAAAGTCCTCTTCCACCCTCTGTATTAAGACATGGGAGAAGTAAAGGTCGGGAAGAAAATGTAAACCGGAGAGAGTTTAAAATATGTTTGTAGCGTAGGTACACTGAAGTGTGTGTGTGTGTGTGTGTGTGTGTGTGTGTGTGTGTGTGTGTGTGTGTGTTTTTCTTGAATAAGAATGTAAACTCCCTCTAGATGTCTCTCCTGCTTACCTCATCATCAAAGGTCATTCATCCTTCCTTCTCCCTTCCCACCTCTCCCTCACCGACCCTCCATCTTATTTCATTCCCATCTAGAGTCCTTCCTCGACCTTCCGTTTCCTTCCATACTCATCCCTGCTTCCTCCTGGACTCTCCATGTCCCTCCATACCCATCTTTACTACCCTTTCGACCCTCCATGTCCCTCCATATCCATCTTTACTCCCTCCTCGACCTTAGAATAACGCTGTATCAAGATGATTGAAAATAACTATATTTTTTCTGCGGTGATAAGGATGGCACGACTGTTTTCAGTGTAAGAATGAGTACAATGAATACGGAGGAATTCAGACAGTACGAGACCAATGGGTCCTAATGAGGCTGTCTGTTATAGTGGAAGAGAAGAGAAACTCATGGATTAGTGTGTTAAGGACAGAAGGACATACAGATGTAGTTGGCTCACATGAGATAAATGCATGATACTTTTAGGTTCCTTCAAGTTATGTTCGCTAGTGTGTCGTGAGGCTTCATGTTCGCTAGTGTGTTGTGAGGCTTCATGTTCGCTAGTGTGTCGTGAGGCTTTAGTCATTATTTTGTAACAAAGCTGAATACTACCCGAATCACCAAATTCTATGTAGACGTGCATATGTGGGGTTGTCTTTGGCAGTATGATGAAAGAATACATGAGAATTTATTTGTACGAAATAGAGCAACTACCCATCCTACAAACATAACTTTCTCATAGTCACATACGTCAGTCTCTGGTCTTCAATATTCTGCAATGCAATTAATCATAGTTACGTAGGTGATAGTGTGCTGTACTATAGCCATGGTGTACAGAAGTAACTTATTCGCAAGTGTTTAGTGATCCTTATCATTCATTAAGTACTTTATGGAGTGTGGCAACATTGTGACTTCTGTATGATATATATATACATATATTATATATATATATATATATATATATATATATATATATATATATATATATATATATATATATATATACACACACAATACATTAGGTATAACGAGGAATTCATTGTTCTCCTGTAGTTGTACAAGATCTTGATATCATGATTCATTATTTCCTAAACCTCACAAGGAGCGTTGTATCAGATTTACCGACATTTTCCCTATATGAACCATTATAGCAAGACGTTTAAAAGCCTCGCTTGTTACCTGAATATATGATGAGTTGATGTTTATTCTGCATGTTTTAGTGCAAGAATTTCCTTTATCATATTTGTGTTGTTTTTGTACAAGATTTAGCACAACCGTTTGTAAGGATGTGTGTGTGTGTGTACATAGCATCCCTGTATGGTCACATCATGTTTGGTAAACGTCTCAGAGTTTATCTATAACTTAAATGTGGAAATCTATATTGGTCATGAGGTGGAAAGTTGCTCTCAAGTGTTGGTTATATATATATATATATATATATATATATATATATATATATATATATATATATATATATATATATATGATATTTCTAACCATCACTTCCACAGAGTAACTATATTAATCTAACTTTCTGATATCAGTTTTGAGAATGTTTGAAAAGTATGTGTGTATGTGTGTGTAGCGGAATATAATCTGAAAAGATTAATCACTACAACAGCCATAATCATGACTTCTATAATCACCATAATCATTGATGTTGTTATAGTATTAAGCATTATCATCATCAGTGTCATTATGTAAATATTATTACCTTATGATTCCTAGTCCATCGTAGACCATTAAGTATATTTATGAAACATGTCTTATGTATAAACATGTCTTATGTATAAACATGTCTTATGTATAAATCGATTTCACGAATAAAATCATCATCAAAGATCTAATCTTTAACACCCTCACGTTATTCAAAACCTTTGTACCAACTTATAAATTTATCTACTCATTTGTACTAATATCATGTTTCGTAGATTTGATGTACATCTATGTAAACGTAACATCTTATGCACACAGATACCCATACATATACAGATCACATCCAACCAGATAAACCATACCTGATATAAAGGGACTCTGTTTGGTGTTCAGTTTTGTTATCAGCCAGTATTACTTACTTTACCTAAATCCATTTATCCACAAGTTTAGCAGTGTAAGAATTAAGAAAAACATCCCAACATCTCGGCTTGACTTATCATCTGGTGTCTGCAATGTGTACAACGTGCGTCTTTATCGACACACACAAGACAACCATATGAGCTTCAACTTCTTAAGCACAAAGACAGCCAGACTACTCTCCAACCTTCTAACTTTTAAACTACGTTGGACGTTCCTGCTCTTTGCTTTGTGACGAAGTCGCGTTACACAGGAAGAGGACAGGTAGGAAGGTGGAGCACCAGCCTTCACATACTGCTTCCCTTTCACTGTCTACAATGGAGGCTGCCAGACCCAGCAGGGTCCCACCGCAGCCACAACACCCGCGTGTCACCCATCACGTAGACCTTCCTCCAGCTTTTTATGGTACGTCTGTCTAACTGGCAATTTTGCTCCTCCTCCTAATCTGCCTCCCTGTTTCTTGCCCACACACACACACACACACACACACACACACACACACACATCAGGTTATAGCAGAACAATGGATTTCATGATAACTCTACATAATAAAAACATTATATCTGATCGGGACATTTACAAACTTATTACATATTTTACAACAACGAGTTATGCATAAAGCTCAGCTGACAAAAAAGTTTCAAACCAAATTTAACTAATACAATGACCGTGAATTTCATGGAAAATTTAGATTGCAATTAGAATATGTATATATAATTCTCATATGGCAACTCACAAAACGTTAAACTTGCTCTCCAGCAGCGAGCTGTACTGAGCTAGATCATGGAAAACGTTTGATCATAAACGTTCGAACATCTGATCCATGTTAATGACTCTTCTTTCTCCTTCATGTTATCACTACTGACGTTGTAGCCTGCTCCATCATGCTGTCATGGATCTAACTCCTTAATTCTCGTCTTAAACGTATTTACGAATCCATCAATCTCCTCACATAATGGCTCATGCATGCATCACTCCCGCCAGCCTCGCTGAACCTGAGCCACACACCAGTCTCGCCCAGTTATCGCACCAACTGGTCTCCGTGATGGACTATGTTCCATACAGTTGTCTCACCTTCATATATCTTCTGTCGTTGTTGCTAGACGGTTTCCTTCTGCACTCACACCGATCATCCGAATACCTTGTGTTTCCTTATGTACTTCCTGTATCCTCTCGCTTCTTAGTCACTATCGTTTTTGCAGTTGTTTTTCTTGTCTTATTTTGATTTCTTCAACCACATTTAGTAGGATTCACTCGCTCAGGAAATCCAGTACTGTTGCTGGAAGCTGCAGCTGCTCATTTCCCTTCCCTGGAATCCTTATAAAGATTCCCTTCGTTCTTCCCTGTTGTCCTTCTCCCGCCACAGCAGCAGTTACCTCATACCGTACGATCCTGTTTCATTTCCCTGTTAAAAAAGCTAAGTTCTTAGTGGCTTAACTTCCTGATTAACTGATCCTGGTTACGTATTTTCTTACATTTTTGTCTTCGTTTGTTCTCTTTCTCGTCTTGCAACTGTGACCCTAACTGTCTGATGTGCTGGGTACTTTCTGTCTGACCTGTGTTTGCAGTAATTTCTCTCTATCTATGCACACAACCATAGATTTTTAGACAGCCCAAGTCTCTTCACGGCAAAATAGATAATACTAATGATATAATGATAATAACAATAATAGTAATAATGATAATGATAATAATGTAACTTCACTGACTACCCAGCACCAGCAGTCAGGTCATAACTTTTCTCGTGTGTTTCTACACTTCCTGCGTCGCTGGACTGGATTGGATACTCTGGTTTTCCTGATACGTTTGGTATGACAGTTGGCTTTGTTTATATTCTATTACCTAATCAGTGTGTGCCCCATGCACCTCGTGTATTTATGTGATCAGTTTGTGCAACATGGTAAGCGAGTTCTACACTTCTTATACAGGATTAGGAAAGGGAGTTTGCACAGGATGTGCGAGACACATGAATAACGGAGAAATGATAGATCGTCTCGCAGACAAACCTACGAATCAAAGCAGAGACTGATCGCTAGACCTCTATGTAGGTTCTCATATCAGTACCTCGGCCCTGTGGTACCCCACCTGGCCGTGGCTTCCTCATCCAAATGATGGGGTGTATGAGCTCAGCCAGGCAATATCTCTCTAACATAGCTTCAAAGTACACAATGATGAGCCTTCCCCATCATACGAACATTGCAATGAAAGAAACTTCATTACCACACCCACCCACCGTCACTCATGTAGCCATCCAATCTGTAATTGAAACTTTCCATTGTTCATTATTCCACTCATCACGAGCTGTGCGTCCAGACCCAAGCTTTCCTGTATCTCTATGAATCCGAAATTCATCAGGTTTGCAACAACTGTTGATAGCTCTGGTTATTCATCGCACATTCTAAGTCTCTTACTGATATCTCCTTTATTCAACCCTTACATCAGACCGCTGCTGTTACTGCTTTGTGTTTGCCATATTTATGTATATGGTTGATGAGCCAAAGACAAAATTCCTTGTTTAATACACTTCGGCAACTGAGGCTTCTCCCTGCTGGCGTAGGCAGCGTCGCTGGTTCGGTTCCACAAAGATGGAAATTCCCCAGCAACGTGTGAGCGGCCCTGCTCAACCAGACTCTCATTACATGTTGCTCCTTCAGGACCTCAAGGACACCACTTCCCGCAGGATGCTTTTACAGGGGGAGAGAGAGAGAGAGAGAGAGATAGGCAGGCAGATACACAATCAGATAGAGAGACGAAGAAAGAATGCAGAGAGAGACAGACAGACAGAGACAGACAGACCAGACCGATAGTTCCTAGACGTCGAGGTGATGACCTCAAAACTGATATATCGCAGCTCAAGGAGTCACTGGCAATTCCCACGACCCCTGGCACGTGTCCTGCTCTCGTCCGTCTTCACACTTAATGGAGAACATTATTGAAATCTGAGGCTCATACTGTTAGTGGCGCCAGTGAAATGCTCTCTGAAGGTAATGCGACTCAGGTTTAGCAATACAGTTCAGCGAGCTTCGGGCATTACCATTAACTGTGGACCTGCCAACCGTCCGAGTGACGCTGATCTTGTTCATGTGCAGATGACTCGGTCACCAAAGTTTACAGATTTAAAAAACTAAAACATTTTTCTTTTCTGTCTGACTTAAATGACATTCATAGTTCTATTTCTCTGAAACAATGGCATAAATGTCTTGTTGATATGAGAGACACACTTCATTGGTTTGTACTTCATGTTTGTGTTACTCAAACACCTTTCCAACTGCCTGACACCTACCACTATTACACTGCCACTATGACCCCTGCCACTATGTACATGAAGAAGCAATACACTGACGAAGTATGCAAGAGGGAGGGACGGACCACATCTACAGCCCGGGGCCAGAGTGGAGGACCAGCCATCAGTCCCGGTCCTAAATCTCTGGTTCATATGTGACGTCACAAACCATTGTCTCCTTTATGTATTTCATGTTAGGTTTAGAACTCCATCTCTACATGACACTTACATGTAATCCCAACAATCAGTCTTAAATGCACATTCAAGGTGAGCCCACATGAGGAGCAGAGTGAGCAACAGACTGCTGGGAACGAATTCAAGACAGTTCAGGGAAAACAGACTGCTACTCTAGTTCGAAGCAGGAAGTGTGTGGAAGTACTGGAAACAGCTACGAGGAATCCAGCTGCACCAGGCCACGAGAAACCCAGCAGTCACTGGAAACCTTTCTGTTGTACCACATATCTTCACATTGTAAAATCATGTCAGCAAAATCTATTTGTATCTGCGTCATTATCAGCTTTCTCGAAGAACACCATTAAGTAACGACGAAGAGTTCCCTAGCAGTACCTTTCCCGCATCAGGCCTTCAACAGTTCTTGGTCAAGAAATATCAAGTACTTTCAAACACATTGAACCATACCTACACGATCATAACAAAGATCAACGAACCATGTGAAGCCGTCTAAATCTCTGTCATCATTACCATTAATAATGCATCCGTCTTTGGTGAATGATAGCGGTAATCTACGCCATACCTGTTTCATTGACCTAAAAGAGACACGATTGTGACCATTGTATCTCTACATAAGCTTACCCTTTCCTCGCGAACTAGAAGAAAATGGCAAGACCTAACGACACTTAGAGAAAACGTAATTTTTATGAGTACCTAAATCATTTTCATATTTTCGCACATGAACTGCTGTTCATAATCTTTCATCGGCAGACTTGTGTGCATTCTGATGATTCCAAAACGATTTAATGTAAGTGCATCAAAATTATGTTATGCGGCGGTAAGTTGAATTTATAGGATGATAAAGGAAAAATGTTGCATGTTTAATGAAGAGGCGCTTTCATAGATATTCTTTTACATTGGCGAGAAACAATTTCATTTGGACATCTGCTGCAACAAACTCTCACGATATCATTCATGTAACTATTCCGACTTATCATTTATGTATATTATTCTTATCAACGGTTATCACGTGTGTTCTCCAAGCTTAAGCTGCAGTTATGATGGAGGAGAAAGATGTAGGACGAACTGGAGACAGGGAAGAGATGGACTCCAATCAGAGAGAAAGATTCTAGCGACTGAAGACGATGATCCAAGGGAAGGAGTGTTTGGATGGTAACATTAAGCTCAGTTCGCCAAGTAACTATCAGGCCTGTAATCTTCCGGAACCATAACTCCTTAGAATTACACCAACCTGACCCACTGACTTTTCAGAGGCTGCCCACCTCCTCCACTCGTGCCCTTTAACTCCCTTAAGTTATAATTTTCATAAACCACAACATGAACTTGAAACCTACTAGAACCGTAACGTCGTAGACTCGAAACCAAACAATTAGCAAAACTGTAACCTTGAAGACTCAGGATGCCTGATTTGCCAATTCTTTCTGGAGAAACAAGTATTTGAAAGTCAGTGTGAGGAAGGGTAAGAGGGAGCGAAAATGAGTGTGATCGAGAGGAAGTGAGAGGAGGAAAGTATCTGCGTCCGAGTCACGTACACCAACACCTGCGGACACTTGCTGCAGCCGGCTTTGTTAAGAGGCACACCTGCGGACATATACGCATCTCGAAACACTTGTGTACATAGACTTCTCGGTGCATGTTTGTGTGTGCAGCAGGCGTTCCCCTTCAGAGTTCTGAGTGGTAGCTGGGCATGTGGTGTGTGATGTTAGACGTGGAATAAGTTCGGTTAATTGACAAGCAGACTAAACAAAGTTACGTGCAACATATATTGATTGCGTCATTGGCCGAATTCTGACAAGAAGCAAATTGAACATATAACTAATAACTTATTTGTTTTTCCTGAACACTGCTTACGATTTGTACCTGAACCCGAGCACTTGATATATGCATATAAGAAGGCTAGATGCACGTGCTGGTAAATGTCAAACGCAACGAAGTAAATTCGGCACCCCAGGAAGTGTAAGGTCAAAGAAACTGACGAGAACCATTATCACGACACCATAGCTGCACCAGATAATTGACCAAGGTTTTACATCTCAGCATGAGTGGCTGCTGCAGGGTCACGTCTGTCATGCTGTGGGTGTACTTGGTCATGAGCATAGTGATGTGGGTGGCTGGGGGTGTCAGCGCTGACCACGATACAGCCGAGACTTACAAGTCGATATCCTCCTTCCCACGAGACTCGGATTTGCTCAAGGTATGAATTTCTGAAACAACATTACGCAATTTGCAGCAGTCAGGTAGCTGGCCACAACCACCAATCAGGACCCCTGATCATAAAGTTATGATGTTTGTGCGTCTATGTGGAGAGAGTGCAGGACAATAGAGCAGTAAGTGATCAGTTTTTTCTTTATGGTACTTGCACCGTTGGCAAGACGGGTCTTGGGATACATTGAAATGATGTTTGTAGCGTTGTAGCGATGCCCAGAGCGTAAGCTGGATTGTGTGACTGTGTTCACCTAGAGTCTAAGATTACAGAGTTGGGAGGTCGGTGGCTTGGTGCTTGTCAGGTTATCTCAGTGTGCATGTGTTTTGTCAATGGTATATTAGCTGAGGGTGGGTGGAACTGTGAGTAGGTGTTAGTGAAGTGTGAGGCAGGGGATTGGTAGTTAACTTTGAAGTGCTTTGCACTAAATTGACGAGTGTCCAGGACGTTGAAGTGGAACAGTAACGGAAGAATCTTTGTTCCATTATGATGGTGGAGAGTGTTCGTGGCTGCTAGGCAACAGTTTTACGTAGTTCTTGTTCGTTCGTGTCTGGTTGGTAGATAAACGGATACACACCAAATGGGGTAAAGTGCCACAGCTGCTACAGGTCTAGATAGACGACAGCTTGTAACCCCGCTCGAGTTTACCCAGGGTGTCCAGATACCTGGAAATGACGCTCCCTGATAGGCTATCAACTTGCCAGATATGTCCATATTCGGGGACATGGTACTCACTGATACGCCTGCTGAACCTGCCAGGAGTGTCCATACCCAGAGATATTGCCCACACTAACTGGCCCTATCAACCTACAAAAGGGCAGCATTTTTCGTTACTGTCTTTAATGATATTACCAGAACTCCTAGTAAACTCAATGACAAATTATTACTATTCGCCTCACACATCACATTCCCATCCCTCATTTACAGGCACCTGACCGAACGAAGTAACCGAATATTGACCTATCGTGGTGATGCAGCCACACACAGTTGGAGATCTCAAGGAAAGGGAGTAGGACTCGAATCTTTTAAACTATACAAACTGTTACATGAACCGCGAGTTGGTTGGTCGGTTGTTTGGGCCTTAGGCCTGTCAACTGTCAGTGTCAACAAGCCGTCAGCTTCATGCTACATCCACCAAAAGAAAAAAAATTATTTTTTGGTGTTAAACAATTCTAAGACTGTATGCACTTTCACTGTATTTCTAGCTCATGACTGTATAGATACAATTCATTAGTTTTAACTCGATCGATTTAATCACAACTAAATATTGTGGTAAAATATGAATTTTGTAAATAAAAATCTGACCGACTTCGTTGACAGGAGGGAAAAAATGTCAAAAACACTTTCGAAGGAAATCACTTGACTGAGGTCAGGATGATACTGACTTGTGTCGACCTAAGACTCGAACAACTTCAGTGTCCTAAACTGTATGTACTCGTGCAAGATAAATCTTAAAGTGAACCCACCAGAACCCTAAGAAGTTACCTTATCACAACCAACTCTACTTGTGTAATGCTCAACTGATGATCCCATGATCCTAGGAGAGGCTGGCGGGATAGGTCTGAGGTAGGGAAAGTAGGGGGAGTGGGAGGTAACTGTCTTAACCCGGAGTGATGGTGTCATCTTCAGGTTGTGATGCCCGAAGGAGTTCCTGCCGGGGAAGAGCTGAAGATCATCTCCTACCTGGCCTCCCTCAACCGCTCCCCAACACCCATCATAATCACGTGCGTCTCTCAACCAGATCGCCTTCCTTCACTGATCTTCCTCACGCGAGTCTGGATGTCTTCCTTCACCAATCTTCCACATGCTAGTCTGGGGGGTTTCCTCCACCAGTTTTCCTTACACGAGTTCGGTTGGCTTCCTTCACCATCTTCCTCACGCAAGTGTACCTGGCTGTCCTCACCATGTCTGCCTGGCCTCTCCCATCACAATTAGTCGTCTCCAAAGTGACTTGTCTCAAACATGCGAGTTCCATGTTTGGTTTCCCGCCCATCCTCTCCAGCCTTCTTCACCCTAGGGCTATACCGATCCTCCATCCTTCATCATACATAATGTGTAAGGTCTTTATGGTCACTGAGTACAGAGGACTTGTCATGTATCAGACATGTAGTCATGATTGACCCAGTAACTCTAACAAAAAAAAAATTGTCATTCTAGGTTCCTGACGCAAGTGAAAGAAGAGTACCACGTGGTAAACCTGCCAGCGGCACGTGTCCGCACAGACTAAGGAGCACGTGAACATTAGCGCTACCGTCTACCAGCTGCCCGTGTGACAACAAGGCTCATGTGAGCGTCACCACGTGCTCTATCAAGCAGCCACTTGTGCTCGGGTATGCTGAAGGAGATGACTACCACGTCTTGCGCCAGGCATCTGCACGTGTTTGGCGCCGCCGAGGTCAACGTTGACTCCAGATGTCAAATGAACCACGAGATTGATTGTCTAAGTCATGTGTTGAGCTCGCCACCCGTTTACACATGTCCCTTGGTGTAGCACGTATCCCTGAGTGTGGCGGCGTGTGTCTCTAGGTGTGAGAAGCGTCCCTTGGTGTGGCAGGTGTCCAAAGATTTCGCAAGGGACGCGGCCACATCCACGCCCGGGACACATGACACCTGCATGAATACCCGCACTTCTTAATGAAACATTTAGCCTCACCAGATTGTCTGTAGCAGCTGCAGTAGTGGTAGGCAATGTAAGATACAAGTATTCATTATACGGAGGAATTTGTGTCGTGAAAAATATATAAACAAACACTCGAGATGGTCTCTACCTCGTCCTTGTGTTCGTTATTCACACATCACTCACTATGTTGTGTAACACTGCCTTGCCTACAGGCCTCCATCCTCCGAGGTGCTTATCTCATTTCTGGGAATATTTACGTAAGGATTTCATGTACACATGATCAGAACGTGATCAAGTAATTTGAACAATTTTTTTCTACAGTCAGCCAATAATGACCAGAACACTACATTAATGACCAACTCTTAAACCTAACTAGAACTTCATTTACCAATGTAGTTAATGAGCTTAGAGACCCAGCACATTACCTACCCTAACAAGTTTTTAATTAGTCAAGAATTAACGCATAATTGTTAAAGAGTTCAACTTTGCCTTTCCTAAAAGAAGAAAAAAAATGTAAAGATTTCAAGTTGTCTGAAATTTCTCGACATGCAAACAGCTGTACAGGGATGGTCGGACCCAGTCTTCCACATGATCAACGGTTTAAGCACAGATGAATCAGCAACACCACAACATGAACATAGTCACCACAATACACAGACCTGATGGTAAACTATACATTTTTCATCGAGTTACATTTATACTTCACCGCCCGCATGATTCAACGAGGTGATCCAATCATTGAAAATACGACAACAAGGCTTTCAGTTGTCTGTAGTAGCCATGTTGTTTAAAGGCACCGCCTCACGTAAGTTTCTAACATGATTCGTACGAGTGTACTTGTTATCGTTATGAGAAGATCAAGCTGACAACACCTACTGAATATTTAGAGACACGAAACTGGTTTCGTTATTACAGGTATCATTGTATAGACCTTATTCACTACCCATACCAAACACTGGACAGGATATCAACACTGGCGGCTCCTTCCTTACTGCAGGAATTTCCCGAACAATTACAATTTTCGCAGAGACAAAAAAATAGAAAATATGAAACAGCGAAAGTATTCTAGTGGGAGGCACAACACCTGACGCTTATAATACACTTACGGAACAAGAGTGTTTCTTGCCTGTATGGTGAGTCAGTTCTTACCTGTATGGTGAGTCAGTTCTTACCTGTATGGTGAGTCAGTTCTTACCTGTATGGTGAGTCATTTCGACAATCTACTTAATTCTACAATTCAGGTCTTACTATAACATTAACAAACTTTCCTCCTCATACTGTTCGTTGCGGAGTATCTGACCCGTGACATGATTCATCCTTTGTATCGACCACATAAGGAATCATCATTTTCAGGATCGTCTTCTGTTCTGTTGCCTCTCCAAGCGAGTAGAAACTTTGGTACATTTGATAGATAAGCAAACGCTTACCATAAACTTCTGTCATTACAACTCTGTTATTACAACTCTGAATGAAATCTAAAATCGTTACTATGAGCGGAACTTTCACTAACCTCAGGAGGAGCTGACGCGGTACCAGGAGGACGAGTGGTCACAGGTGATGTCGTCATGAAGCTTCATCGTGTACCGGAAGTGGTTCGTTCCGTGATCCGTGCGTCAGTTCTGGAATCAGTTCAGTCAGTACATAAGTAAATCTAACAACATATATCTAATAAGCAACTCACTTGTTAATGAACTGTAATGATATCCAAGATATATACCACAATGGTCCTTCCTACTTTGAATCGAGGACCAAATTTTCGTTAACAGTTTTTGAGCCAAAATTCCTGAACAAAGTTCATAACACTGCTCTTACTTCCATCACGAGACGGTTGTTCTCAAGGACGCAAATGCATCATATATGTGGCAGTTACAACTTTCAATGTACAACAGCGCTTCAGTAAATGAAACTGCAAACCCCAGCGAATCATGTTCGCTCATATGCGTAATGAATTACTTCCAGCTAAGCAAAGGAAATATAGGAAAAGCACACAACCATATCGTGAGTGAGGAATACAAATACCAATTGACTAGTTACCTCATCAAACGAGCGTTAAGTCCGTGATGATTATGTACGAAACACCAAATAATAAACTAATTTTCAGGTTCGAACGAAACTCGGACCCCTTACATCCATCTATATATAGACCCAACACACCTATGAACATCACACCTGTGTAACAGTAGCCAAGCAAAGAACAAATAGATTTGTACTTCAGCTGAAAATCTAAAGAAATCGAAAACTACACAAGTAAACTTTTGACTCACCGGCACGTCCTTCCAACACTATGACACAGGTCCGTGTGTATGTATGTATCTACACTGGTAGATGTAACTGCTATGAAGATCTCAAGATCATTAAGACGGACTCCTTCCCATACGTTGGACAACCAAAGCAAAAGGTTTGCTCCGCGCAACGGCGGGGCTGAAATGTGACTTGCACACATAGGGAACCTTCAAGTGATGTCACGTTACCACAGCGCATGCGCCCACTAAACGACATGAATTTTCGTTTAGTTCGCTAACTCCAGAGCTGTTGTATATTCTAGTTTGAAAAAATAGTAATTATTGATATCTTTCACAAAGATACTTAATTACCGTTGATTTTGTAATATTCAGACTGGTTAAACCATCGAACAACAGAAACCCAGAGAGCGAACACGTCTGTCCTCAGTTACTTCTTTTTCAGACGTTCCTCAGTATTCTTCTCTGCTCCTCAGGTTGTTTCTCTCACACACGAATACCAAACTTCCATCGATGTGTTGACTTTGATGTTCACATTCAGTACGAGAAGACAGTGTTAGTCAACCTGTGTTATATTTCTTTATTATCATTCTTAATTCTTGGTGCACAAACATTTTAAAAACAATCTCCATAATTCTAAATGATGTACATGAGGTAATTTCAGAGGCTGAAGGCGACGTCACGATAGAATTCCTTGCATTATTTTCCTGACTCGTTATTTTCATTATTTTCACGTGTTCTGTCACACGCGAGGAGAACGAACGAGCGATACTGCACAGTGCGTCCTCCTCTTTATTGAGCTGGTCGGGAACTCAGGATGGCATGTTGTGTCCTCCACGGGACGTTCCTCAGGCTGGACCCGTGCACACATGAAGCACTACAGCTGCTATGACGAAACTGTGCTTGTCACGCAGGTGAACACATGATGTATGAATGTAAACAAAACAAATGGGATGTGTTTATGATGACTAGTGTAAATATAATACATCTGGACTTCAACAGTTTAAGAATATTTGATGGAGCTATTTTGTAAATACACACACATAGGTATAGATTTTGATTCGGGATGAAGACAAACCATCTCGTATTGCTGGATGGGCTGCGAGAATGACACAAATCTGTGAAAAGAAATATTGTGACCCCTTCTTCAGGCGGCGTCACAATAGCAAGTTAAAAATTTTTACCCAAACTATGCTATTGTGACGCCGCCTGAAGAAGGCTTGTAATCATTGAGTGAATAAATATTCAGACATCGAAGAAATCTATGAATAATGAAACTGATTAGACAGCCACTGAACGATCAGGATTTCTTACTAACTTTTGATAACCACAAACGTTCTCTACTGCACTACATGTAGGTCAGTATTGTACGGTGAATATCATTAGGAAGACTACATACACAGCAAGATACACACCAAGATACACAGTAAGATGCACAGCAAGATACACAATAAGATGCACAGCAAGATACACAATAAGATGCACAGCAAGATACACAGCAAGATACACACCAAGATACACAGTAAGATGCACAGCAAGATACACAATAAGATGCACAGCAAGATACACGGCAAGATACACTAAAATACACAGCAAGATACAATGAAAAGCTGTTGTTCATAAGAGACAGTTGTCCCTGACGACGACGAAACGATTTATGTTATACAGGTCTCCCTCCCCTCCATTGCCTGCTCTCCTACACCGACCCTCACTCACGCACTCCTTTCCCTGCCTGCTACACCCAAGCCGACCCTCGTCTTTCAATTATACCAGAAGACCCACAGAAACCTCCACGTTTGAGGTTTCTCTTCTAATTACCAACTCTGTATGAGGTTTACAAATCTGGAATCATTGGAAAACATGACCTCATGAATATTTCTTTATTTTTCTGATGTTCTTCGTGATATTTTGAGCATAACAAATAATCCATTTGCTTGAGATCCGTTGGTCATATATCACTGAAACTGTCACTTCTCGAGAACCATCACTTTCTGGTTCAGCTGTATTTCATAAAGTACTCGAATTCATCATTATATTTCCCTCAGTCATCGGCTCTTTCAACAGTCAGAAGTTCTTACTCCTTTTTGAATAAGTGATTCATTTAGTAGGTCTCGATTGTCAACCATTAGCCTCAACCAGTACCAGCGATCACTAATATTCAATGATCAATAATCATTAATTACTTGGGTTTATTCATCAGGTTCTTCTGATGAACGTCCTGCATAATTCATGGTCCTAAAGCTTAGTTTTAGGATGGTCTATTACAGCGTTCCTGGAGCTGCAGGTTGCAGATTTACAAGTGGTCTCGAACAGGGATTCTGAAGTGTCAGAAACATGGAACATTGAAAAAGTGAAGGTAAATCTCACACTGTACAAACCGAAGTATTTGTACAATAATCACCTGCGCTACACAAAATCTGTGATCTGTCAGACAGATGAGCCTGACCTGCTAAACGTAACGTCTTAGTACATCATTTGCATATCAAGGAACATTGTGATCACCACCTCTGTAACGGGATGAAGAACTCAAACAGATTTCAGCTCTTCGTTCTATAAAACTCTCCAGACGCACGGACTTTCAGAGGCTCCCACCTTAAGACTCTATCCCAGGCGGGCCTGTGGTCGGAAACAGTCTGAGACGAGGAAGGTATCTAGTGATCTGGTAATACAGCCAGTGATGTGACTCACAGGTTTTCATGTTGGTACTAAATTATGTTCTACTTCTGACGTAAGCGTCAGAGATTTTTGTTATGATGAACAGCTGGCAATCGTGAGCCACTGAATATTACAGTATACATCTTTAGTACTTAAAGTTAACATGTCCATCACAGCAACACTTCCATCTTTGTCACTCCACGAGTAAACTTGAAATAATGTTCTAAAATACAGCTTCTACATGTGTGCTGCCCATGATGATGACCTACCACCCAACACCATCTCTCTCAACCCCAGTAATACACGTGTCTATCCCAGTAACACCTATCTTACTCCCAGTAACACTCGTCCCATCCTCAGTAACACCCTTCATACCCACAGTAAAACCCGTCTTCCTCCAGTAACTCCCCATCGAGCCCCAGTAATTCCCGGCTCTTCCCCAGTGATATCGACAGTGAGAAATCAATCAAGAATCAGTCGATCATCAAACCTTATGATCAAGATGATCATCACACCTCATGAATCAGTCGATCATCATACCTCATGTCTCAGCCAATTATCATACCTCACGTGCCAGTCGATCATCGTACCTCCTATATCAATAAGTCACCATACTGCGATCATCATACCTCGTCGTGCAAAGTGGTATAACCATCTACTGCCCCAGCTGAGAGGCAAGGGAGCGACCAGAGTTACGGTGTAACAAGTGAGGATAGTAACCTGGGAATAACGCCCCATAACCCCAGTATTTTGCCGCCGCTCGTAAAAGCTAATGACTTACTTAACGAGTTCAAGATGGAGGTTCATGTGGTAGGAGGAGGAGGAGGAGGAGACAGGGCAGTGTCTTAGGTTCCCGAGTCAATAGTGTCACTCACCTCATGTGGTCACCCCGGAGCTGATCCTACTCCTTACACACACACACACACACACACACACACACACACACACACAAACGAACACATTCACGATTGTCAGGATTTAAAGCCCAGTTGCTGAAGTTTAACATTCTGACAACTTTATTACTAAATATTTCTTTGTTTATCTCTTTGTTTGTCTTGCCTTACTAATAAACTCCATCTTCAATTATCTATTGTCCTTTATCTTATCAGTTAACATTATTTATTTTCTCTTATTAGTTAACATTATCTATTGTCTCTTTTTAGTTAACATTATCTATTGTCGCGTATTAGTTAACATCATCTATTGTCTCTTATCTCATTAGTTAACATTAACTATTGTCTCTTATATCATCAATTAACATTATTTATTATCTCAATGGCTAACTACGTCATGCATAAGTTTCTGTAGCCATAATATGCATAGCACAGAACACGAGGATACCATCCCCATCTTTCCCTTGACCTTATCCACAATTCGACCCTTATAAACAAAACGAGAATCATCTTGACCTGTAGTGATGCAATACATAAATACAGGAATGTTCACATTATTGTATTTTTTCCTCCATGTATATTTTGGTTATCGTGCGGAACTAAAATTTGTGTTAAGTAGCAGCCTTAAGTAGCAGCTTTAAACCATTTTAGTAACGTAACTTTCATGAAGGTTTAGCCCATCTTAAACACCCACTTCACTCTCATAGTTGTTAGTTATCAGTAATTTCGAACACATTTCATTCGAAAAATGAAGTGACTAATACATTCTATGAGAATGTGACCAGGTCATGTCGTAAGTGTATCTTCTTACTTGATCGTTTACTAAAATATTTTCTTTCACTACACATAAGTAACCAAGAAGCTCGAAGATTTTGTCAGTATCAGGAGGAATAGTCAACCCTTCCATTTTACAACGTTGGCTTACCTAAATATTTTGGTCTAGAAATACGTGTATAAGAATATAGTCATTTGTTGATCTCGAGGAACAGAAAGGCATCTCTTTACCCGTATTCGTACAACAATGACTATGAGTAAGCTGAACACATCAGGAAGAACCCAGCTCAAGCTGAAGGTTAAGTTAAGAAGGTCGAGATTTATACGTAAAGATCATCAAATATGTCATTATTAGGTTACGAGGATCCGTTGCTAAGATCACTCTTAAACCATCGCTATCACGGCCAGGCTAACGTAAGTCTCGTTGCCAGATACAACATGTCATGAAGGCTAGATATCTTGATCCTAAACTCACATTTTAATGTTAATTTCCTACATGATGAATAATGCTTATGGTCTCCAGTCATCTGTAATTCATTAGAATGTCTTATTCAAGGGCAGACTACAACCAATTATTTACATCCTTCGACTGACGAAGTACTGCACGTAGGTGTCACCTGGATGTTCCACACTAGACCAGCGACATTCACCTCGTACACTCTCACTAAGTACTCGCACTCACTCACTGTCTGCACTCATCCAATGCCTGCATTAGCCTAAAACTTCCCCTCTCTTAAACCTAAACCTTCAGTACCCACAGTCACTAAGTTGATCACAGTCACAGCTAAACTCGCGAGTTCTCACACTCGCCAGTACCCATGTTCCTCCGGTGTAACACTTGCATGGTTCTCAAGTCCCACCTGCTGCTGACATCACCAAACACCAACAATCCTTCACCGTCGACAGTGAGTGTTAATACTCACACAACCGACTCCCGCAGTCTTGCAGTTTTAAGAGTCATCCAATATGTACAATCATCCATCACCTGCAAAAACATGAGCCATGTAATCGTGTGTTCTACAGTCTTGACTGTAAGATGACCACTTGTTTACAGAAAACTATTCACATTTGGTTATGTTCTCTGTTTTCTAGGTATCATGCCATCCATCACAGCTGATGTGCTTTTGTCCAACAAATGAATAAATCGATGCTTTATTATACTACCTTCCAAGTCCTCAGGTGTCAAGAGTATTTCGAAGATATAAAGGTCAGTCTGGATGATGTTCAAAATACTGAACCTAAATGGGGTGACAGTATTGACCCACCGGAAGAATCATCAGCAATACCATAACCATCATCAACGTAACTTTACGATTCACTAGAGACGCTGGCAGATGCTGGTGACTGTGTTTGTCACAATAGAGACGTGACTCTTCAAAACAAACAGTAGAGATAATCCAAGCTACACACCTTCTTCATTTACACAGGTACTCAACAGAGACCCATCCTGTGTGTGGGGTATAATAGCTAAATTTATCGAACAAGTAATTTCTTATAAGAACGTATTATACACAGGAGGTTTACGTCGAATATCGTGGATTAAGTGATCGTCACAGGTCGATGGTCAGTTTCACTGACAACAAAGTATTTCCATAAATTGGTGGTTGACCTCGTCGTCCGGGGCATCATGGTTTATGGCAGGCAGATGGTGTTGTTAATACCTCAAACGAGGGTCCTCCAAGGTACCATTTCTCGTGTCTCCTTCACCTGGATGACATGATATCTAGGTTCGCCCCTCAGGAACTGGACTGTGAGGACCGCTGCTCAGACGCCATGACCATCATGAGTCCTCGAGCTGAAAATCTGGCATATGGAAACCTAGATGACGTCCCTAACCCCCCGCCGTCCTCAGATCTCCCATCCCTCTATCCCATAAAGTGACCACGATGTCGCTGCTGTTTATAGCCTCGCCCGAGCTGCATAAACCACCGGAATGTTCATCCTCGTGAACGGGAA
>NC_092260.1:29877198-29962198 GCF_036320965.1 Panulirus ornatus | reverse complement strand
GTCGGTACGACCCTACAGCACGACGGTACGACCCCACAGCACGACGGTACGACCCTACAGTACGACGGTACGACCCTTGCGTATGCCTGTCCTTTGACCTGACACTCAAGAGTTGTGATCAAGAGGTTAAGTAGGTTGGATTACGTTTGTCCATGAATGCAGAAGCTTCTGGATCACAAGAGTCATGGTGTACGTACTGATCTGGGAAATGATTTTGCTTTATAAAGACAGCCAAGTTATTCCTTGATGCCACATCACCTGACCATCCTGACACCCAGTGCGACACGTTTGCTTTACACTGGTGGACCTCGAAGCGTTGTGGAAGGTCCTTGCTGGGTCCTGTAACGCTGTCGGGAGTCCTTGCTGAGTCTTATGACTTCTTTTGTATGATTTAACACACACACACACACACACACACACACACACACACACACACACACACACACACACACACACACACACATTCTCTCTCTCTCTCTCTCTCTCTCTCTCTCTCTCTCTCTCTCTCTCTCTCTCTCTCTCTCTCTCTCTCTCTCTCTCTCTCTCTCTCTCTCTCTCTCCTTCTACGTGCCAAATGCGAGAAAAGCCACAACTCTGACCCACATCAGTGTGGAAGACCTGCAATCCTTGCTTTTGATAAAGTAACACAGCGAGCATGATCAGCTGCACGTGTAGGCGGCTGCAGCTGCACGTGTAGGCGGCTGCAGCTGCAATCCGTTCCAGGTGGTTGTGTTTCAGATGACATGTTCTCAAGCGACATAAACATAAACATGACATATGCATGTCTCTTAGGTTGAGAGGCTGGAACTAGGGTCGGGACCTGACTGGAGGTCAAATGAGGCAATGTGGCACCATTATGTTCAGTGGCGCATAGATGATTAAGGGTGGCATTCAAGTTATCACAAGGGAGGAAGGTCACGTCAGGGGCAGGTGAGGACGGTCGCTAGCTGGGTTGATTTCCCTTCTTGGCGACACAAGGGCTGAGTGCCACGCCCGGGCGAGGTTAGGGCGAAGCCAGGCCTGGGATGACCGCCTGTCTGTACTGCCACTTCGATTTCCTTACGTCGTTCACAAACATTGATCACTCACACAGTACGATTACTCACTTAGCGACATGTAGATAATATTGCTTCTGCAAGTAGTATGGTCGGTCGTTGTTAAGTAGAATGACTGACTCAGTAAGAATCTTTCACAAAATACGACTCATAATACAACGTGTGATTCAGCTTCGTCCATGACGGATTCCTGTTGCTCAGCGTTTGCTACAGCGTCTCACACATCACTAACTCCTGCTTCCTGCTGACGTCGGAGACTGAAGGATAAAACAGCGCAGGGGAAGGTGTGTGTGTGTGGCTGAAGTCTGCCTCAGCTGATGGCCGTCAGCCGCCCTTCTGACACTCAACACAGCACCAGTACCGTGACTCAACCTTCGTAACTCGTCTATTGATTTCCCTCCTTGTGTTTCCCGCGTCTGGAGCTAACTAGCCCGTGGGAAGTGTCCCAAGTATTGCCATGTAGAGCAGGTCAGGCTCCAGTACCAGTCAGGCTCGGAGAGATGCTGAGAACCAGTCCATCTTGTGAACAATGATTCATTTTCCTTTCTACTGTTTTCATGTCGGTGAATTTGGAAATAACAGCACAGTATATGTTTTGAGCTAAAACAGGCTTGTTGACGTATTTCATCCATACAATTAGACTGCATATCTTGTCCTCTGAATGGACAACGTAATCGTGAATTAATTTGCTGCTATTCAGACTCCGAAAATGTTCCATATTTTCTATACAGATACATCATGTGAACTTGTGAATTAAATCTTACAGCTAACTAGTGACTCTATTGTTGAAAATCTAAATATTTCGACATAATGCCTTAAATCTTACCGTAGCCACCAACCTCCCTCCCTCGCTCTTGAACAATGCATGCAACATATGACAGACAACTGATGTCATGTGAGGACAGTAATACCAGGCTTGGTTGTATGACATTCTCGGGTGCACGAGAAAGATTCTCATACTGGATGAAAACACAGTGAGGTCCGGCAAGCAACATAAATGCCGCTGGGGAGGCAATTAGGAGGGTTAAAATACGTCTAATAGGATTCAGACAATGGTTTTATTGTCATGAATTTTGTATTCGTGCAAAGCAGAAGGTGTGGTAGAATATGGGAGACATGGAATGGTAATGGGGGCTCAGGAGGTAAAAATGGGGTTTGGTCGTTGAGAAATGAGGTAATCAAATTAAGTGGCATGGTAAAGGAATCTCTGGTAGCGGGACCTGGAGATGAGATGCCTAATGGGAAGCAATAGAAGGAATGGGCGAGCGAAGGTGGACGGAATGCTACAGGAATCTAAGATAACGAGATGAGAGAATAGTGAAAAATGAGTCAGGAAAAGACGGAGGGGGGGGGGGGGGGGCTTGGGAGAGAGAACGTATGAGGAGTTGAGGATACAGACGGGAAGCCTGCCAGCACTTACGTCTTTCTTGAGATCTCCCAAGACCTAAATATTTCGCTCTGCTTCACAACGTCAACATAAGTCACATTGGCTTCCAAGTTACACGAATATTTACCGACGGTCGACTGCTACACAAAATAGAATTGCACTTAGGAATATTCACTGTCAAGGGTTGACAATGACAGGTGGCAGGAGGGTTGGAGATGCAGATTAGCTCCAGAATAATCAAGATGTGACACACGACAAGACTTGTGTCCCGGGGGTCGAGCATGCAAATGACAATGTTGTCGTCGGGTGACCGTCACACTGTGTTATATATATATATATATATATATATATATATATATATATATATATATATATATATATATATATATATATATATATATATATATATATATATATATATATATATATGAGAGAGAGAAAAATTATATACCAGTGTGGTGTATATTTAGAGCAATGAATTTTAGATACATATACAAAATATATGTAGGTTGGTGATGTATGGTCCTGATGAGTACAAGGTGTCGTCACTAGTAAACAGATGACCTGTCATTATGCCGTTGTGTCTACATTGTTTGTTGTTTGGTTTTCATACATCATCCACTCCACAAGTAAGGCCACTGCACATCGACAACTCCTTCACCTCTGAGATGTATCGCACAAACGTGAACCTTGAACTTCCGTGTCACGTCTAGTTCCCAAGTGACCTTCCTCGTCGACTCGTTTATGTAATGTCTCCCTCAGGAACTCTCTTACCATGCCATACTGTCCACAACACCAGCCTCGCCTCTCAACACCGCATTTTGCTTTACAATGGTCGACGCTAAGTGAGCTCGTCTCACTTAGCGTCCCTAGGTCGTCTTGGATTCAGTCAGTCCTCCTCCAGACACACAGATGCTTCAGATGTCGAAAGCAGCTGCTCAATGTCCTCTAGAAACTCTGGGGTCTTTTACACGTTCATCATCCAGGGTCGCCAGAAGTGTCGTTTAAGAAATAAGTAACATTTTGTAATAAATAGACTTTGTCAGAAAACATGGCAGTTTTTGAGAATTTCTTAGTAATTCATTAGCATTTAAGGCTCAATACTGTGCCCTCTGAAGGCATTACCATGTAGGGTCAATCTAATGTACATGAAAACCAGTTGTAAATATAACGCAGGTAACGAGAAAGTTACGCTCTGGAAATCAACATACGTTATCATATTCTATGTTCGTCTGGAACTTATTTTTGAGAGTACGTGGGGCACAACCTGACCCGTCGTCACTCATCCCGTGGTAGGTGTCCACTTCGTCTCGTGTTATATGCATAAAACCTCACAACTCTGAGTAACGTTCACTGTAAGTTGTGAATATTTCATGAAAGGTCACCACAGCACTACTGAAGTAGCGCTTGACAGCATCATCCCGCGTTAATCCATATGACCAGAATCACAAATTGTTTCAAGTTCCTCTTTATCGTCCCTTCTCAAGTTGTGTTCACAGGATGGGCGATTAAACCTCAGGGCTATATACGACGACATGCCAAAATATTATCGAATTCTAGCTAAGTACTAGTATTATCTAACATCACTAAAGAGGCCTGGCACTGCGGACAGAATACTCAAACGAACATCGGAGGAATCTATTTTCCCTGGAATACAAATGAGTTTCCCGCGTAAGCACTTTCTTGTAGAGAAACGTACAAGTAACAAGTGACCAAGACTAGGGAGTCCTTTTTTAATTCTCACAGTGCGGCATCAAGACTCCAACTACCGCCTGTCCACCTATCCATTCAGCTGTCTGCCCATCAGGACTCCACACACAGAATCATCCTTGGACATTCAACATACCGACCACCACTCCACACGTCCCTCTGCTCTCGTAGACCAGTCATGGCAGACGAAATATTTGCCGACGGACAGAGCACGTTCATCTGATTTCCAAAACTTCAAGAAATCTTCAGCTGATGTAAACACTTCCCTAATGGTAGTCTGGCATTCGAAACTCGTTTAATGCAGCAACATACGTGCATGAAATACTTCAGGCGAGAATCATGCACATGGAGTCGTGAGCTCTTCATAATCAACATTTCAGTCATGAATCTCTTTAGTGATTATCAACACCACGTCATCGTCAGACTGAAAAAGTGCGACATTTGGTATTTCGCTCGTGGCCTCAAGACTGTCATGTGACCATTGATGCAGAACAAAACATGCGCGTCAAACACATACGACCCTTAAACACAACGGTGCTTACCCTTACATGTGATGATGACCTCGTCTCTGACCTGAGTTTTAAGAGTCAGGTTGAAGATCACGCTACCATACGCAATGGCCATAACGTCGTCTTCCAGTTGAGTCGTTGTGGCTAAGAGGTCAAACAGCCTGTTCGATCGTACGTTGTTTACATTCATGTTGGTCGACTCTTGGGTCAAAGTTGATGATGTACGTCAAACAGTTACGGTGAGTCGGTAGTGAGTGGTGGAGGGCGGGCGAGGCTGCCAACAACCGTACCTTAATTACAAGCACAAGAGACCTGAGGAGTGTGTGGACGCTGTATCCACCTGTGCTTGTCAGTTCTACGACTTTGAACTAAATATATGTGACTTTTATACTTAAAATCTGTAAACTTATGGAGTTCACCTATTAATTCTGACTAACTTTCATAACTTAGTAATAAATAATCAACGAACACAATCCGCTAAACCGTTCGAAAACTGGTATATACTTTCAACGTAACGCAACTGAACAATGAATAATAACAAATCAAAGCATCGCACATGCCAACGTTATGCATAAAAACATCAGAAAATCAACATTTTAAACGTCGTACCACACGTCGTACCACCGGAATAAAATCTTTAAAAAGAAAAAAATACGAATTTTAGAGGTCGAGCAAATTGCCAGCACATGTAAAAGCCGAAGCTGCCGAGCAGATCTGTCGAGGCGGAGGCTTGGCATGCAAAAAGCTCTGATTTCCTGTCCAGACCAGAGGTATTGTGCCGGCTCGGCTCCCGCCCTCACTCACCATCTCTCAATTTCTCTCACTCATTCTCTCTCTGTCTTCATACTATCTCTCAGTGAATCCCTTAATCCACCTCAGAGTCTGTATGTATGTAAATGTCTCAGTCATTCTTTCTCCTTGTACTTTTCATAAATCCCACTCCGAGTCTTCTTACTGTTACAAAATGTCTATCATGTTCTTTATCTTAGTCTCTCTCTCTCTCTCTCTCTCTCTCTCTCTCTCTCTCTCTCTCTCTCTCTCTCTCTCTCTCTCCTCCACACGTCACTCCTGCTGGGGTAAGGAAGAGCCCCCCCCTGTGATGATCGAGGCAACCACCAGCGGGTCTCAGGTCCTCTCATTCGTCAGTGTCACAACTCGAGCTTCTCCTCGTCCATAGTTACCGTCTGGTCAGTTCAACGATGACGCACAAATGCAGATGTAAATAGCATTGACAAGATGATGCGGGTCTATGTAAGGTTTGAATATTCAAGGTCAGTATTTGGAAATGTCTGTCACAACCATGAATATTGATATGTGATGTTGTTTTGCGAGGAGATGGCTCACTGTTGTGGATGTGAGACGGGAAAAAAGTGTTGAGGATGATAGATGGTGACGAGGGAGAGAAACGAAGGAAAAGTCAGTGAAAAAAAAGTTGTTAAGACAGCGTATTGGCTTCACATAGACACGGTGTAGCACACCAGGAGGCAAGCGGGACACACAAGATTCGAACCCATGACAATGTCAGGCAAGTGTTGCAAATCTTTACGTGATGTAGCGTGACTCTGATCAGAGGTTTTCTTCCACCAGATGTAACGAACTGCCCAACAGATGCTGATTCCCAGCACAGTTAACTGAACCACTGACGCGAAATGTAAATCTTGCATCACAAACATGTAAATAACACCTTGAGCTTCACTGTGACCAACGCTAAGAGACTAAACACTTTGAATTAGTTTTCGTGTTACCAAAATGCATCAGAAGCTGTGTATGTATACTTGTTTATGTATATCTGTGTGTGGTGCGTGTGTGTATGTAACGTTATTTGCTCAGTTAAACTCTCTTATATTACCTCTTTAATCGCATTTCATGTTTTCTCTATTTTTTTTTTTTATCATTCATCTAAGACCTGATATCAGTGAAGGCTTTCGGCCATGACTGGAGTTTCTGACACAGAATAAAGACACCTACGTTTTATTTAGCGAATTTCTGCCGTTTTGATTAGTAGTGTAAATATGTTTCATAGAGGAGTAAGGAAGTACTTCTCTTTCTCAGCCATGGAGATGAAATGGGTTGATGGTGAGTATAGTTAGCAAGAGCAGACCATGAACGGATAGGTAGGTGTGTGCTCGTAACTCTGAGTCACGTGTTCAAAATTCTGATTTGTGAGGGTTCTGAGCTCTGAGTCGTCTGAGTCGTCACGGTTTGGAACTGTGAGTGGTGGAGGTGTGGCTAGGGACCAGTGTGGGCGGCAATGGTGAATTGAGAAACAGACAAGAGCGGGAGCCCAGCTGGTGGGGGTGGGCTACACCACGCACTTAAACTCGTCTGAATCCCCTAACGACCCCAGTCCACTGTGTCCAGGTCACCGAAACGCTTATACTTTCAAGATCTCAAGAAACAATCTATTCATGAAGAAATGATATCATGTTCTTTGTATATCAATATCTAAGTCAACAAAGTAGAACAACATTTATATCAATATCAGATTCATATTTACGAGAAATGAACATTTACACTCCCCTCCTCCTGGACTTCACCCACTAGTAATCCAACACAACCCGGTGAGGTTAGAGAGAATATCATACTTCCTGAAGTGGTCATTTCTGGAGTGTTGGTCTCTAATGCCTCCGTCCTAACTAACGTGCCAGAGACCAAGTGTTTCTCGTGGTACTTCAATACGTGGGACTACGTAAGTAGTACCTGCAACACTCATGATCAGTACGTGGGACTACGTAAGTAGTACCTGCAACACTCATGATCAGTACGTGGGACTACGTACGTAGTACCTGCAACACTCATGATCAGTACGTGGGACTACGTACGTAGTACCTGCAACACTCATGATCAGTACGTGGGACTACGTACGTAGTACCTGCAACACTCATGATCAGTACGTGGGACTACGTACGTAGTATCTGCAACATTAATGAGCGCAAACTATTTTCAGGAGTCTGTTTTCGTTCTGTTCTTCTTTCCGAGTTAAGATAATTTCCCACATGATTGAACAAATTTTTATAATAGTTTTTCCTGATGAGAACAAGAAAATACATGTTACTAATCAGTTCTTCAAGATGTTCAATATCTCGTTCTCTGTAACCTTTACATTGGGTCATTAGATATAATCACAGAAGGTAATATGATTACAGTCAAGCTTCAGTAAAATGAGATTCCATTTTATTGACCATTAGTCAGTTCTGCCCGTCCTCTCTTTCACCACTAGATAGTAAACACCAGGGTCAACACCAGTGTGGATGTCTGCGTGTGAGATAGGGAAAGATGAGAGACATAGAGACATAAGGGTTAAGGTCCTGTTTCTAAAGTAAGGTCATCCGCTTCCAACCAAAGCGTAGGGTGGCACATGAAACATTGAGAAAGGTCACACCACCCAGGACGGAGTGCCAACAGGTCTGATTCACCTCCGCTTTTCATTAAGTTTCCTTTTTGTGCGACTGTTGACAATGACATAGCCCTGTGGCTCAGAACCTGGCTCGCTCCTCTCTTATTCAGCTTCGTTGTGACGTGCAACACACAACTGTGTACTGAATTAAAACAATTTAGACTTTATATACATTATATAATAATATATATATATATATATATATATATATATATATATATATATATATATATATATATATATATATATATATATATATATATTAAACAACCCTCCTTTTTCAAAAAAAAGAAACTCTTTGTTTCTTCTATTGTAAGTTGACAACTGTTTCACCACGTATGGACGAGCCTAAGTGGGGGTTTCAGTTGGAAGGGTCAGCCAGGACCTCAGTATGTGTCATCAACCGACGATATGATAAGTGAGTGGTCACCAACCCTTGTAAGGCGAGTCTGGGCAGACGAGCATATGTTTTGACTGTAAAGGAAGCCTTCACACGACATATGGCTAAGATTCACGTGGGAGATAGTGCGAAGTGTTCACGTTTAGGGCAAGGGGGCGTGAAGTGTTCACATGTCGATGCAGAACTTGTGAAGGGTTTCCGTGGCGAGGGAGGGCGCATGAAGTCTTCACGCAGTACTGGAATATTTGTGGTGTTCATGTGGTGAGGGAAGCAGTATGGAGGGAAATATAAGCTGATCTAGTCCTCATCTTCCATCGCATCATATCCGGTCAGGTTTCGAAGCACGTGTCTCTCGCATCCCGGCTGGCCATCTCTGCTAGATAGGGCAGTGGAAGCAACAATACCAATTAGAACAGTTTTCTTTTCCCCTGGAAAACAGACTTCCTTGACCAGCTTCAGGAAAACTGAATACCATCATCCGTCTAGTTTTCTGTCCGCAATGTTTACATCAGTTGTTGATCCAGCCAAAGAGCAGGAGACTTAGCAACCCAGGGGGCGTGGCTAGTGTCCGCGTGGATGCTGAAGTAGGAGGGGCGTTGAGGAGGTCCCAGGCAGTCAGTAGGTGAGCTGCACTTGGTGGGAACGGACGATCCTGCCCGCGCCACGCTCCTCTCACTGGAACCCGTCTTTGTTGGACGATCGTACACAAAACTTCTCGAACTTCACTACGAAATGAAAATTACAGACGAAACTCTCCCTTGAGTCAGTATCTCTTTTGTCTCGGGTTAATATCTAAGTTTGTCACCTGCTAAACGTTAATAAGCAAAGCTTCCTATATGTTAAACGTTACCATAACAACATATCTAAATACGCTGTTGTCTAAAAAGCCAAAAGAGAACATTTGCCAAGCACGTTGGTGTATATTTGGGTTTTATGCACAAACTTCGTCGCTTCAAGATCACACAGGTAACTGTTCACGGTTCATTAATCATCTTCGCTGATACATAATGTGATGCTAAGTAGTGGAGTGTGGAGATAATCATGTCTGAAGCGTTACATGGTAGCAACGCGCCCATGTTCCTGGCAGAGGTAAGGACACCTTCTCGTTGGCCAGGTAAGGAAATTATCGGTGATCGGTAAGGGAACTGTTTCGTTGACCAGGTAAGGATACTGCCTCGTTGACCAGTTAAGGATACTGCCTCGTTGACCAGGTAAGGATACTGCCTCGTTGACCAGGTAAGGATAATGCCTCGTTGACCAGGTAAGAAAACTTTCGTTGACCGGATGAGGGCAATGTGCGGGTGACCAGGTGGAAAGCTCTGCTGTGAACCTAGGTTCAAAATTCATGGGTGTGAGAGGCCACACCTGCTCGTCTTGATAATCCACAAAATGTATTTGTAAAAGTAACTACATCGGCAGACACTCGGATGTAACGGTAAGTGAAATAGATGAAAGAATATTCCATGTAAATCATCTGTTGAATAATTAAGTACATCCCTGTGGTTATTATGTAAAATACTTCATGATATCATCTACTGATCATAAAGGATAGATCCTCATACCATTATAGCATCTTCACTTACAACTGTCTTTACCTTCAATTGTCTCTTTATTCATTAATGTTTTCATCTCACTGATTCAAAGCTTCATAATACAGTTAACGTTTCAGTTTCAAACGCAGTATTGTATTCTGTACTTTGTAGTCAGTCTTTATGGAGTGATTATTTTTATCCATGTCTTTGTTTATCATTTATTAGTTCAACCTAAACATCAGTCAGTGTTAATATGTTGTTACATATCAATAAGAACGTGTCCAACGTCACAAACAATTTCATAATAGTTTTAACCATACACTGTCCATTTGATGATGTGTAGCATCACACACAAGCCCCCATTATCGTACAAAGGTTTTCCTTCCATCACATAAGAGCACATATCTTGTACATTGACACAAGTCCTCAGTAAGTTTTCCACCAGTAATTGAAGTGAGAAACATCATTAGTAACACTGCTAAAGGCCTCTAGGTTCTCAGGTCTGTTTGTACAAAGATCTTACACCGTTGTTCAGGAGCATGAGGGAGGGTGCGCATCTGGCACCCTCAGCTTAACTCCACCTGGAGCGGAAACTTCAACTCTGCCGGAAAGTATGACTGTGAAATAAGTGTAAAGTCATATATATATATATATATATATATATATATATATATATATATATATATATATATATATATATATATATATATATATACTTTATTTAAGATACTTTGTCGCTGTCTCCCGCGTTACCGAGGTAGCGCAAGGAAACAGACGAAAGAATGGCCCAACCCACCCACATACACATGTATATACATACACGTCCTTACACGCACATATACATACCTATACATTTCAATGTATACATATATATACATACACAGACATATAAACATATACATATGTACATAATTCATACTTGCTGCCTTTATTCATTCCCGTCAACACCCCGCCACGCATGAAATGACAGTCCCCTCCCCCCGCACGTGCACGAGGTAGCGTTAGGAAAAGACAACAAAGGCCACATGCGTTCACACTCAGTCTCTAGCTATCATGTATAATGCACCGAAACCACAGCTCCCTTTCCACATCCAGGCCCCACAAAACTTTCCATGGTTTGCCCCAAACGCTTCACACACACACACACACACACACACACACACACACATATATATATATATATATATATATATATATATATATATATATATATATATATATATATATATATATATATATATATATAAGTGATAGTTGCGCCTTCGTTAGCATTCTAAAATCATCCTCGTGATTGTCGACTGGGCCAGTGGGGTTTTCACTTCTGCCACGTACATTATGATAATTCAGGAGGTAACGTTCCCTCCAAGTGTCTGGCCGACTCCTATAAAAGTTGCCTTTATCCACGATGCTTCGGCTTTTCTTTTTGGGTTACTGTTCAGGCAGTCTTTATATTCCCAAAAGAAACATTAGCAAACAAACGCCTGAAATGAGCAATATTACTATTTAAAGACTTTGACCCCATTTCCTCGGTAATGCTCGAGGTGCAGAGCAACACCGGCCAGTAGATATGAGTGCCACACTGTAGGTCGTCCTCCACTGTGCACAGCTATACCAACTGTTCTTCACGATGATAACACGCGTGAAACAGATTTATGGAGTTCGTCTTCCATTAGATTTAAGCAGGTGAGTTAGGATGAACCATCGTCTTAGCAAAACACAACATTTCACCTTAGGAAGATCAGTTCATAGTGTGTTGTGTGGTGATGGGTTGTGATTGGTGGAATGCTGTGTGTGGTGGTGGTAGCGTGATTGGTCGCGTCTTGTGTGACGGTAGGTGTGAGAATGGTGGCGTGTTGTGTGGTGGTGGTGGGGGCGTGACTAGTGGCGTGTTGTGTGGTGGTGGGGGAGTGACCAGTGGCGTGTTGTGTGGTGGTGGGGGAGTGACTGGTGGCGTGTTGTGTGGTGGTGGGGGAGTGACTGGTGGCGTGTTGTGTGGTGGTGGGGGAGTGACTGGTGGCGTGTTGTGTGGTGGTGGGGGAGTGACTGGTGGCGTGTTGTGTGGTGGTGGGGGAGTGACTGGTGGCGTGTTGTGTGGTGGTGGGGGAGTGACTGGTGGCGTGTTGTGTGGTGGTGGTGATGGAGGTGTGAATGAGAACGGTCGTCTCGCCTCATAACTGAGCTTAACGTGAAAAAAAAAGAGATAAGAATGACTTACTGGGAGCCTCTGCCGGCTCTAGCACTCCACACGTAGTTCGAAGATTTGTGTGGGTGAAGTGAGACGTCATTACCGGGGTATAATAGGTAATATGAGACGAGTATGAACAGGCAGGCTACGCAGAGTGAGGTCAAAGGATTAACCTCTGACCCTTCATTAACACCCCACAACGGCACCGGAAACATTTGCATTAATATTCTATCCAGCCAGACAATGGAGCGGTATTTACAAGACGGGTTCATTACGGTGTAGGTTATAACATTAGAGGTCGGGCGTGGGTCTTGAAGCCTCAAGTGGGGAGGGGAGGGGGGGGAGGGGGCGTGAATGCCTCCTTCGTGTTATTGGTCGGTGAGGGTTAGGGTGAGGAGGAGGAGGAGGAGGAGCGGTGCAGCGTCTTCCTCAGGTGATGTGTCGGATCCTAGGGCCTGCCAGGCCGGCCAGCACCGGGATCCTGGGGCCTGCCAGGCCGGCCAGCACCGGGATCCAGGGGCCTGCCAGGCCGGCCAGCACCGGGATGCAGGGAGGCTGGACAGCCATGTGGTGAAGCTACCGGTAAAACCTGAGGAAGATTATACTGGACCTTTATTAGACGTTTATGTTGTGGTAATAAGTCTCACGGTGGAACTATTAATCCATCTGTTATACATACAATTAGGTTACGTTACCGGACTCCGTCTATTTGTAGTTGCACAACGAGAGAAAAAATCACATTTGTCAAGGTTGCGTCATCGTAGTATGATGTCGACCAACTTCCACAGCAGTGGTGGTACTAGACCAAGATTATGGTGTACGTACATCTATTCATGACATAGCAAGCATGGCTATAATCACCATAATTCTTTGGATTACGTACAAGATGTTGCATCGGAAAAATAATCTGGTCATCAGTAATTTACGGTGTATAGAAGGTCCACGTTTCGATATTCTAAATTTCGTAAATCATATTATGTGTATCGTATGGTCTATATTTTCTCCATCGTATTAATTCCTTTTATGTATTTCTAATTATGGTAACTGCCGGCAGTCCTCGCTGACCAGTCGTCCACCGAGTTCTTTATACCGTTATCAGTCAACATCCTGCACGAGTGTTCACGGTGTCACCCGTCCGTGTGGGCGGCTCCAGTGAGGAAGCGTCAACTTTATGAATTACTCAAATTTCTCACCGACGTTGTTGGGTCTGGTGAGGTTGTGTTGTGGATGTAAACTGAGGATGCGAAGTTTTTCCTGACGTCATCTTTTATTTTCCTCTTTTCCTGTGTGTAGGTGCAGAATGCGAGGTCTGGTAATGACCAGGAAAGCTTGCACGTCCCACAAATATCATTCATAACTCTCACTCGCTCAAACATCATCCCAGTGTTATGATTCATTCCATCAAACATTAGATATAATCAGATCCATTTCACAGGATTCATCGTGCACGTTATCTCTCTCTCTCTCTCTCTCTCTCTCTCTCTCTCTCTCTCTCTCTCTCTCTCTCTCTCTCTCTCTCCTCCTCCTCCTCCTCCTCCTCCTCCTCTCAGCTCCACACGTGGCTGTAGGTCTGTTCTACACCAGGAGCAACACAAGGGAGAATGACGGTATCGTCCACTTCTCTGTATCAAAAGAATCTCGATATCCAGCAGATGTACAGAAAATCCCAAAATAAATAAAAGAAAATTCTATCGTATGTTTCACTTTATATCATTATTCTTTCTATCGTATATTTCACTTTCTATCATTATTCTTTCTATCGTATATTTCAATTTCTATCGTTATTCTTTCTCAGACTTACCGTTGAAGTCGTGTTATAATGGTACAGGATAAAGCGATTGCTCTACGTATGAGAGCTATACTATATAGTGACACTGCGGTGATAAAGTAATTGTTTTAGCTTTTGTGAAAATATCACTGAATGGTTCGACGTGAGGGTTCAGAGGATCGATATTATGCAAGTTTGACAAGATAAGTTTGACAAGAAGACGTCGAGGAAAATCAAAGTTTGTAAGAGACATCGTTCATGGTGCTGGACTTATGCTCTCCCCATCTAATGGTTTTTCATTATATTATAAAAGTAACGAATTTTTGTGGGTAAAAAAGCGAGGACTGACACCCCATCTTCTACCGGTATATATTCATAAAGGAAGAACTTCTTTAATAAAGTTGCTTCTTTTACGGTCTAGACGCCACAATATGCGTTCCAGCCGTCCCAGATACGATCTAGTGGGTAATGGAGACGAAGCATAAGGTGGACACAAACACAAACAAATGAATAAAGAAGAAGAGAACGTAAAGAACTGTACGTCTTGTGGTGACACAGTAACTCAGGTCGTCTGCATCTCACGAGGTAATTCGTCTTGTTGGATGTTTCCGCGAGGTAAGGTCCAGCCTCCTACCCCTTCTCTTTTGAGCCTTTTTTATGTACAAACTTTCTAGGAAAGTCTGCACAAAATATCTCTTCTCCACGCAAGTCTTTCTTCCACGCAACACTGCTTCTATGGAGACCGTCTTTCATACAGTTAAGCTGATCATAGTAATTACGTGCACGACTCAGCTCCACAGTCGTTTCCATATTCATTGCACCAAACCCACCAGGAATTGTGTTTACTGCAGCAGCTTCACGACTTAACACTGAAGATTCTCCGCTAAATTGTTAGACGTCCGACCTAAAGGTCTATGCAACACTAGCAAAACATTTTCCCCAAATCCACACAATGTTCCCATTTTTTCCTTCCACATTTAGAGAATGCTGACATTTAGCAACTCTTAACTTCTCAAAACGCACACATTTTCCCTGTCTTCGTATGAATAAACATTCGCATTACGTCACGACCAGGCGGCGCTTCCACTTGTGTACATGAGTCTCTCTCTCTCTCTCTCTCTCTCTCTCTCTCTCTCTCTCTCTCTCTCTCTCTCTCTCTCTCTCTCTCTCTCTCTCTCTCTCTCTCTCTCTCATAATGTTTATTCTAAGGGGGAGTTGGTCTACGTTTTTAGCAACTGATATGAAAGGTAATTTGAGTATGGATTGCACGTAACCTCGGCTGGTCTCTGAGCACATCGTCAACTCAAGGTCCATCAACACAAATCTCATTCTGGCCCATCATGACCTCTCACACCTCCCACAACTCTCACCGTGACCCATCACCAACTCGTCTCCAGGTGCCTGTGAGGTTGCTTGTGTTACGAAGACTTTATACAAACTTTGCACGGACACAGATGAGCATTAAGCTTTTTCACTCAGCACAGATTGACCTGTGAACAAGGCCATGTCCTCCCCATTTAGTTAACATTCAAGAGGTCCAGTTGAGTGATTTCCCAATTCATTTACTCTTAAGACATTTATGCACATAACATACATGAAGGTAAACCACACTTCTGGCAGATATCATCATTTTTGGAATAATAAGACAAATGCCTCCAAGACGTGTGTCTATATTTTCATAAATATTCAGGAACGTGCGTTGTTCCTATTCAAACTATGTATATATATATATATATATATATATATATATATATATATATATATATATATATATATATATGATGCCACATCACACACACAGCTGATAATTTAGAAGCTGTTACATTGCATATTTAGTCGTATGTTATCTTACTCGTCTGAAGTGTAAATCTGACCGAATCCACATATCTATATTAACACTTCTCAAAACTAATAGAGAGAGAGAGAGAGAGAGAGAGAGAGAGAGAGAGAGAGAGAGAGAGAGAGAGAGAGAGAGAGAGAGAGAGAATATGTCATGATGGTAAATTTCGAGAAAGTTTCGGCTGCCAACTTTGCTTGCGACAATAAGTCAAACAAAACGAATGATTGTAATGAAAGTTGTCACTGGCGGGACGGGAACATTTGTTCATATCTGGGAAGTATGTTAGCATAATGCAGGAGATATGTCTCACAGTGTTAGATGATACCTTATAAAAATACAAGAACGGGGTACGAAAAGGTGAAGACTCAGCCACGGAAAAGTGCAACGAAAAGAAGAGTATTAATGGACGTTATCCTTTATGATTTTCCTGCCTGTGTGTGGTTAGGTGTCAGCGTTCTCTGACTTTTACATGTTACAGAAAAGGCAGTGTTTATCATCATTTTTAACTTACAAGTTCCCTTATCTTTATTTCATCGATATTAACACACTTTCTCTGTTGCCCTCGTCTTATAGTATTGTAAACTGTAAATCATAAGTCATTCTATATCACCAGGAAATTTCTGATGATCATTCAGTTTAGTTTTCTCGATGACTCCTTATATGTTCAGGTTAAAAATGTTTATCGACTCAAAACATATGTATGGCAACGTTTACCAACAACATTTTCCCACAAGCAACACTTGATCGGATGCAATATTCGAAATCACCAACTCTTAGATTCCCAATCTTTGCCTCTAATCCGCCGTAGCAAAATGAGACAGACAAATGGAAAGAAGAAATATTCCAGACCGAAAACAAACAGGTCAGGGGAGCAGTATATCAAACTCTTATCATGGTGCGCCCACAACATTCTTTAATTTAGATAAGAACATACAGAGAGGTACTTCATCAAGTGCACGGGAAGGATGCGACCGTAGTCCCAGGAGTCTGAAGCTGGACTTTATTTCATTAGCAGTTGTCTGTCTGACGTGCCAGCAAAAGGGAGGTTGGATGGAGGCTTTTGACTCGACGGGGCGACAGAGGAGCGGGAACCAAGAAGGAGGAAGCGGAGGATGATGGGCAGCAGAAAGGGGAACAGTGTGTGGCAAGGACGAGTGGAAAGCAAAAGATGATTGAGAACGCACGATGGGGCAAATGTGACAGTGGGTATAGTTCATAGCATGACAGAGAATGGAAGGTTGAACGGTCAGGTCTGGAAGGTTAGGCGAGCAGGTTTAGAAGGATTGACGTACAAGAATGGAATCCTGGACAGGCAGACTGGGATACGAGACCAGGTGCATGTGAGTGACAGACTTGGATTTATTGATATCTTTATAAATCTGTACAGAACAAGAATTATGACTTTTTTCTGATCCCTTGTGCTCCCTCAATGCCTTTAATGGTATTGCATATTCATATCTAAAGATATCTTGAATATGAAATAATCAAATGATAAGAGTGTTGGGCAAAGAATTTTATTAATACTTATTAATGTTGTGTTCTTTTCTCTTTACTTCCAGAAACTGGGTACGATTATATGAGCAACGCCTTGTCATAGAAAGTTCGAAGCAGTAAATGATATCAAAATATTGGAGTTCACAAGTTTGAATCAATACCGATTCAAAACACTGGATGGATTAGGATAATACTCGTGCAGAGCTAAGTCAGGCAGTTCCTCAGCCAGATCCAGTTGTGGTGACAGACATTCACGGAACTCCAAAGTTTCTTCTCGAGAGAAAAAGCTCATCATGCGCAGGACGGTGAGGTCCCTCCACCTGATGTGAATCATCATCCATTCGAGTTCCTTGTTGTGTACACCAAGTGAGTGAGCGCACTGGTTTAGGCCTGAAGACAAGCCTGGACCGTGCGAGTGATTGAGCTGACAGACAAATTATGAAGAAAGAAGGGATCGTCCATCCTTCAGGTAGACCTCAGCGTCAGATGGGTCTTTAAGGAATGAAACTAATCAAGATGGTTCAGCGTCCCGCAGTGCTGTCCGTGAATCTCGCCTTTCTGACTATTGCATCCTTAGGAGGTAAGTCATATAGCATTTTTTAGCAGTGGTTAGGGCCATTAATTCTATACAGCCAGAAACAAACTTAACTGAATAATTCGTTTCGTGTTTAACGAGCAAACCTGGTTCTCTGGCAGGGCAAGTTTAGTCACGTGATGGACTGCTTACTTCCTGTCGTTAATCCAGAACAAAAAGTTTTGCAACGGAAGACTCTCTCTCTCTCTCTCTCTCTCTCTCTCTCTATATATATATATATATATATATATATATATATATACGCATGTGTGTGTGTGTGTGCAGCACCACCGCGGGTGGTAATACCGGATCCCCCCTGTCGTAGCCAGCCCTCTACTATGAAGGGCAGTTGTCGCCAGCCTTCCAGCATAGAGGGCAGTCGTCGCCAACCCCCCAGCGTGGAGGGCAGTCGTCGCCAGCCCTGGTGCCTCTTCATCACCCATATCGGCGCCGCCCGGCAGGAACCACTCTAAACCTAAACACTTTAACTGGGCTTTATGTTTATCGGTAGCATCTCCCAGTGGGGGGCCACGTCTGGATCTTCCAGTGGGGGGCCAAGCCTGGATCTTCCAGTGGGGGGCCAAGCCTGGATCTTCCAGTGGGGGGCCAAGCCTGGATCTTCCAGTGGGGGGCCAAGCCTGGATCTTCCAGTGGGGGGCCAAGCCTGGATCTTCCAGTGGGGGGGCCACGCCTAGATATTCCAGTAGGAGGCCACGCCTGGATCTTCAGTTTTTTGTCTTTAAACAGAACTGTATTTTACCTTTTATTGACGACATGAACGATTACCATCAAAGTAAGATATTAGATTTGGTTGTTTTTGAGTACGTCTGTGCGCGTGTGCAAATAGATATCAAGAAGAACCTGTGAGCCATGTAATGTGCAGGATCTCACAAAGAAAAGAAAATTCTAAGAAGCAAACGATTCGCAATATCCCGTCGCTATGGGGCACAGTAGGTACTCTTTTATCGGCCAGCTCTGAGGGGAAGATGAACAGCTGGGTTGTCTGTAAGCCGACTGTCCAGTCAAGAAGTCGTACCCAGGTGGGCTCGTGTGTGATTCATAGTCAGTAATGCTGACCGCTACACCGTGGAGACTCATGATACACACTTCATATACCTATAAATGTATCCTCCTGGGGAAACTAGGCTTCTTGTATTTCTGAGCCTGACTCTCACTAAGGCCAGTATACTTAAGCGTTGTAACGTCGCACGTAAGGGTTGTAGTAACCATCGTGCTCAAGGGTCGTACCGCCGTACTAACCGGGTAGGTGTGAAGGGCAGTAAGTTGTCTCTCAAGCGTACCAGCCTATATAGACTCCGTCAGCAGGAGGAACTCTTTACCTTTCATGACGCTGAAAAGCAGTTCATAGTCGGTAGGGTTCTGAATACGTATATTGATCGTGTCCGCGTCTGGCCCGGGCAGGGGCGCCCTGGTTACGTTTCAGGTAGTGGCACACATACAGCAAATGTTCTACAGAACTACTAGAGGCCTCATGTAGAGGCGTCGTTGGTTGCCGGAGTCAGGATCCTGTATACAGGAGGAGGTTACACTGAGATGTAGTTCTACAGACAAACCTCCTCTTCCAGCAACAGTCCTATGGCAAGTGCGCGCCCTCCTGCTCCCGACACACACCCTAGTGTCTTGGATTTTGAATTTCAAAGTTCATTCATAAGAGGAAGTGGATCCCATGTACAATACAGTGAGGTGCCTGCATTACAGGATTACCAGATATGGCTGACGACACACATGTAGGAATTCATCAGCAGTGTTCCATACACAGTATCGCCAAATTATAACAACTTCATTAATACATTGTTGGTGTCTTGGAGTTCCCATATTATCCCTCGTTCGATCATTTTCTAACTTTTCATCTTCGACTGGTTCTTTGGTTCAATATCTAATGTTTAGTTTTCGTACCGTGCCTGCCAGTTCTCCAGCCTCACATCTTGCACATCTTATCATTTGTTGTCTTCATATGGACATTACGCTTCACTTGACTGCCCCACTTTATCGTCTTCGTTGAACTTTCTAGTCTTATTGTGTTTTTTTTATACAATGATTTTCCTCTCACTTACATGACCATCTCTCGCTCAGCTCTTATGTAATCTCTTAGAGATATTACCTGTCTCTTGTTTCTGCCTCTAAGTGTATTACCTTGACTGGTTTTATATATATATATATATATATATATATATATATATATATATATATATATATATATATATATAATCTTTTTATACTCTTTGCCATTTCCCGGGTCAGCGAGGTAGCGTAAGAACAGAGGACTAAGCCTTTGAGGGTATATCCTTACTTGGCCCCCTTTCTCTGTTCCTCTTTTGGAAAATCAAAAAAAAAAAAAAACGAGAGGGAAGGATTTCCAGCCCCCCCGCTCCCTCCCCTTTTAGTCGCCTTCTACGGCACGCAGGGAATACGTGGGAAGTATTTTTTCTCCTCTATCCCCAGGAATTATTCATATACGCACACACACACACACACACACACACACACACACACATACACACACACACACACACACACACACACACATACACACACACACACACACATATATATATATATATATATATATATATATATATATATATATATATATATATATATATATATATATATATATATATATGGAGGGATGTCTGATCATTATCTTGTGGAGGCTAAGGTGAAGATTTGTATGGGTTTTCAGAAAAGAAGAGTGAATGTTGGGGTGAAGAGGGTGGTGAGAGTAAGTGAGCTTGGGAAGGAGACTTGTGTGAGGAAGTACCAGGAGAGACTGAACAGAATGGAAAAAGGTGAGAACAATGGAAGTAAGGGGAGTGGGGGAGGAATGGGATGTATTTAGGGAATCAGTGATGGATTGCGCAAAAGATGCTTGTGGCATGAGAAGAGTGGGAGGTGGGTTGATTAGAAAGGGTAGTGAGTGGTGGGATGAAGAAGTAAGATTATTAGTGAAAGAGAAGAGAGAGGCATTTGGACGATTTTTGCAGGGAAAAAATGCAATTGAGTGGGAGATGTATAAAAGAAAGAGACAGGAGGTCAAGAGAAAGGTGCAAGAGGTGAAAAAAAGGGCAAATGAGAGTTGGGGTGAGAGAGTAGCATTAAATTTTAGGGAGAATAAAAAGATGTTCTGGAAGGAGGTAAATCAAGTGCGTAAGACAAGGGAGCAAATGGGAACTTCAGTGAAGGGCGCAAATGGGGAGGTGATAACAAGTAGTGGTGATGTGAGAAGGAGATGGAGTGAGTATTTTGAAGGTTTGTTGAATGTGTTTGATGATAGAGTGGCAGATATAGGGTGTTTTGGTCGAGGTGGTGTGCAAAGTGAGAGGGTTAGGGAAAATGATTTGGTAGACAGAGAAGAGGTAGTAAAAGCTTTGCGGAAGATGAAAGCCGGCAAGGCAGCAGGTTTGGATGGTATTGCAGTGGAATTTATTAAAAAAGGGGGTGACTGTATTGTTGACTGGTTGGTAAGGTTATTTAATGTATGTATGACTCATGGTGAGGTGCCTGAGGATTGGTGGAATGCGTGCATAGTGCCATTGTACAAAGGCAAAGGGGATAAGAGTGAGTGCTTAAATTACAGAGGTATAAGTTTGTTGAGTATTCCTGGTAAATTATATGGGAGGGTATTGATTGAGAGGGTGAAGGCATGTACAGAGCATCAGATTGGGGAAGAGCAGTGTGGTTTCAGAAGTGGTAGAGGATGTGTGGATCAGGTGTTTGCTTTGAAGAATGTATGTGAGAAATACTTAGAAAAGCAAATGGATTTGTATGTAGCATTTATGGGTCTGGAGAAGGCATATGATAGAGTTGACAGAGATGCTCTGTGGAAGGTATTAAGAATATATGGTGTGGGAGGCAAGTTGTTAAAAGCAGTGAAAAGTTTTTATCGAGGATGTAAGGCATGTGTACGTGTAGGAAGAGAGGAAAGTGATTGGTTCTCAGTGAATGTAGGTTTGCGGCAGGGGTGTGTGATGTCTCCATGGTTGTTTAATTTGTTTATGGATGGGGTTGTTAGGGAGGTAAATGCAAGAGTTTTGGAAAGAGGGGCAAGTATGAAGTCTGTTGGGGATGAGAGAGCTTGGGAAGTGAGTCAGTTGTTGTTCGCTGATGATACAGCGCTGGTGGCTGATTCATGTGAGAAACTGCAGAAGCTGGTGACTGAGTTTGGTAAAGTGTGTGGAAGAAGAAAGTTAAGAGTAAATGTGAATAAGAGCAAGGTTATTAGGTACAGTAGGGTTGAGGGTCAAGTCAATTGGGAGGTGAGTTTGAATGGAGAAAAACTGGAGGAAGTGAAGTGTTTTAGATATCTGGGAGTGGATCTGGCAGCGGATGGAACCATGGAAGCGGAAGTGGATCATAGGGTGGGGGAGGGGGCGAAAATTCTGGGAGCCTTGAAGAATGTGTGGAAGTCGAGAACATTATCTCGGAAAGCAAAAATGGGTATGTTTGAAGGAATAGTGGTTCCAACAATGTTGTATGGTTGCGAGGCGTGGGCTATGGATAGAGTGCTGCGCAGGAGGATGGATGTGCTGGAAATGAGATGTTTGAGGACAGTGTGTGGTGTGAGGTGGTTTGATCGAGTAAGTAACGTAAGGGTAAGAGAGATGTGTGGAAATAAAAAGAGCGTGGTTGAGAGAGCAGAAGAGGGTGTTTTGAAATGGTTTGGGCACATGGAGAGAATGAGTGAGGAAAGATTGACCAAGAGGATATATGTGTCGGAGGTGGAGGGAACGAGGAGAAGAGGGAGACCAAATTGGAGGTGGAAAGATGGAGTGAAAAAGATTTTGTGTGATCGGGGCCTGAACATGCAGGAGGGTGAAAGGAGGGCAAGGAATAGAGTGAATTGGATCGATGTGGTATACCGGGGTTGACGTGCTGTCAGTGGATTGAATCAAGGCAAGTGAAGCGTCTGGGGTAAACCATGGAAAGCTGCGTAGGTATGTATATTTGCGTGTGTGGACGTATGTATATACATGTGTTTGGGGGGGGTTGGGCCATTTCTTTCGTCTGTTTCCTTGCGCTACCTCGCAAACGCGGGAGACAGCGACAAAGTATAAAAAATATATATATACATATATATATATATATATATATATATATATATATATATATATATATATATATATATATATATATATTATCCCTGGGGTTAGGGGAGAATACTTCCCACGTATTCTCTGCGTGTCGTAGAAGGCGACTAGAAGGGGAAGGAGCGGGGGGCTGGAAATCCTCCCCTCTCGTTTTTTTTTAATTTTCCAAAAGAAGGAACGGAGAATTGGGCCAGGTGAGGATATTCCCTCAAAGGCCCAGTCCTCTGTTCTTAACACTACCTCGCTAATGCGGGAAATGGCGAATAGTTTGAAAGAAAAAGATATATATATATATATACATATATATATATATATATATATATATATATATATATATATATATATATATATATATATATATATATATATATATATATATATATTACAACTCAGCTGTAAATATGTAACAAATTGTGTCCCAGGTTTTAATTAGAATGTAATCATATTGTGCACATACATTTCATTTATCCAGATCTTTTAATCCTTTAATCTCATTTGCGCCGAAGTAATAACAGAATACATGAATTGGTGCATAAAATCTAAATGCATATATTTTTTCAAGACACAGATTACCCATCTCGATGACCTTACCAATTCATAGACCAACTGTTCATGCTGAACTTGAGACCACTTACCCACAGCCTCCGACATACAGACAGCCAATTCGTCAATACGACCGAGATTCCAGGATTCAAAAGTTCAGAATTGTAGATGCTACAGCGTAGGATGAGACTGAGATATTGGTGGCAGATGTGAGCGACGACACCCATGACCGTGGCACAGTCTGTCCCTGTCCGGAGTTGGCATAGTACCAGGTCCAGGATGGCTGACCACTCTCCCGAGCCAGAGGAAAGGAAGTCATCAGGAAAAAACAGCTTTGAAGATATCTTGATGCATTCTAAGATACCATGATGCATTCTAAGATACCATGATGCATTCTAAGATACCATGATGCATTCTAAGATACCATGATACATTCTAAGATATCTTGATGCATTATGAGGTACAGGGACGGCAGAGTAGGTGTAACTGACTTGGAATTGAGAAGGTCAGCACCTCATGCTGCAGTGTGGCGCCTCGTGACGGACTTCTTTGGACGTGTTGTGGCACATATGACATCACGTCAGAGCCACGGATGTCAAAGTCATGAATGAGTCTACAAAGTAAAAACTTAGAAGAAAAATCATTACAAATGTGATCAAGTGTTCCGAAGACGGTAGCCATTTTGGATACTGTGTGAGAGATCACATGCAACACACACGGTATCAGAAAAACCTTCACTCACGAAATCCCAAAGTTCCCTGTAACTCAGCTCTTAATTTTGGGACCATCTTTGTTGTCCTCCTCTGACCCTCCTCCATCATCTCTATGTGCTTCTTTAGGAACGGTGGCTAAACTTGAGTACCTTATGTACGTAGGAAAGCTATTATGATATTTCCAATACGATGGTTAGGTATAGGACTGTTCTGGTATTTCTCTGGACGACCGCTTATTAGAACAAGTCGATTGTGTTCCGAATGGCAGTCCGTGGTGGTGTGGTGTCCTGGGGGAGGAGGTCGCTGTGACGGAGGGATGGCAGTAGTTTATCACCAAAATGCCGTGTGAGCTGACGATGTTGGTCGCAGAGGATTAATGGGTTCAGCAAGATGAGTTTCGCTTCGTACGTGGTGTAAGATGGGTCCAGGATGATTTTGTATGCCCTTTTCTTCACGTGTATGTGTATGTGTGTGTGTGTGTGTGTGTGTGTGTGTGTGTGTGTGTGTGTGTGTGTATGCGTGTGCGTGTGTGTGTGTGTGTGTGTGTGTGTGTGTGTGTATATGTGTGTGTATGTGTGTGTGTGTGTGTGTGTGTGTGTGTGTGTGTGCGTGCGATAACCTCAATGTTATCAACAGTTAGTCTTCAGTTTGAGTGGCTGTCATTCACGAGTACAGAAGACACTTGCCACTTTTGCTGTCGACATTTACAACCAATTGTTAGTTAGGTACAGGATAACACATGATCAGAAGCAGTTATGAAGTAAGTTGTGTAGCGAACACGACAGATCGCTTCATTGATAGATTAAATAAAAAACAAATACTAAACATCATAAGGCAAGACTGATGTCAAACCAAATGACCAAATAATTCATCTAACGTAGCTAAAAAGGACTCCACAAATCCTGTGTTTATATGATAAACTTGTTGAACCAAGCGTAAAACGTCAGCTAAGCTGGGGATACAGACCTGGGATTACAGGCTCAGCTTTACAATGTGTGCTGAATGACCAGGCAATAAGGTGCTAACCCCAGCCTGAATGTGAATGTCATGATGACCTGGCTGGCCTGTCCTCCAGCAGAGCGCTGCTCTGGCCGAGATCACCTCCCTCATCACGGTGTATGAATCACTTCCCTCATCACGATGTATGAATCACTTCCCTCATCACGGTGTATGAATCACTTCCCTCATCACGGTGTATGAATCACCTCCCTCATCACGGTGTATGAATCACTTCCCTCATCACGGTGTATGAATCACCTCCCTCATCACGGTGTATGAATCACCTCCCTCATCACGGTGTATGAATCACCTCCCTCATCACGGTGTATGATTTACCTCGCTCAGTGCAGGGCGGGTCTGTGCTGGTGTGTGAGCGTTCCATGTCAGTGGTGTGGTGTTGTGTGAGCGTCGTGGTTACTTTCTGTTGTTTGTACGTTCATATCTGGCCTGACCGTTTATTTTTAGTCTGTGCTCGTTTTTCTCATTGAAAGTACATCATTGATCTGTGTGCATATATATTTTTTTTTGTCTGTAAGCGTTACTTTCTTCTCTATGAACATTTATCTTTGGCATGTGAACGTTTATCTCTGGTTGGTGTACGTTTATCTGATCTGTGAACGTTTATCTCTGATCTGTGTATGATCATATGTGTCCGTGGGCGTTTTATATCTGGTGCTAACCAGGTCTTGCCTGTGACCTGTGCATATTACAAGTGTGGAGATGCCTTGGACCTGTCATGAACATAGGTATATTCTGAATGTAAACAGACTTGGTAATATCATATATATATATATATATATATATATATATATATATATATATATATATATATATATATATATATATATATATATATATTTATTTATTTCTTTTAAACTATTCGCCATTTCCCGCGCTAGCGAGGTAGCGTTAAGAACAGAGGACTGGGCCTTTTTTGGAATATCCTCACCTGGCCCCCTCTGTTCCTTCTTTTGGAAAATTAAAAAAAAAAACGAGAGGGGAGGATTTCTAACCCCCCGCTCCCTCCCCTTTTAGTCGCCTTCTACGACACGCAGGGAGTACGTGGGAAGTATTCTTAATCCCCTATCCCCAGGGATAATATATATATATATATATATATATATATATATATATATATATATATATATATATATATATATATATATATATATACGTTAGTTGTCTTCTGCATATATCACACGTCTACATCTATATACGAGGTGATCATTAAAACTCCACTTCACGATAGATGATCGTGCTGGTAAAAGTTCTGTATCGTTCTTATATCATCGAGAATTCCTCCCTCATTTTCCTAGAGTTTCTAACAGTTTCCCAAGACGAGGATGTTCCTCTGGTGACACCTGTCAACCCATCATACATGACACTCACTACCATGATGATAATGTCAGGCAGGGCCGTGTGCTTCTCTGTATGTATACAAACAAGAGAATTTCTTTTTCAAATTATATATTGAAGAAAAATGATAGGAGAACGAGAGAACGAGAACAAAAAGAATAGATGTGTGTGTGTGTGTGTGTGTGTGTGTGTGTGTGTGTGCGAGTGTGGGTGTGTGTGTGTGTGTGTGTGTGTGTGTGTATGATTATATAATAGTTTTTAGTATCTAAGATATCTGACCTTTCCTAAAGCACATCCCATATTAATGAATTAGTTCTTCCTGGCAGTTCTGAGCACATCCTCCACACTGGCGCACTGAGCGAGTGAAGATAATGCTGACCTGGGAAAGCTCAGGGGCCACTGGGCTCTCCCCTCCTCAGGTCCATTAGTCCTCACGCGTCTGGCATTTCTGTAAAATTCTCACTGGGAGCCACTCATGCACTTTCCAACATGACAAAACTTTCATGAATTAGGCAGGGTGATCTTTCCTTAGGACTTAAGACGAGCAAAGTCTGGATAGAGACGTTGTAAGGACGTCCGTGGCTCCGGCTTATATAGAGATCCCACACAACTCACTGCCTCGTTATCAGCACCTTCGTTCCGCTGATGTTTTGGCTCAGGCTCAGCGGACAGAATACGTCAGTGAGGTGATGCCGGCCACAGCCACACAGATTTGCCTCAACAGTCTCATCCGGGAACATTATATAAGCGAACTCTTGACTATCAATATTGTCTTCCAAACTTCGTATAAGAAAGTGAAACGTTAGATCATCTCTCGTGTGAATTATTCTGCAAAGATAATCCCAAACTCAGTCATACAGGGAATCACGAGTAAGAGTACTGGTAATGTTGGCAATCTATTGAACAATTTGAGGAATTACAAACTGCGTCTGAAGATGTATGATCATATGCTATATAATATCATCTGTCATGACAGTAAACCATCATACGTGACCCTGCTCATCATACAGCTCCTCTACTGACTGAACCTTCACCTACCCACTGTCTTACCTAGACCTCCCCACTCCGTCAACCTGAGTTCCCTACTGTCTCACCCAGACCTTCCAAACATTTTACCTAGATGTCTCCACTGTCTCGCCTAGACCATCCCACTGTCTCGCCTAGACCATCCCACTGTCTCGAGAAAAACAGTAATACGTAGATGACGTAGTTTCGTGACCAGTTTGGTTGTCATCGCAACCAGAGTGTTCAGTTATGGGCCATCCTCTCACCTGACTCCTTAAATCAGTTACTCAGTAACACGGATTGTTTTTAACCCGGCCTCTCTAAGAGGAGAGTCTGGCTGCCTCTTTCATTAGGAAATCTTCCTTCCTCTCGACACAAAGTTTACCAGATCTTTAACTCCGCAAAACTGATTTCACTCAGCTGCTCCAACTTACGTCACCGTCCTTCCCTCTCACCGCTAATCAGATCAACTCCTATTCTTCCTCCTAGACGAGGATCCAACATTTTGTATGCCACACCCTCATAGGCAATGTACGGTAATGTAAATATCAGAAAATAACTAACCCAAAAACTTTATTCTTCTTAAGAATAGTTTCAAAACAGTACCTATTCTGACAGCCACCCCCGAGTGAGCCAACTGACACACTTGCCTCTGTAGACCTCTCTCAGCCTTCTTTCCCCTCTCTTCCTTCCTCCCTCCCTCCCTCCAGCCTCTCCTCTCACACATGAAATCGAGTTACCTTCACTTGTTTAGCACTGGCCTTCGTCTGAGGTTAAGCAAAGCACCTCCATGATAATGTTACGGAAATGACCTAAACTTGCTAAACTAATCTCTTAATAACTGAGAAAACTTGTTTACCGATAAATAGATGTTTCCAGGAGACACAGTAAACACTGTTGTCAATGTTCCCTCCGTGTTATCAAATTTGGGAACATCTTTTCCTTTTTGTTTATTTTCAGAACTTTCCAAACTCGCTGCTTCATTTATTACAAAGAACAGGTTATTCGTTATATCCCCCATACATGCTGCTCATCTCGCGTATCTTGCAAACAAGATCAACCATTTACCTAGTGGACGACAACACGGTTCTGGCGTCTGTTCAGAAGTCATAAGGTCACCGAGATTCGCATTCCCTCGCGAGACCTCGTCCACACAGCGAGGGGCAACGCTCAGCAAGTCTCCCTCTTGGGCTGGTTGGTGACGGCTCTCATGTGATAACGAAAGAAAATTCTTGGAAAATGAGAAGTGATAACTTTAACGGAGGGTGAGGCACCAGCGGGCGTGTGTGGTGTATGGGAGCCCTGCAGGTGTGAGGTACGAGCGGGCGGTGCGGTGTATGGGAGCCCTGCTGGTGTGAGGTACGAGCGGGCGGTGCGGTGTATGGGAGCCCTGCAGGTGTGAGGTACGAGCGGACGGTGTGGTGTATGGGAGCCCTGCAGGTGTGAGTACGAGCGGGCGGTGTGGTGTATGGGAGCCCTGCAGGTGTGAGTACGAGCGGACGGTGTGGTGTATGGGAGCCCTGCAGGTGTGAGTACGAGCGGACGGTGTGGTGTATGGGAGCCCTGCAGGTGTGAGTACGAGCGGACGGTGTGGTGTATGGGAGCCCTGCAGGTGTGAGTACGAGCGGGCGGTGTGGTGTATGGGAGCCCTGCAGGTGTGAGTACGAGCGGACGGTGTGGTGTATGGGAGCCCTGCAGGTGTGAGGTACGAGCGGGCGGTGTGGTGTATGGGAGCCGTACTGGTGTGAGGCTAAACAAAGTAGCACAGAAGAACCAAAGGCAGAGCACCACATCCATAGTCCACCTGGAAGTGTTCCACACGACAGCGAAGTTATTCATACATCATAACAACTGACTTGTTGTTAGTTGTATGTACTGACTCTTACAGGAACTGTTGTGCTTGATTCACTGGGAATGGCGCGTATAGTTTTATTACTTCTATTGTTTCTTTCAATCTTGAAGTATTATGTTTAAAAGATAGATAATATCTGAGGCACTATCTGGGCTTACACGGATTTAGTTGAGAAAAATAAAGTTTATGAAGAAATGACCTACTGATGGCCAGAGCTCCTCCTCGAAGCTCTCCACTCGAAGGATTCACTCAGTACGTGGGCTTCGTGCGAGCGAGACAGTTCAGGTCGTGTGGGCTGGCCTGGTCCCTGCTGGGTCTGACTCACGCCCGTCGCCAACTTTTGTTTTTGCTTGAGTGGAGAAAAGTAATGTTCCAACTACCTGTTTCTGTCTTACTAAACAAGATTTTAATTCTGGAGAGAGAGAGAGAGAGAGAGAGAGAGAGAGAGAGAGAGAGAGAGAGAGAGAGAGAGAGAGAGAGAGAGAGAGAGAGCAAACTAGCAGAGAAGTGTTTTTTGATTATAACTCTCGAGGGAGAATGAATATAACATACAAGAATCGACTTCGAATTTCATACAGGAATTTAAACCTTCAAGTGTGGCAGCAGTTGTTGTCATGATGGAACTCTTAAAATTGCACAGTCGCATCCATACATTAAAGTTACTCTAACGTTTCTTCGAATTTATCACGGCGTCCATGAAAAGTAAATACATTGTAATTATCTCTACGGATGGCGTGTGTTGTTGTTGTGGTGATGGTGGTGGAGGAGCATGGGCGGGGAACCACAGCAGGACGGAGGGTTAACTTTCAACGGGAAATTTAGTTTGGCGGCCACGACGACGATTTGCTCAATACAGTGACTTAGGAAACTGTCCATCGCAGGTTCCCCTCCTCTCCCTGCAGAGCCACAGACGGACGGATCCCAGCGTGGGTTCCTCTACTCCCTCCACTGCTCCTGACGACGGATCCCATCCTCAGCGTCCTCTTGCCTCCCTCACTGTCACTGGTCTTCGTCTTCACTTTCTTTGAGTGCGACTGTAACATCCACTGTCATTTCTCCTTCACTCGCTCTTATCTTCCTCTGTTAACTGGTCCTTCTCTTCCTGTGGCACTTCGTCTTGGTTTGACCTTATGTCATCCTTCTCTTCCTGTGACACTTAGTCTTGGTTTGACCTTATATCACCTTTCATTCCCCTTTCACCTTCACTAACTACTTTTGGTAATAACAATAGTTAAGAGCAATTCAGGAGCCAGTATCGAGAACGTGATTGGTGAACAATAACATGATGACAGTGATACACACAGCCATGTAATCACCTCACTTTCTTCCTTCTATCTTCTGCGTTCATTTAGTATTTACTTTATATTTTACTCTCTGACCTGTGACGATTTATTTCTTTTTTCTTTTTCATCTCCTTTACCTTGTTTCCTACATTTGTTATCCTTCTCTTATCGTCTTAGTTTCCGTATCTCTCTTTCTTGCTGAGGTAAGCTCTTCGCTTCCGTCCTTCCTGCATTCTCTCTGTTCTTTTCTCTCTCCAGTCCCCTTATTGCTATGTCCATTGTCCTAGTTATGCATAGACACGAGGGAGTGGAGACCACGCGTGCGCGCAGATATATACGCACACACACACACACACACACACACACACACACACACGCGCGCGCGCGCGCGCGCGCGCGCGCTTACGTCTTCAAGTGCCTCAGGCATGGATACACACGCAGACACATTCATGTCACAACCTGGGATTAAACTCTCGGCTCTGTCATTGATAACACACGAGAATTGTGAATATTTCATGACCCAAATATTCCCCTGTGGCTCTCAGGTTTACTCTCCCACATCCAGCCTTACCCTCTGTCGGGCCCTACACTCTACCGTCACTCCTCCTCCTCTGCTTAATCTCTCTATACACTATTGACATTCCCTCTTCTCCTGCTCCTCCTCACTTCTTAACTGCCACTAATGCCTCGCCACCACAGGCCCCTGCCATATAGTCTCTCTCTCTCTCTCTCTCTCTCTCTCTCTCTCTCTCTCTCTCTCTCTCTCTCTCTCTCTCTCTCTCTCTCTCTCTTTCTCTATCTATCTATCTATCTATCTATCTATCTATCCTTAACATTCAATTACGTTCTCCGGCCATTACCTCGTGAACTATCCTCCTCCCGATCTATTGACCTTTTAGTTCACTAACATTGTTCTGCCTCCCTCCCACCCCCTCTCCCCCTCTCCCCCTCACCCGCCTCCCTCCTCCTCACTCCAACACGCCTCCTCCCTCCCTAACCCTCTATCACCTCTCACATGTCGTCTTGCACTCCCTTTTCCCAACTTGCTGTTTGTTTCCCAGATGTAAATGCAGATAGACAGATGAAGACAGCTGGCTGCTCCCCCGTACCCGCCGCTGCTGACGTTTTTAGTATCAAAGTTCTCTCGGGAACCGAGACGTTCACTTGGCCACTTATCTGAAGCCTCTTTCATGCTGAAGCGTTCTGTTGCTCCACAAGAAGTTTGCCCTTCAGGAGGGCTATCTCACAAGACTCTCCTTCACACCCAGGAAGCAGCGAAGACGTGGACCTGCCGAAGTTCATCGAGAATGTCCCTAACATCACCGTGACCGTTGGAAGGGATGCTCTCCTGCCCTGCACCGTCGAGCAGCTCAAGGGCTTTAAGGTAAGGGTCAGCAGTGACCTCAGGTTTCACAGTGCGAGCCACAACCAAGCGATCTCCCTCACACAGCCAGGGAAGGACCGCATACCCAAGGTAAGGACTCTACAGCCCACGCAAGGACTACTTACCTAGGATACAGATCAGGTAAGTTGCACCACCCAGGTAGAAACCACACACACACATACACACACACACACACACACACACACACACACACACACACACAAGCTACACACTTCAGATAAGAACAAATACCTGAAGTAGGGGCCACACTCCCCAAGTAAAAACACATACGGACAAGACCACACAGTTAATAGCCTCGCCATCCCACCCTAGTTAATACATAACATTAGCTAAGTGTTGCAGATCCCAGCTAGCAATCACACATCCCAGCAAACGGCCAGCTCTTAGCCTAGAATCAGAGAAGGCTAAGTTTAAGTTAGGCCTACACACCCTAGCAAAAACCACACACTTCAGCCTGTTGACCTTCAGTGTGGCCTACAACTTGCATAAAACTTTCCGGATTGCTGTTCCTCGAGCAAGAAAATAAATGGCAGTTCTCTGAAAGTCTACAACACTCGGAGGCAACAGCTTCATGCATTGCTTATAATGATCAATATTTCAGAGAGAGTGTGAAGTTCAGCGGTGGTGTGATTGATCAGTATGGTCGAGACCGGTACACAGAACCTTGCCTGCAAGATTGATCTGTGTTCGTTTAGATTCATTTCTTGATGTTTCTGAGTCCCACAGCGACATGTAAGGAATAGACATTATTTCGCCTTGTTTGCCTGTCTGTCTGCAATATAAATGACGAACATGCAAGAATAAGATCACTGAAAGTGATACACAACTTAGTGTAATAGATCCAAACCTGGGATCATTCTTACATGGAAGGGTCATCTATCATTAATTGATAAAGCTAGTTAATCATGACACGTCGGGTCAAGCTTGGGCAGGTCACGCATAACGGGAGATGAGGTTAACGATGGATGTGGTCCGTCCCTCTGGTAATCAGGTGGTAAGTTTAACCTGACTGTGTTACAGGATGAACTCAGGATCAGTCACTCATCCTGGGTCATGTCTACCTTAGGTAAAGTTTACTTGATCACTACAACCACAACCCAGATAGTGACCTCACCAACACATGGAAGGTCACCACCCCACTCACTCTGTTCACACCCTGGCCTCATGACTAACGCATCACGCTCTATTGGACTTTTACCTTTCAGTTTCAGAATCAATATATGAAACTTCATGATGTATCTTGGGCTGTGGCCCTGACTGACGGGGTAAGAAGACACAGCAGAGAGTGCTCTGTCCCCCGTCACTGTGGAAATGATGATATTCCAATCTTTCTTCAGTGGCACTAGTGATCTATGATATAAACTCCACTATACAGTGGTACACATTTTGTACATAATGATTATATTGTACAGTTGAGGCTAGGATTGGTATTGCTCCTCGTATGTAATAACTTATCCACCACTTGTAATTACTAAGCTATACAATATGAGGAAAGAGCTTTGCACTCGTCAGGCCCCTATTGTGTGTGTGTGTGTGTGTGTGCAGAAGACTCGAGGACAAATGACACTAAAGCCACAGTATCTGATACAGATCCTCACCCACGTTGATGAATCATGATTGGAACAAAACCTTTACTTAGAAATGTCATTAGTCGAAGTCACTTCATTTCAGTCTGGTTAGTCCTGCATATTTATAGATTTATTTATGTAATCACGAGGGTAACTCAGGTAAGGTCAGACTTAACGCACTGGTCCGTGTTTACATACTGCACGGTGACTAATCTTTTGTTGAAGGTCAGAGTTAAATGTCATATGCCACAACATGGATGGGTCTCTTGTGTCTTCGCCATACGTAAGGTTAAAAGGTTAAGAAAACGTTGTTGCCATTAACGTTTCCTTAAAGAATCGCTCATGGTATATCTTGGTTACTCATGATGCACCTTAGTTAGGATTTGCTTGCATATCAAAGAGCTCAAAGGTCAAAGTGGGTCATAGTTCGCATGGCTTAGGTCAGTACCCTAGTCACGGATGTGGTCAGGACGACTCCTCGCTCTCCGGTCATCTAGAAGGTGACCGTTTTTAGAGTCAGAAACCCTGCAGGCAGTTCCTTAACTGAATACATCAGCCCATCATCCTTTTCTGTGACATTTTGTTTCTAAGTATATTTCATGGTGCAGTCTGCCACATGCTCAGGAGCGCCTGGCATGCTTTCAGGAACATAGTTAGGTAGCTTCACATGCGTCTGAAGATTCAGAGTAACATTCGCAGCTAAACTGTACAAAAACAAAAGTTAACCATTCCTTGACACCATAAACCACTGGTGTTACCACTCTTATCTTGTTTCCGAGCGAACACAACTCCTCTGGAACATCTTTTTTAACCTCAACTCCCATATGAAAGAGTGTATTAATGACGCACGTCGCTTCCGTGGATAAGTGTAGTTCTCAAGAGAATTTTGGCGTCAGCGTCTTAAACTCTTTTGTCTCCTTTAAGATAGACTCAGCACCAAACTGGACGTAAGATTAATGGAGGCGTCGGAAAGGATGCTTTAACGTTTTTATGAATGAAAAAATAAATATAACAACGAGCTTATTCCCAGAGTCCAGAAAGGTGGTTGCTGTCTCCCAGAGGACGCCAAGCCTCGAAGAAATTATGGCAGAAGAGACTTGTTTCTTACTCCATAATGCTACATCCTCTACATCCCCAAACTTCGCCAACGATCTCAAGAGAGGGAGATGGAGGATAGGACGCCCCTGGTTTTACTGCTGTTGTTTCTTCTGTTGCATAACTCGAGCAGCAGAAGTGCTCAGTAAGGTGCTGAGGAATCCGCAAAAATTCTTTTTCAGGTAAACAAATGTTTCCTTAAACATATATCAAGTATCATGTATATACCACGTTAACTTGTCTCACGTGGGGAAGACTGTTAACTGTCTGGAATCTTCTGTTATAAAAAAAATCGTTGTTGATCTTCCACAAACAACGAGATCGTAACATGAATTCTCCCGAGACAAGGCATGGGATGGGTAGATGGAACCAAAGAAAAGTTTTTGCAATATCCACAACAACAAAATAAAGTTTTACAATAAAATCTGGTAAACAATCAGATTTTGTGTTCCAGCCAAGTTGTCTGAGGGTTGAAGACTTAGTTGTCCGAAGACCAAACGATAACCAATAACATGTATAATGTTAAAGTGATATACGTAAAGGAGGATGATATGACAATTGGATGTTGATGTTCTGACAGTCATAACTCACGTCATCAAAGCTTCACACATGTGTGTGTCTTCCTCCCCGGCGTCTGCTCCTCTGCTCTGACAACCACCGCTGGTTCTTACCTCTCAGGCTGCAGGGCCTGGACGAGGGCCAAGATTCGTTCATTTTTGAGCTTCGTATCGAGTACCAGGCGCACGTCTGGCCTTGCAGCTTCTGCGGTGTGTTTGGTGCGCGTCGGGGCACCAGGCCCACGCCCCGTCTGCAAGGCTCCGCAGTGTGTTTGATGCGCGTCGAGGCACCAGGCCCGCGCCCCGTCTGCCAGGCTCTGCAGTGTGTTTGGTGCGCGATGAGGCCAGTCCTGGGAACCGGACATGGCAGCTTCATCACTGTCGTGTTTGCCGCCCGTCGCTCACTCCCTTACCTTACGTGGCGAACTTTTGGCATATTTTTGTTGCTTGAGGCTTCCAGGCTCCTCCAGTCTCTTTATCTGTGTAACTCTTTAATTTTGTTTATGTTTATATTATCCTATTTATCTGTCTTCATGCTTGTGTGTGTGTGTGTGTGTGTGTGTGTGTGTGTGTGTGTCATCTATGTCTGTCTAACAGTCTTTATATCTTTACATATTCATACGAATTTCTTTATTTGGTATTTTCTTCCTATTATGGCACTTTTCTGCATATTTTGTATCTAGATCAACAATACTAAAAACGCTAAAGACTACTGGGTCAGCGAATCCTTCTGTATTTAGTAGACAGAATCCTAACCAGCATCTTGACAAGCAATATATTCATCCTCACTCCTGTCTCATGGTAAGTCTTCCTCCTTACTTTGTGTCAAGGCTTGTGATTCTGTGTCTTGGATCTCCTGATGTTCCAGTCATACCACACTAGATGTTGTGGTAACGCGACCACTAAAGTCAGGTCCACCAGGTTCCTTGGTGTCATTAACATTTTCTTGATTCTACATTTGTTGATCTTACAGTCTAAGACACCTTCGTACACATCTGGCCTCCAAAACAGATCATGATATAGACTCGTCTTTTCCCTGTGGATGCACGGTTGATATAACAATCCTTTCATTCATCCAGGATGGCGCAAAATAAACACACCTACGTAACTCGAACTATGCACCAATCCCACTTAAACGCCAAATACAGTATTATGTTTTCCTTCGACTCTCCGAGGCTATTCTGACTTTCTACCTTTTATTTGACCCACAGCTGCTGTAGGTGTTGATGGTCATGGTGGTGCTGTAGTGCTGAGCCTACTTGACCCTCGACCTCTACGTCCGTGGTTGGCATGAGTGTAGGTGGTCATCGAAGCCACCGTAGTTTTCACCTTCATGACGCTTTACGTCTGTGTCGGCAGGTGGCGTGGGTGCAGGTGGACACGCAGACGATCCTGACGATCCACAAGCAGGTGATCACGAGGAACCCGAGGATCGCGCTGCTCCATAATGACCACCGGACCTGGCATTTGCAAGTCAAGAACGTCCGAGAGAGTGACCGTGGTTGGTATATGTGCCAGGTCAACACGGACCCCATGAGGTCCCGCCAGGGTTACGTTGATGTGGTCGGTGAGTGACGGCGCAGTACAAGGTAGGGTGGGATTGGCAGGGCAGGGCTGACGTATAGAAGCTAGTGGTGGCTGGCGTCTCAGGGAACCAGTCCAACAAACATTCCTCTTTCTCCAGGTTTCTGTTATGTATACCAGGACATTGGGGCAAGAGCTCTGTGTATAGCACACCTCACAGTATAGCACACGCCACTTACCACAGTATAGCACATGCCATAGACCATAGTATAACACACACCCTGCACCACAGTATAGTTCACACCTAGCACCAGAGCAGATTACCTTATGCAACTGACGTCCCCGAGAAATTTCGTCAACGAAAAACTGTCCTGCGACAAAACAGAAGAACGATGCAAGTTAGGCTGAGTTATGGTGAGGTCGTGCCCGCGCAGACGTCGTGGTCTAGCTGTTGGTGCCCTCCCCCGGGACCTTGATGTTTCCATGTAGCAAGCCAACGACAACCGTCACCTAAGCTCCTGGGACGGGAGACAGGCTTAGCTAACACGCCAACCACAGTTGTTTACATGATTATGCAAACAGACAACAGGTAGGGACGACATGGGAAATGACAAACAGACAACAGGTAAGGATGATATAAGAGATGAATAGTGGAGATGGTATAGGAAGTTTTATGTTGTGAACCATCCGAAAATCAAGAGATGGTTAGAGCCTATCATCATATGAAGGTATCTGATGTATGCTTCTGAAAATGGTTCTTTGACGGCCATAAGTGTATGGCAATCAACGTAAAGTATAGTGTTTGTCTTTCAACACTAAATAGGATTCTTGTGATACATAGTAGCCAGATGAAAGAGAATGTTAGACAATTACACTTGTATGATGTTGGCGAATATAAATATCAATTCACTGCAGTTTTCTGAGTTATAATGACGGACACTCAGAAGGCTCTATAATTGAGGTAATTATTCATCTTCCTTATCGACTTCTCGTACAAAAGAAAAGATGTTGCAATTATCGAGAAACGAATAAATTTGTGACTGGAAAGAGACAGTAATTAAACTGAATCTTCACTGAAAAATAAGACCAGATATAGTACGTGTCACCTGACGACACCTCCATCTCCTCACATTGTTTGGTTACAGTAATGTTCCAGTTTATAGATCAAACTTGGACTGATGTATTCTCTTACCGTAGTTCAGAAGTCTTTACATGTTGACATCTCTATCAATGGCGGTGTGCTGAAGGTTCTGAGAATTTTAAGTATAGAGCTTAATGAAAGCTTGCCTGAAGGAGCGCTTGTATCAACACATACATACGTACACGTGAGACCCAAAGAGATATACAAATTAAAAACAGCAGAGACGAATAACTTACATTTCAGGGAAGTACTAGGAGGATAGATAGGATGAAGAATGATGTGAATATGTGGTGCGAAGGAAACATTAAACGTCTCTGACGATGGTGAACTTATAGTTTTTCACGTAACCTGTAAATCACTTTCATGAAGGTGATGCATAAGAAAGATCGGAGAGACAGATCATCTTCCTGATACATAGGCATCTGTATGAGAAGAAGAAAGTGGTGAAGTTTATTTCATACTCGTCTTAATTCATTTACGAAGTTGGATAATCAGTTGTCATTAACGTCATCCTAAAGAGGAAGATACCAAATTGCATATAATAATGTAACACTGGATGACAATGTTCATATACTGATTACCTTTGACTTAAAGAATTGCGTCCTCCTGGTCATGGCTAACTGAGATTACTTCGTTCTTCGATAACGTTTGGGATGAGGAATTTGTGTAGTAAGTTTCGTAATGCCTTTAGAGGGTCATCTCGTTGTGATGGGTGGGTGGAGGTGCTTGGTTACCGTGCTACGTGGTCAGTCAGCGGGCGACAATAACTTCTCCCTCTCTAGGTACACAGGTCGGTCGACCGGCATCCCCACAGATCAACTCAAGATTTCATCCCAGGGAAAGGCAATCCCGATAACGCTGATATATGGAAACATCCTCGGAGGGATTCCTCTATGATAGCCGCACATTCGTCTTGCACAAATCATCTGACCAGAGAACTGAAGATAATTTTGAAAACCAGTGGCTACCGGGGACTATCAATCGTACACTCTCCGTCAGCAAGGAAAACTTCATTATTTCGACAATTTATCATTTCCTGGCTTCTGAAAATTACAAAATACAACCTCTTGAGTCCATACATTTTGGATTATCGAATTATTTCATCGAAATAATGAAATCAACTCATAAGCAACTCCTGTCTGGTCTGCGTCCGACACCAGATCAAAAAACAGTTAGCACTGTCTTCAGACCATGACGTGGTCACCAAGCATCAACTGAGGTCATCAACCTATCTTGAAACTGAGTCTATCACGAGGTATAGGTTTAGCCACACCATCTATCACGAGGTATAGGTTTAACCACACCATCTATCACGAGGTATAGGTTTAGCCACACCATCTATCACGAGGTATAGGTTTAGCCACACCATCTATCACGAGGTATAGGTTTAGCCACACCATCTATCACGAGGTATAGGTTTAGCCACACCATCTATCATGAGGTATAGGTTTAGCCACACCATCTATCACGAGGTATAGGTTTAGCCACACCATCTATCACGAGGTATAGGTTTAGCCACACCATCTATCACGAGGTATAGGTTTAGCAAGAAACTGACATAGATGATGTCATCCTTTCTAGATCTGCTGTGTCGCTGGACAAACAGATTGACAAAGAAGACACCATCAGGTCCAGGTGTGTACAGGTGATGTGACTTGCGTGACCTTCTCTTCCACAGTTCCACCTGACATCATTGACCGAGAATCGTCGGGTGACCTAACAGTACGCGAAGGTCAAGATGTGACCTTGACCTGCCGGGCCAAAGGTCACCCGCCGCCGAGAATCATTTGGCGTCGGGAGGACAACCAAAACATCATTCTCGACTCGAGCAAGACAGGTCAGTTGTCATTAGTCAGCAAACGATAGTTTCTCCAACATGTGTAATTCGGGTTTTGTTTTCAAGAGAGGAAAGCTATGATGACTTTGGGACGGATATGGTGCATTGGTAGTGATGGTGAGCACTGTAATGGTGGGAGCGGCTGCCAGGATCTCCTGGACGAGCTAACATTATCGCCGGAGGCGGCTCGGCGGGCACGCCACTCCTGCAGAAGGCAGCCTAGCTCAGCGGGCATGCCACTACTGCAGGAGTCCACTCGACGAGCTCGTCACTGCTGCAGAAGGCATGTCGACGGGCCTGCCTGTATTGCAGGAGGCAGATAGGCTGGTCTGCTAGTGTCTCAAGAACATGTTAAAGGAGACAAGAGACCCATGGCTGTGTGACCCCGGCGGTGATGCTGCAAGAGTGACTGTCGACCGGCCGGCCGCGTAATGGCGAGTTATTCATTGCCTCTGATTTAACCACAGGAAGGGTCGCCCAGTCCCCCTGCGTGAACTAAGGGGAGGTCAAGGGGCTTATCTTGAAGGGGGATAAAGAGAGCGTACCATATCACGGGAGGGTTCCCTAAGAGGGGGACATATCACGTACAGAGGACGGTTTGCTCAGAGAAGAGAGTGCGTCACGATAAGGGAGAACATGTCCAGATGGAGGATTTCAAGAAAAAGGAGAAGTGTGCCGATGAAAGATAACAGATAAATGGGAAGACATGTCATGAAAACAAAAAGCAGTCACAAAACGTATCAAAATATGGGAGAGACGGTGCAATAATTGAGCGTACTATGGAAAATGATGAACCACCTTGAGAGGAGTACGTCTGGAGAAGATAGATTGTCGTACTTTGAAAAGGTTGACGCATATCAGGATAATGAACAGTGCGTAGCGGGAGAGAAGAAATGGCTTACACGGGAAGGACGGGAGTGGGGTTTTATTGGGATAAGAAGAGGTATCAGGAGATGAGCAATTGATATCAGAGGAGCTAACTCAACAGGTGGGAATGGTATCAAGGAAATGGACGAAGGGATCAAGAAACAAGAGAAGCCATAAAAGTAGAGAATGTGAATAAAAGAGAGGAACTGGTGGATTAAGGAAATGGAGAGGGAAGTAGCATATGAATAACATGATGGATTACGAAGGTAGAGACTGGTGCTTGTGAAAATGACGCATCACAACAACAAGGTTTCATAGAAGACCGGAAAAAACCTCGCAATCCGGAAGCAACAAGCAACTCTTTCGTGACACTTGTTCAACACAACCATACTCACTGGGCGGCAGGCCTCTCATCTGCTTATAAAGAGCATCAGTCCACTCGCCAATTTTGCACAAGTAACCCTGAATAATTCACTTGGCTTTCCTTTATGTTCGCACCAACAGCAGCAAACACGTGAAGATATTAACATAACGCGGGACTCGGTATATCCCTGTGCATATCTGGTTATCTCCAGCTGCCGAGTCATTATATATGACCCGTTGGTCATGGCCAGCCGCTGCCGAGGGATCTGATTAGCGAGGAAGTAAACCTTATGGTAATATTCATGACCAACTCCCCCACTGATCCCTGACCCTTTTGAAGAAGACCCTCCAATCGTCGTAGCCAAGAGTCACCTTCCCCAGGTGGTCTGTGTCATCATGGTCCAGACGAGGTCACCTCCCTCAAAGAAATCTGGATTACCTTAGTCTGGGGGGAGGTGATTATCGTCCTCTAGGACGTTCAGAGGGGAGGTCATCGACCTGAGGTGGCACAGAGGAGGTCACCGTTCTCCAGCATGGTCCAGGGGAGGTTACAGCTCCACGGGGATGCATCATCGAGGTCTAGGGTGAGGTCACCAGGAGCCTCCGTGGTGTAGCGGTAACAGTTCCTGACCATGACGCATTCATAGGCCGTCCGGGGTCGAGCGTATAGGTTCGAATCCTAGTTGCAGCACTCGATCCACAGTCAACCCAGGTGTTCAGCCACCATTGGGGGTCGATCGAAAAACTGTGTATTTGGCTCAGGCCAAGGTATATAGATAGATAGATGAATAGAGAGACAGATGGATAACGTTAATGATATGGCCTTGATCAGAGCCTCAGTTGTCCGCGCCGTCATAACTTCCTTTAAAAAAAGATCTGTGAAGGAAACCTCAAATTGAGTGTCCAGTTTGAAGGAAATGCATAAACTTGAGGTTGAATTATGACTTGATATCAAATTTCGTGGAGGAAATTGGATATTCCACTGACATGTGTGGTGGGTAAAGGAGCTATTTCCAGGTTGGCCGAGGCAAGTGGTAAATAACCTCAAGTCAGATGTAAGGAAATGTTTTTGAAATTAAGTCTCGAGAATGTGGCTGACTACAGAGCAGGGCAGCGAAGATGCGATGAATCAGGAACTTTAGAAAGAATGACTTTGTGAGTTTATGAGTTGAAGAATAAATCTTATGATATATATATATATATACATATATATATATATATATATATATATATATATATATATATATATATACATATATATATATATATATATATATATATATATATATATATATATATATATATATATATATATATATATATATATGTGTGTGTGTGTGTGTGTGTATATATCAGTGATCTGATATAACGTACTTCTTCAGGGATTGCTGTCTATTCACAGTTTACAGGATTCACTGTTTACAATCACTGTTACTCATTTGTATTTACAGGAATACATGTTTCACTTCACGTCAATATATGGTTATACAATTTACTTCATCTAAGGTTGATTATCACTTCCAGAATGAATAAAGTTTCTAGAATATTTACTAGTGATGATAGCTGGAGTCCAGACAATATGTTGCAACATAATCAAAATCACCAGGGAGTACAACCATCAGTTATGGTGTAGCTTAAAGTAATTCCAAGTCCGCCATACATCTTGGGAAACATCATCAATCTTGTTATTGTTCCTTCTTATGTTGCGGCTCCTGCAGGCTGCCTGCCCCTGCATGATGCCTCTGACGGACATCTGGACTGATTACTCCCCAGGTCATGGACGTGGTGAAGGCGATGACGTAGCGGCAGTATCCGGGAACGGAGGAGCGATTGGATCTTCACGACGCAGGGTGGGCTTGCTTGGCTCTGCAGGTGGTGCTCTGGGCGTGGATGGCTCTGCAGCTGGTGGTCTGAGCGTGGCGAGCTCTGGTGGCGTGGGCGTGGGCCGGTCGGTACGGGTTGTGGAGGGGGAAAAGCTCATCTTGAAGAAGGTGTCGCGTCTCCAGATGGGGTCATACCTGTGCATCGCCTCCAACAGCATCCCACCGTCCATCAGCAAGAGAGCTCACCTCAGCGTCCAGTGTGAGTGGCACAACACAGGCCGTGGGAGGGAGGGAGGGAAGGAGGAGAGTGGAGATTAGAGGGCACACAGAATGAGTGATGAGTGAGTGAGGCAAGAGAAGGGACGAGAATGAAGAGGAAATAATAGTGGGAACAGACTTGCAGCAAAATTGCTTAACCATGTGATGAAAGAGGAGACACTTGTGATATGAGAGAGAGAGAGAGAGAGAGAGAGAGAGAGAGAGAGAGAGAGAGAGAGAGAGACAGACAGACAGACAGACAGACAGAGTAGCATAGCACAGGAGAGGAGGGTGAGAGGTGGTAAAGATATAGAGAGAAGAGTAAAATATCTTCTCAAGACGCGCCGGGACAATGCAAGACATAATGAATGAAAAGGAAGTCTAAGGAAGAGAAACACGAGAGGGAATAAAGAGGGAGATGTACAATGAGAAGTTTGTTGAAAGAAGGAAACGCTATATGGGAGGACACAAGGATGAGGTCAAACACGAAGGGAGTCAAGGCTTAGTGACCTGTATGTTTCGTGTGCGAGTGTGAGGTGGAGGAGTGAGCTTCTTCACTAGTCATGGTGTGTAATACATAGTCTGTCACCTGGCATCCCTCCCTCACACTCCCATGCTGCTGTCTGCCACTTGTCATCCCTCACTAACATTGTGACACTCTGGAAGTATCCCTCTTTCTTCACACTTTCCTCTCCCCTCACTCCACCTCTCATATTCTCCTGTTAACATTCTTACTGTATAATCTCCTTCAACCAACCGGGGCCCGAGTCTGTGGGTCACCTATAATCTCTCTCTCTCTCTCTCTCTCTCTCTCTCTCTCTCTCTCTCTCTCTCTCTCTCTCTCTCTCTCTCTCTCTCTCTCTCTCTCTCTCTCTCTCTTTTACTGTAGGTTGTCCTTTCACTCACTCTCCCACAGAGTCACCCACACACACTTCCATTAGATCATCCACACACACGCTCTTTCTCTCTCTCTCTCTCTCTCTTCCCTTGGGGCAGTCCCTCCGATGACCTGGGTGCCGCAGCAGCTGGAGGGCGCCTACCTGGGTCAGGACCTGACCATCGAGTGTCGCACCGAGGCCTTCCCCAGGAGCATCAACTACTGGACCAACACCCGGGGAGACATGATCGTCGCAGGTCAGTTTTCCCGCCGTCACTTCGCCTCTGCTTCTCTCCATACTACTGTCTCTGTCTCTCTCTAACTACCGTCTAGTCCACGATGTATGCTTGTATAGCAAGCATTTATCTCCCTTACACTTCGCATGATGATGGTACATTGATATCCTCTTAGTAAAGAAGTGAATGAAATAAATGGCAACGTTGCACTGAGAGATGATTCCTGTTATAACAACTGTTTGTTGTTCAAGACAACGTGACTTTCAAAAAATAAATTTCTGTTCCATCTTATTTCCAGATTCAAGATTTGGTCTGTAGGGTTTTGATACTCGGAAACTAAACAAATATTATCATTTTATGATGTATCATCTGCAACCACAGTTTTGTTTTGCTTCGTTACAAAAATACATACGTATTTTTTGTAACATATGTATCCGTCCCCTTCATACTGCCTCGCTAATCAGATGGTTTCAGAACAATACGACGATATTTACGATCGGTCAGTAATAGACGACTGACAATGCTTGAAACTGTCTTATATAGGCAAAGTGATCTACAACCTCCTTGTTCTTACATGCTCTCCGTTCTGATGTTCTTCTTCTGGAGCCTCACAGTACTGTACTGGGATATGTATTCATAAGTCTTGGTCATATCCACCTCCTCGTGCACATGTGTGTAATCTCTGTACCGTGAATTTGAATTGCATATCCGATGATACAACTGAAGCCACCAGTCACAACGAGTTCGCTTCTGTGAACTCCTACATGATCGGGTGAGATTCCTCCCTCCGTCTGAGAACAAAGATGTATCACACACACCATCGGACCTGCAGGAGTCTGGCGGAACCCACGTGGCTCTGAACGTGCACTCCCCAGCTGCTGGCTCAGTCTGCTGCACAAAGACGCTTTAACAATTCTGCAAATTTCAAGAGTATTTCCAAATAGTTGCACATTTTGTCATTCGTAGTACATTTAGATGAACAGGAGCGAACTGTCTTTAGGTGCAAAGGCGCGAAAATGTCTTTCAGCCTAGCCAGTGGTTGTTATCAGAGAGACAGACTAAGCACTTCTATTATAAGACAGATCACAACCACCAGAATACTGACTTCCAGAGCTTTCGACTTCCACTGTTTCAGTTGCTCCGGTTATCATCGTCAGTGATCTGACTTAATGCGAGACTCGCCCAACCGACTGCAATCCTTTGACTTCAAAGACTTCAGCCTCGATCAAAGCATCAGCGCCACAACTGCCCGGCCAGCGTTGTCCAACACAGTACATAACTAGTTTGTACATGAAAGAAAATGTGACGCACTCAAAGAATGTTCCGATTCTCGAGGATCTCCCGTGGGAGAATCAACAACAGAACGATATAAACAATAATACTGAGGAAAAACAATTCATTTGGTTACCGTACACTTTGGCAGATGTTTGGTGAAATACTTCTTCAAATAATCGAACACACATTCCTGTCGGAAAAGTTACGTTGAAAAGAAAAGGAACTTTTGTACTGACAATTGTGGAGGTGTAGAATCTTTGCAGCTGATTGTAAAGCGAGACAATAACTTGCACAGAAGAGGAGCAGTTTACAGCAACGCTTCGAACTCGCCCCAACAGCAGGAAAACTCTTCTGAAGTTTACTTGCTAATTTGTTTCTCTAGTTACCAGTTCTGCAGTAATCATCGAAGAGAGTTAGTTCGTCAGGTAAAACTAAAGAGAAAATCCATTGACGTGATATAAATCAATTTTTTCTATGACCCTCTAACCTGACTCTTAAGCGTCACGTCATCCTCGAGGGTCGTAACGTTGTCCTCAATGGTCGTCATATCGTCCTCAAGGGTCGTACCATGGTGCTGAAAAAGTTATCCTCCTTCGGAAAAAAATATTTCATCTTTTGCGGATGTTAAAGTTTTAGCAACATCTTGCTTCTTGTTGTATCTGAAGTGCGGTGGCCTTACACAAACTGTTGAGTGAACAATGGATGGCTCACGGAAAGGATTAAAGAAACTACCCTTGCATGTGGGGAACCTGCAAGTTCAAAGTCTGCCGTATACACCATTAAATTTGGGGCGCTCACCTGTCCCTGTGGGAAATTCTCTGATATACTATTATGATGTGTCTGTGTCTGCCAAGTTCCCCCGGCAGCTCGCAGCTCATCTCGGCCGTTCATGGTACGTACTCTCACTGGGTCTCCTAACTGAGTTAACCTCTTTGAAAATTATCCGGAAATGAAAACTTACTTAATCTAGTGACAGAGCCGTCGTGGGTACATACTGGCCTGCTGCCAGTCCTCTTGTTGAGAGTGTCGTACGGTAATCATTTCCTCCCTTTATGCGGATCGTACCCAACCCAACCGGCTGGTCTTCGTTTATTTTCTTGTGTCAGAGGTTTCTCCTGCCACACAAGACCTCTGACAATGTCTTTGAAAATTCTCTTGTTCTGAGACATTTGTTCGTCCCGGCAGTTAAGCAGTAGCAAAAAATTGCTATAATTGTTCTTTAGAAACATTGCAAGTTAGAACGAATCCTGCTACTTTACTTTCATTAAAAACCTTCTTCTGATCTGCTGCTGACGGAGGTCGTAATCATGTTACGTGCTGGAGATACTTGCGTTAATAGGTCGGTACATTTTGCTGGTATGTTTCCAATCATGTCACTCACCAGTCTTATCTGCATCTAAGAAAGAAATAACCAGAAAAATAAAGTTTCCTTAGTAACAATACCCTGTGCATTACCTCTAGTCACACGTTACAGTAAGTGTCACGCTCTGCACCCAGGCGACTACTACACCATCATGTACTAACTTCCTAATAGGTGATCGGTACGAGCCGGTGGTGGCAGAGACCTCCTACAAGGTGTTCATGAAGCTGAGGATAAGGCGAGTAGAGCGGCAGGACTTCGGTACCTTCCGGTGTGTGGCCAAGAACTCCCTGGGAGAGACGGACGGCGCTATCAGGATCTATGGTAAACAAGGAGTAGAAGAAGGAGAGAAACAGAGACACAAGAAGAATGATAGAATGACAGAGACTGTGTGTGCGTGTGTGTGGAATATAAAAAAAGACGTTGAGAGGCAGAGAGAGAGAGAGAGAGAGAGAGAGAGAGAGAGAGAGAGAGAGAGAGAGAGAGAGAGAGAGAGAGAGAGAGAGAGTGAACGATTCTGTATCCAAACATACATACACATATCTTTATACTCGTATATTGTGTACATCTGTCTACCTATCACTGTTACCGGATTCCGCCTCCATGAGGCTGCACCGCAGGTGAAAAGTAAATTTGGCGTAGCTGTACCATTGGAGTGCAGTCTCGTCAAAGAACTTCACACACACACACACACACACACACACACACACACACACACACACACACACACACACACACACACACACACACACACACACACATATATATATATATATATATATATATATATATATATATATATATATACATTAGGTGTCCCCTTAGACTGAGGAGCGTCTGTCTTTGAACATAAGACGCTGTAATATTGTCTGACAGCTCCAGCCATAGACCTCTCCACACCCTGTTTAACCTCCCTCCCACACCCATAACACCACTTCCAGATACACATGACGTCTTCCCCCACACCCAATACATATCCTAGCCTTGGACCACGTTCCTCCTACATTCCACCACCAAGAGCCTGGCGGTGGATGTGTGTGCTTGCCATGTTTCATCTGCATCAGCCACCTTTCCTTTCACTCACAGAGATCGAGTCTCCCAAGGCCCACGTGAACGGAGGACTGGAGGACAAGGAGGAGCTACCAGAGGGTGAGGAGCTCCCGGGAGACCCGCCCGTTACTCCTCCACCACACAAGAAAGGTACAACAACCACGTATACCTCGTCTTCATAACTCATGTCAGGGATTACATCAAGGGAGGAATAGCAAGGAGATATACCGGAGTCTGACGCTGGCATGTGAAGTTAGAATTGTTTGGTGTCATCTTTCACTGCCATAACAAGAAAAAAATATTCTTCAGCACCCGTAAATAGCGGCATCCGGACTATTCAAAGAGAATAATAACAGTCTCCTTATGACGGATATATCAGATTTGTTTACCACAGATGTATGTGAGACAGCTGGACACTAACACATATGATAAACTGTTACTTTATCTGACAAAGTTCCTCGTCTCACCGCTCCACCAGGGCAACGGGCAACAGTGGTGATGTTTGCAAACATATTTTCACGGAAATAACCAAGACGAAAGTATTTTGACCGTTGTTTTGTACTTAGTATTTAAATGTCTTCATTCTCATACTCTTTTATGGTTCACTTACACTATATCTTAACGTCTCCTAAGTATAGCATTTTAATCAAGTACCTTCTAATAACGTTACAGTGTTACATTACGTGGTGTAGTACGTATGTATGATGTTAACACCACGTGAAATGTTCAGTTCTCGTGATATCCCTGGTACATTACTGACATCCCTGGTACCTTACTGACATCCCTGGCACCTTACTGACATCCCTGGTACCTTGCTGACATCCCTGGTAACTTACTGGCATACCTGGTACCTTACTGGCATACCTGGTACCTTGCTGACATCCCTGGTAACTTACTGGCATACCTGGTGCCTTGCTGACATACCTGGTACCTTGCTGACATCCCTGGTAACTTACTGACATCCCTGGTACCTTACTGACATCCCTGGTACCTTGCTGACATCCCTGGTAACTTACTGGCATACCTGGTACCTTACTGGCATACCTGGTACCTTGCTGACATCCCTGATAACTTACTGGCATACCTGGTACCTTACTGGCATACCTGGTACCTTACTGACATCCCTGGTAACTTACTGGCATACCTGGTACCTTGCTGACATACCTGGTACCTTACTGGCATACCTGGTACCTTACTGGCATACCTGGCTACTGGCACAGCCAACGTTAATTGTGATATGGTTCCAGACTTGCCAAACTTCAGCAATATGGAGCTTCATTTACTTCTGTATGACACACACAAGTATGCTCACCTTCATCCTTTATTTCTTATATTTGGATTTTATGTATAAGTGAAAAATCAGCATGTTTCATACACTTTCGGGCATTTTCATATATATATATATATATATATATATATATATATATATATATATATATATATATATATATATATATATATATATATATATATATTGTCTTGTTTTACTTCTAACATGAATTCTAACTCTCTCCTCCACTCGCTAGCCACACCTATCAGCGTAGGTACACTAAAGCAAGTCCTCTTCACCAATAGTCACACGTAAGTTAAGTTTTTCAAGAGTTTAGTGGCATGTAAACTGACAGTTCGGTTCTCCCACAGAAAAAACGAAGTACAAGAATTTCTTACACCCGAGTGGGATGAATGACATTACAGACCAGCAGCACCTCGGCAAGCCTTATGGGAGTAAAGGTAAAGCACTTTATGCATTCAGTATAACGTAATGATTCAATGATACTTATGAAGTAATGACGTTATAACTCTCAGAGGCAGACTGATAGACACTTAATGTATCATTCAGTGGCATATCTATCCGTTCTCCCCATCATCATTTATTCTGGTATCACATACATGGGGTTCCATTCACAATTATATATATATATATATATATATATATATATATATATATATATATATATATATATATATATATATATATATATATTTCAAACTATTCGCCATTTCCCGCATTAGCGAGGTAGCGTTAAGAACAGAGGACTGGGCCTTTGAGGGAATACCCTCTTCTGGCCCCCTTCTCTGTTCCTTCTTTTGGAAAATTAAAAAAAACGAGAGGGGAGGATTTCCAGCCCCTCGCTCCCTCCCCTTTTAGTCGCCTTCTACGACACGCAGGGAATACGTGGGAAGTATTCTTTCTCCCCTATCCCCAGGGATAATATATATATATATATATATATATATATATATATATATATATATATATATATATATATATATATATATATATATATATATATATATATATATATATAAAGTATTTATGCATGCATGTATGTATATGTGTGTGTGTGTGTGTGTGTGTGTGTGTACACACTCCGCACAACAGGAGAGGCAGGGACCCGGGAGGCGGCGTCATTGTAATCCTGGCCCGCACTGGTGAAGGCCGACAGCTGCCGGAGCCTTGGAGGGGACGGCTCTGCCACCACCAGGTGGCCCGGGAGGGAAGGACCTTCCCAGCTTAGCAGCCACAGGTGAGGGCGCCGCCAAGGTGGTCCACTGTCCTCATTTTGAATAATTACGGGGAACAACCCGAGTCTGCGGCCACCAGTGGTCGCACCAGAGCAGAAATGAATATTATAGCGGCCCGGATGTAGCGCTCATCCGGCCTTACTTGCTCTGGATATATTTACACCTGAGAACCAAGGCCATAGTTCATTTCTCGAACTGATACGAACAATACCTTGCGTTAAAAGAACCAAAATTTAACAAAACTAATATTTAGTACTTACAAAAAATGTGCACAAGTACCCCTACGAAGACTTCCAGATGGTTTACGTCATCAGAAGACTTTTTGATCATATGTCTTCAATTTCTCATAGACAATGAATAACAATGGGCCGGCTCATCTCTGATTCAACGTCAGATCTACTTCTCTATGCGCCATAAGAGAAAAATAAATCAGTAACATAATTTATCCATTCATGACATCTAGATGAAGACCAAGTGATTCGTACTAGCACTTTTATTCATATATATATATATATATATATATATATATATATATATATATATATATATATATATATATATATATATATGGGGAAACCTTTTCTAAATTACATTTTCTTCTCTTACAAATCTCTCTTTTTTCTATCCATTTCATTAGATATGATACAAGCTGTTGAAATGAACTTAACACATTACTCGTTTGAAAAATACTTGGTTAAGTTCTTCCAGTTCCTCAGAGGGAGGACGTGTTGTACGGGCAACCCAGCTAAGGCTGCTCAGGCGGTGAAATAAAAGTTGGTTGCTCTTTCGACCATGGTTGACTCCATGAACCTGGAGCCAGTGTAATTAAGGTCGATAAGAACAAAAAGTTTTTAAGGTTCCCAGTATTTTCACTCCTTTTCTGTTCCCTAAATTCTGAGGTCCTCTTCAAATACGTATATATCAGAAGTAGTGCAATCATCTACGTAGTGCTTCACCGGTTGCCAAGCATCCCTCCAACCATACGTCGGCAGAAGCTCATAATTGGTCAGTCACTTCTCTGTCCCAGATACGCTGATATCCCGAGTAGACACAGGAGTGGCCATGGGATGGGCTACAGTAATGCGAGGAGCACGAAGGTCAAGACGAGTGACAAGGTAAGATCTTGGGACAAAATATAAGAAGTCCTCCGAGTTCGGAAGCGTCCTTACAGCTTGCAGGGGAGTCATCCTCATGCAAGCATTAGTCTGGTGCAACGTAGGTGAGACTTGGTCCAGCATGGCTGAGGCCGTCCCTTCCACGATGGTTTTATCCCAGCTGCTTTGCTTGTGTGTCCACCGAGACATGAGTCTGGATGAATTATCACCGTAGTCATCCTAACCCTCGGCCACAGTGATGAAATCAGGATCATATGCACCTGTAGATTTGTGCGGGGCTTCTGGCAGCACTTCAGATACCAGTCCGCTGGAGACTACAGTGAGCTGGAACGACGATCTGGGGGGCAGTGTGGGGCTCCAGTGCCATCTCGTATGCTTGAGATGGTTGCTTGGCTCAACTGGCAAACATCTAAAAAGAATTTCAAGTCTTTTTCAGTAGCGACTTCACTATTTCCTCATATTCCCTAAGTCAGTCATTACTGGAATATTGTGAGATATCGAGGATCAAAACGCATCGCGGGCGCCTGTGGTAGTGATTGTGTCTGCCATCTTTCTCAAGTGTCATGTCCGTTTACCTAAAATGCCATCGGTGGCCCTTGGAACCAAGGAGGCTACCGTTGACGTGGTACAGTTATGAAAGTCTAGTAAAGAAAAAAAAATACGCGGATTGATAGAAGCTTCTCAGGTGTTTGTAGATCCACTTACAGAAACTGAAAGTGTTAGTGAAAGAAGTAATGAAGAAGAGAATTCCATAGTTTCTCTGTTCGAGGGAAGAAGGCAATACCCTCCCTCTTCCTTCCCCTTGCTGGCCCACAGTTCTCACCCACACAGCACCGTCGTCAGATCCTCTGTACCATCAACATACCCAGTAACGGACGATGGCTCGTCTCTGTAAGACTCGTCAATACACCAGGAAGATTTGCCCATCACCCATCCAGAGATTCACCTCAGTTACCATAGTTCCATTCGTTGCCCTGTCCATTTCCCGGTATCTAAACACCCCATCCAAACTCAGACCAACCTGTCTCCCGATCCCCTATCAATGTCTCCTCCACACTCTCTCCCAGGTTACGTCACCAACTGCTGAATAATTTCTCTAGCCGGTTAATGAAAAAGAAAACCGGTTTGCAATTCAATATGCATGAAATATCTTCCACAGTCGCCAGAAAAGGCTGCGAAAAGGTAAATAGTAAATTTAGAAGAAAAGTATGTTAACTCTCGGTGCAATCTTCTCAAAACTCTACGACACATTCCATTCGGAAGTGATCTTTGGGGAATAATGTAGACTTAGTGCGAGAGGCTTGACCGGGGAGTAGGGTGGAAAAGAGTAACGAAGGAGGCCCGAGAAGAGAGATACTGAGGGTGACATAGCGAGTTGACACACGGCGTGTATGGTCCTTGATACAGAACAAGTGATTGCAGAGTGGTTGGAGGCGGAGGAGAGGCTGGTGATACGTAAGAGCATTCATGCAACTTCCATGAGGACAGTGATTGATGTTAGCATACTCAACAAGAAGACAGATCCAGGGATTGTGCTCTTGTAGAAGGTAAATGACCGAAGAACTTGCAGTGAGGAAGAGTGAAGGAATAGTGTAGACCTGACAGTAGTGTCATATCAAGTTTGGTTCTGGTCAACAGAGTTGCCCGTTCTTTTGAAGGAGGTGTAGCTTGGCTGTTTAAGGTTGTACGGCTGGCAGTAGGTAAAGGAGGACGCTGCTGTACGTGAACTTCGAGATAATTAAAAGAAATTTTAGAAAGTGTGGAAGAAAAAGTTGAATTCAGGAAGTAACAACCACGACGAAGAATCATCGAAGGTAAACGGGTAGGAAGATCTTGATATAGATTGTGGTTGAAAGTGGTCCAGAATATCATACTTTTGAGAAACATTTATTTCAATGAAGATGAGGGCACGAAAAGACGAGATTCTTACAATATTGCTACACCGTAAGCGTACTGACGTTGCTCTGAGGAGGAGACCAGTGAAGATGGAAGGTATCTAAAAGTGTGTGTGTGTGTGTGTGTGTGTGTGTGTGTGTGTCAGTGCTGGCCCACACAGGGAGTGTGACGTGTGGGGGACGCTCTCCACAGGTTCCTCTGGTGGGAGGAGTGGCCCCGGATACAGACAAGCAGTCATTCACTCGCCTGATCAACGGTGTTTCATGTCAAACAATTCCCCAGTTATTCTCCAGCCATAGGAATTTACGACCAAGTTATGTGTTGTGTAGTCACGTCTGCGCTATAAGGCCGCCACTGATGTAAACATTAATTTTCTTGGAGGCACGACTCATACATACTGAATATTCCTTTGCTTCTCCTTCACGTCTCTTGCCCTCGTGAAGCTCTCTTAACATTAAGTAGTTCGCTTCTATATTCTTAACCGATCGTGGCATCGAATTCGTGGTCGGGATAAAACTTTTGTAATCTATTAACACTTCATCGACTCTCTTAACGGTTCCGAAATCTTTTCCGCAGGTTCAGACCACAGCGGCCCGGGCACCCGCTACGGCGAGCGGCCTGCCTTCAGCCTCCCAGCAGACGAGGGCAAGAGTGCCGCTCGGGACACCTGCCCAGTGGACATCCTGCTGGGGACCATGACCAGCCTAGCAATCCACATGGCCTTCATCACCCCTCCATGAATACTGATAGAACATCCAGCGTCTCTGCAAGCTGTTTGCTTAAAAAAGATATTGCTTTCCCTTGTTGCTCATTGCTCTGAATTCTATGTATGTCTGTGCGAGACATATCTGAAAAGAAGCGGCCCTTGCTTGCTGTCAGGGTCAGCAGAAACACCTGCCTGCTAACTCACATCATGATACCTATATCGTCTTCCTGTACGTGTGTGTGTGTGTGTGTGTGTGTGTGTGTGTGTATCCTCTGTGTCTTTACAAGTAATGCCTGAGTACCAGCGCTGGTGTGTCGCTGAAGGTAGGAAGAAAACACAAGGACAGCGATGTGAGCAAGGATGTAGTGATCGGCATCATCACCTACAACATGTGTAAAACCTAGATAGTTGAAGCACAGAACATCGACGTAGTGTCGAGCCGAGAAAATGAAGTATAGATAATGAAACCAATTACTCTCCTTGTGGGATCTCTTACGTACATCAAAGATCCTGCAGATAGAAGGGGAAAAAAAACGCGTGATCGAGTTTTCGTGGATGCTACTTAAACAGAGCAACATACGTGTATGAATCACGTTCAGAAACCAATACATCCAACCTCGAGCTGGTGGACCATCTATCACAGCAGTGATCAATATTTTTTCTTTCCTTATTTCATATTTGCACACGTGTCTTTCATGTCACGGGAATGATAACCTTCATTTGACTATTATGATCTTTCTTCATGTCATGCCACAACTGAGTAATCTTTCTTCTTGTTACACTGCACCTGTCACTACTTAAGCACGTATTTTGGTAAGATCTTTCCTAGCATGTATATTTATGGAGAATAGCTACCATTTTTTTTTTTTTTCTTTTTTTTTTTCCAAAAGAAGGAACAGAGAAGGGGGCCAGGTGAGGGTATTCCCTCAAAGGCCCAGTCCTCTGTTCTTAACGCTACCTCGCTATCGCGGGAAATGGCGAATAGTATGAAAAAAAAAAAAAAAATATATATATATATATATATATATATATATATATATATATATATATATATAGACTGGTAGGTAGGTAGATAGATCACTTCTACTCACTTTGAATTAGTCGTTCATATATGTATTCTTCTCCATAACGTTGCTCTTTTATCGAACAAAACTGATCAATGTAGCTGATTCTCTTGATTTTCTTACTTCTTTACGTTCCCCATGCAGTATGTTTCTGTACCAGTACATCTAACGCCATACGTTTTCGTGAGATAGCTATAACAAATACATTCTTTAAATTACACTTTGAAGTTTCGTTACATACTGAGTCGCTAGTCATTGAGGCAGTTGATCTTGTGTGTAACATGAATAATAAGATTTCTCAATTTGAATTCCTCAGAAATCAATTATTCCACAATGATGTTTACATTAAGTTCGCTTAAACCTATCTCCCTCAGTTACCAGACTACCTGATAACAGATGTAGCCATGAAGCCGCCGGGAGCTGTGTTTGTAGCCACTGTGGATCAGTACTTACGTAGTCGTGTCAAGTGTGGCTCGTCTGATCTCATTCTTGTAGGGATAACCTGATGGATGGTTCACCAACCACAACGACTGACACTGTTTCGAACTTTAACCGCTCTGTTGTGTTGTTTGTGACGCTTATTCTAATAACATTGAAAGAATTTGGTGTGAATAGAATAACAAATATATCCTTTGAATTAATGGACAATGTACTTCAAAAATATATCAAAAACAATTAATACATAAGCGCAGGTCTTTCTAAGAGTAATGGAACTGCAAGTTAGTAAGAAAAAAAAACGGTTTTAGAAGATTAAAGTTAGTTTGGGAAGTAAGAAAATGTGGAATAAAACTAACTTTAGATTTTATACAAAGTGAGACGTATCTTTACCACACAGATCACTGGTCAGAGAACTTGAAAAGTCACAGGATATCTAAGTGAATGGAAATGTTACCAACATGACTTTAGTAAATCACCCAAAAATATAAATTGTTGAACTGGGGTGAGGAATGTGTCCAGTGGTAGGAGGAACCCATTACTTGTACCAGTGGGATGAGGAATGTGTCCAGTGGTAGGAGGAACCCATTACTTGTACCAGTGGGATGAGGAATGTGTCCAGTGGTAGGAGGAACCCATTACTTGTACCAGTGGGGTGAGGAATGTGTCCAGTGGTAGGAGGAACCCATTACTTGTACCAGTGGGGTGAGGAGTGTGCCTGAGGCGGCAGGAACCCATGAGTTATAAGTGTAACTGTTATAGCATGAATAACACTTGCTCATTATATCAGTAATCACATGAGAAAGTCGTTAGTCTGTGGATCAAACATCATAGCTGCGTGATGAACATTTAGACGCAGTTCTGTGTGATTGGCACGTCTCGTGGCTGTCAGTGGAAATCAGCAGCCCTCCAGCGACTTAGTAAATATAGAATGACCGGCAGAGAGGGTTAATGCTTGGTCAGACGTGTGTGGAAGGAGACACAGATAATATAACACAGAAAAACACCTATACGAAAGATTGCCATCCTAAGCTGCATGTGATTCCTAACCACTTACAACATGTTGCTTACAGAATATATATCATCCAGTGACAATACTTCCATGTGTGAAAATAAGATGAGTTTCTTATGATGACATTCTCACATCTTATAATGTGTGTTTCTGACAATGATGTTTCGTGTGTGATCTAATATATGCTGAGGTGATACGGGCAGGCACAGGTGTGGGAGGCGAGGCGGTGTGGGGAGACATTGTTAAGGCAATATCAGCCAAGTTTCAGTTGACGTTATCAAGTAACATGTTTTATCACAGTTCAACAACCATGTCTAGTTATAACCTGCTTCTAGCAAAGGCCTGAAAGCAATAACATATATAATCCTCTTTCTGACTGGTATTTACGCCTTGCAGCTGTAACGAAGCTAACGCCAGTGTCAGTCACAAGTAAGATGGTCAGAATCACAGAAAGCTGATGATAGTTTGCCGAACCCAGCCAGCCACAGCCAGCCAGTTTGAGGAGTGGAAGCAGACGTAGTAGTTCCTCCCTCCGTCATTGATGAATGATGATCAGATGAATGAGCGACAGCAGTTGATGATGTATACAAGAGAGAAACAATCAAGTATAGTTTTTTTTTAGTCAGGTGTTTGTCTGGGTAGAGCGACTGGATTTTGCGGCTTGTGATTGGTCTGTGGTTCACCGAGATAAGTTATGAAACTGGAACTGATTCACAGCCTCATCCGTACCGCCTCGGATCTACTTCATGTACCCGTGACGTGCCACCGGCTGCCTGAGGACGCCGCTCTGTACTCGTCATTACCGGAACAATCTTCATTGTCAACATATTTGTGACACCTTGACCTTACTTTCTCCTCTCATTTTCAGTGTGTGTCAACTCTTGTCAGAAGCTTGAATAAAAATAATAGAAAATTAAGTCTTCTCTCTCTCGTGACCTTCTCAACTCGAGGTACCTCAAAAGTCTCGTACAACAGAACTATTACTGTCTTGACTCTTTTCTGGAGGTCTTCTATATTTCATCACTATACCATCATCTCATTGTATACAGTATAGAAGGAAAAATCATATTAATGTTATCATCATTATCATCATCATCATCATTATCACAATTACCATCATTATCATCATCATCATTGTCATAATTACCATCATCATCATTATTATTATAATTACCTTCATTATCATCATTATCAATATCATAATTACCATCATTATCATCCTTGCTGTACAACCCCTAGACCCCTCTCGTGTAGGGCGCCTTACGCAAGGCTCCAGCAGCGGTGTCAAGGCTGTGCTGTTTCTCTGTACTTTCGCCTTCCTCCTTCTCTTGTCTCCCTTTGTTTCTGTCCCCTAGTCTGGTTCGTTTCTCTCTCTCTCTCTCTCTCTCTCTCTCTCTCTCTCTCTCTCTCTCTCTCTCTCTCTCTCTCTCTCTCTCTCTCTCTCTCTCTCTCTCTCTCTCTCTCTCTTCTGTAGAGTATGTTCCCGTCTTTGTCTCACTTTATTTTCCTGTCTGTCTGCCGAGTTTTTTGTCCCTCTTTCCTCTCATACTGACGGCTGAGGTAGGACACAAGCCGCCACCAACAGTGAGATAAATATCTTCCGCCCGGCGCGTCACACATTAACGAGGGAATCCCAACACGTATCTGGGCCCTGGCAAGAGGCATATAATCTTCTTCGATGATTTCTTCTCCACCGGACCCCAGCTGGTGGAGGTGGAAGAACTCTCTCTGTGTGGTATGTTTGTTGCGATCCTTGGGGGGGATTTCCCTCAGTACAAACCCACACAGGGCGAGGCAGAACGTGAGCAAGGTCAGTCGCCTTCCACTAGATTCTGGTTCACATTGCCAGAGCTGCTGATGATACTCATCTGTCGTCTGATGCACAACCATGAAGACATTTAGACACAACGAAATAAAACTGCCATACTGTCAGAGTGTACATGATGTATCTTCCGTTATTCTTTATCTTTAAATGAATATCTAAAGCCGAGTCTTCTATAAATGTCAATATTGCGAGGAATGTGGTCACATGATGGCAGGTTGTCTATGGGAGGCAGACATGCCGGAGTAATGGGACATAATCTATTTCTAGGCAACTTAGAAAAGATAGACTAAAAACTTTGACAATTCTCCTTGTATCGTTTGATCAAAAAAGAACCCCATTAATGAAGCAGACAACGTCATATATCTTGGAGGGAAAATGGTTGAGCATGGAACGATATCAAGTTGATTGTGAAATGCGATTTATTGTGGCAACTCAGATGATTCATGAGAATTATTTATGACCAGAAGGTGAGGGAACGCTTCTGATTAAAGTTCACGAGGCTTCTCCTCGTATCTTAGGCTATTTACGTATAGTCGACATTATTAGGTCTTTACCGAGTGACGGGAGTCACCGTAACATATAAACAGAATTGAGGATGCAGTTATAATGATGACCTTTGGTGGAGTCGCTCACACTGCCTTAGATATTCCTGACCTCACAACCTGTAATGCCTGTGTGTTCGTCTACATTTTCCTCATTTCATGATACATGACACAGGTCTCTCGCCAGAACATGACAACTCGGACACATCGAAGTTACTCATCACATCGAACTCACTTCACCACACACTGAGTCTATCCAACGTGAGGACAAGTATCTCTACAGGACAGTAGTTATCCCTCGGTTGTGTACCTCATCCTCGAGCAACCTAGTGTGTCGTCCAGTTACTATTATCAACATCAAACTGCAGCAGAAATATGACGTAACTCTCAGCACGAAAGATTGATCTAGGAATCGCCTTTGATGTTTAAGAACACTGGCTTGTGTCCAGCTGATCGATTGCCACCTGTATGTATGGAAGGTCAGGCACTTGTATGACTATGACGGCAGGTCGTATGTAATCCGCGCCTCGTTATAGTCTTACTGCGACAAATGATGTCGGAAGTTAAAGTAGTAACGTCTTCAGACTCAATGTCCACCACCATGAACGTCTTATCTAAACTACTAATCTATTCTCCAGTAACTCTAGAACTGATAACTGCTGCTAAAACAGTCTTGATGATCATAGAATTTAGATTTTAAAAAAAGAAAAATGGAAAATCATCCTAACGTGTCCATCGCATGATGTGAGACAACCATATATGATAACAATAGACAGTGTTGGGCTGAGTAGTAATACCAACGATTAATAGACTTTAATGATATCATTTCCGCTTCTTCCCTCAACCCTCGTTTTGTTCTTGTAAGAGTGGAGTCCTTGTTGATTTGGATATCTTTTGAACATGGTATCATTCAATGTAGAGAACCACAAGACGCAGCAGCAAGTGTAAATCTCTCAGTAGGTAACCACGTCTCGGGTTTCGTTCCCCAAGATTAACTTTGATTCTCGTTAATCTATATTTCACACACGCTCTTACTGGCCGTCCAGTAATCCTGTAATGCCATCCCCAACACAACACTGAGAGAAAACAGACCTGTTTTACGTGAATTATTCGCAACTCTGTAAAAGTGCAACAAAAAGTACAGAATACTTGAACAACGAACCAAGATACTGAATTAGAAGCACAGATCACTGACACAAAAACAAGAAAGAAGTTCAGGGAGAATGTAAACGAGAATAAATCAACACAGCGTAAGTTGTGTGCGCACCACACACACACACACGAGTAAAATGTCCGTGTGGTCCTAACGACGATAAGTCTACACAAGGTGACAACAAAACGTTCATTTTAACATAACAAAACAATGTGACGATTTGGGCCAACACCATGGTGGTCGTGGGAGCAGTACAGCCAGATCAAGACCACACACGATACTGTCCTCAGGGATCAATACTGGCTGGGCAGATGGTCATCAATATTAAAGATCATCTCTGGGAACTCTTAAGAAGGAAGAATAATACTACAAATAATTGTACAAACACATGTCTAACCACTCCTCATATATATATATATATATATATATATATATATATATATATATATATATATATATATATATATATATAAGCATATGCGTAAGAATTCTGCTTTAGCAAGTGACCAGAAGTGGACAGCCATTGAATTCAAAGAGACGAGCGCGACGTAGGGTTAACTATAGCTGTATGATGAAGGTCAGGTCATCAGTGTCCATCCAGAAGGTGACAACCGTCCGTGTGTGTGTGTGTATAACAGGCATGGTTGTGGTGGTGGGTGCGGCCGGCATCGGAGATAATAGTGATCGAAAAGAAATTGATGAGGAAAGAAGATTTAGTCTGACGAGGCTTGTATGTGATGGCCATATGTATCCCTAACAAGCTGTCAGACGGCTAGACTTGTCACAGCGGTGGTGGTGGTGGTGGTTAGCCCCAGCCCGAGGTAGGTAGGTACCCAGTTATCTACCAGCCAAAGGAAGAATGAACGATCACTAAACCTCGTAAGATCGTACATAACTACGAAGGTTTGCTCGCTCTTACCTTCACTCAGCTTGTGTCAACACCTCTACCATACACCTACATCTGTCCACATTTACACTCATCTGTTTCACCACATAATTGTTCCCGCGCCATCTACACCTTAGGTACGTAATTCATGACCCACTGACCTGTATAGCTGACTGCACCTACATAGCACGTATCTCTGGAACCATCGAGCATTACATCTGGAGGGTATACGCCCCTACGTCTGCCGAGGGAAGCCTATAGACGATCAGTAACAGCACTGCCTGCCGTCCTGCAAGAACCCTGAACCGTGACCCTTACCCTCTAGCCTCATGGGCAGCGCAGGACCTCCACACACCATGAAGGAAACACACACCAACTCTGCTTCCACCTGAGGAAGGAACCCACCCCAGGATGGAACGTGTGCATAGCGTGACCAACATTTAGACGGACGGATGAAGAGATCAGACAATTCCTCTTCCCGCCTCCTGGAGGGAGACTGAAGTTAATGTAACATTTCACTGAATATTTTGTAGAGGGTACACACACACACACACACACACACACACACACACACACACACACACACACACACACACACACACACCTTCTTCTAAGTTTGGAAGTATCTGAACAGTTCCTTGAAAGATGTGAGGAAAGTGTAGCCAGGGGTCATAGCATAGTTGTGGATAAACACAATAAACAAATTACAATATGTAAGTGTAAACACTTTACACAAGTTGAGATTATATAATATGATTGAAAGGTGGAGACCTGACGAGTGTCGACCTCCCTCCCTGCACTGTACGAACAGGTTGTTACACTCACACTTGTACGCTCGGTTCACATGAACACTAGATAATTGTAGTAGAGAGAGAGAGAGAGAGAGAGAGAGAGAGAGAGAGAGAGAGAGAGAGAGAGAGAGAGAGAGATATGGACACGGCCATCCCATACATCTGACTGGAATATTCACACGTGGTTTAATGGGAAGCAGATCTCGTTGTCTACCGTCATAAAACCTGGAAAATGGGGGAGACACAGAGACACCTTCCTCATAACTGCAGGACCATCACTCAGTAAACACACATCTGTCCGCACATCACGACTCTTGCTATATTAATGCACGGAGTCCACTGTTGCTAAGTCGTCAAGTTAGACTCTTCTGACTCACCACGAACATGGAAGCAGCATACTGCGCTGCCCCCTCCTCCTCCTCCTCCTCCTTCTTTCCCTCCTTAGTTCCCATCTGTACGTTTTTGTAGAGTTTGTGATTACGTCAACCTCATGAAGGTATAGGACTGAGCACCTTCATGACACTCAGGATTCCACGTTTCTTTATCACTTACATGAAAAACACACAAACACCACAGAAGTTACACAATCACTTAGTGAGCAGTGTTGGTGATCAAGCCAGAGCGTCCTGGTGGCTCATAACCCATGGCTTCAGTATAGCACCATAATCAAGACATTTGATGACCAGAGTAGGCCTCACGACCACCATGTTTACTGTGACCGCTCACTTTCCAGTAGGCTGAGGGAAGGTCCATAACATTCTAACACGCCTGCCAAAAATGGGTGCGAATCCTTGATGTGGCAGACGGCCTACACCCAACCCAGGTGTTCATCCTCCCTTCGGAGCTGGTCGATAAATGGGTACCTGGCTTAAGCTGGTGTGTGTGTGTGTGTGTATGTGTGTGTGTGTGTGTGTGTGTGTGTGTGTGTGTGTGTGTGTGTGTGTGTATGCATACATATTCATAGGAGAAAAGCAATAACAGTGACCACAAACAGTGACCACAAACAGTGACCACAAACAGTGACGACAAACAGTAATCACAAACAGTAATCACAAACAGTAATCACACAATAATGATGAAGTATAAAGCATGCTACGTGCCAGGTCCTCCCCAGAAGATGCTGTCCCCACACCCATCATGCTCAGGTTCCACACACTTGACTCGGTCATCAGTCATCCGTCTGGTCAACACGAGCCTCGCTCGCTGTAGCTCCCTCCTGCCTCATGATAAGGAGTCTCTCCTGACCAACTCTCTAAAACTGGCTGTCCTGACCAGCTGGCTCTGTCCTGACCAGCTGGCTCTGTCCTGACCAGCTGGCTCTGTCCTGACCAGCTGGTTCTGTCCTGACCAGTTCTCCCGACAGTTGGTTTATATGACCTGCTCATCATGTGTTCCAGCTTTACCCTGTGGTGTCATTACTTTCCCGAGTGTTGCTCCCGACGGATGAGACACATTACATCTCACCTCCCACCAGAATCTCTCTCACATTTGTTATTGATCCTTCTTCACCTCATTTTATTCTAATGGATTATTACCAGAAGCCAGTTATTCTTAAGATGTAAATTACATGTTTCCCTTGGTTGTGTAATATATTTGGCCTTCAGAAATGGCGTGTAGACGTCGTGTGATTCTCACCGAGGAATTAACTCTTCTTCCTGCACGAATGGAAGGCAGTAAGTAGATTCGCTGTGCTTCAATGTCTCATCATGCAGGTTATCTATTTTTTCCATGCTCCAAGTACATAAAGTAGCAGTGTGTTTTTCCTTGTCAGTAACCAACGAGTACATCAATCACTCACTTAGCTATTGCATCGTTCATAGTTTCACCGTTCTATCAGGTTAGGTTTAAAAATGATGCAAAATCTTGCTAAAATACAAACTCATTTTAATCTGCTGTGTTGTAGCACTCGATTCTTCAACAAGAAATCATTGTTTTGAAGGTTAAGATATTGGTCCCTCAAAGACTTCAAAACAATGCCTCACCTCGATTTTCCTCACAAATCAATGTTTATACATTTTGAACAACTATATGCCTAGAAATAGGCAGCTTTTAGTCATCTACTCAAGGAAACAATATCTGCAAATGCAGATCTGTCTTTCGCAACGGTATGTCAAAAATTTCTGAATCAAACGCCTCTGTAGCGTTCATTTTTCATCTGTCATTTCCCACTAAATAGAAATACTATATCATGAATATCATCAGCCACATATACTAGCTGTAAATATGATGTGCAAGTTTACTTTCTTCTGGAGTCTTAAACATCTCTTAAATAGCATAGATACTGTTCAACTATTTTCGTTTTCTTCAAACAAATTACCGCCTGATCATTCTCTATGGATATCATGTATGCAAACAGACACTCAAATATGTTGTGTCCAATCAAGATATACCTTATTTACCTTCTTCACTGGCGAACTCGGTTGACCTGAAGCAGAAGCAGTGAACATGGGAAACAAAATGCTATTGGGATAATCGATAAGTTATCATAACAGTTCCATGTCTACAGTAAAAACGCCTTGTAAATATGCCAATTCCTTCTAAACAGATATAGGATGAATTTTTATACTGCAGTGTTATAACAATATAGAGAATTAGTTTAAACAAAGTAAATCTATCATCTTTGATTTTTTGAGTCTGACATTAATGATAAAGTGGCTTCAGACTAGGAGACAGAGGAGGAGGTTGGCTGATGGAAAGCTGCCATATATGTTCGCCATAACATACCAACAGTGTTACAAATAATAAAGAAAACCTCATCTGGCGCCCATAATAATGCTTCTCTGACTCAGCATGGCCTTCTGCAGGCTTCCTTGATCCTGCAGAATAACTAGTGTCAGCACTGTCCACAAGTATTACATGTCTGCTGGTTTCAAATGTCAACACTGTTTCGAAGTGTCTTGTGTGAAACACTCATGTCCTCTGCTGGTGACTGACATATGTGGATATTCGCTGGTTTTAATTTCGGTGGGTACAAGAGTGCATATGAAGATATGTTTGTTCAAACTAGGAAATAAATACCAAAAATACAAGGACGCAAAGATTTCCACAGTCTCTGTGTGGAATTTCTCAGGGTTCTATCATACTGCCTACCCTCCCTGTTCTCTACACACATGATTATCTTTCTTCAACTTCACGCCCATGACTCCACATACATACTTCAGGACTGATTTTCCTCCCATCGTCACTTTCAGACACACTTCCTCTTTCTTACATTTCCTCCCTTATTGAGGATCTGTTTAGCTTCTCCGAAAGGATCAGTAACATGGTTCTGTTTCACTCTGAAAAGATTCAGTCTTTACCTTACTCGCGTCCAGCTATTCGATATGAAAACTTTACAGTTCAACCTTGCACAAACTACGATGAGCCTGCCACTTCCCATAGTTTATTGTGTGGACGAACTACACGAGCCTTGACCGTTATGATATCTTCACTTACTGGTGGGTACTCAGACAACACAAAACATTAGCATTGGCGTCACACTATTAATTCTGTAATCCCTTAACTCTACAGCACCGTAACGAGCCTCCCACTTCCGGAAGGAAAAAAATTAGGAGATCTGGTTCTTCATCCAACAAGAGAGGTTCTTAGTGTTTCTGTTGTCCATTTGTTGTCATCAAGTGTAACGTCTTTATTTCCAAAACCTCAGTACTGTTCTCAGCGATCAACTTTACCCCATTCTCTACCAGTTTCAGGTCTTCGATGAAGGCTCTGAGTTAGGGTCATGTTCCTGTGAATTCATTTGCCATAAATTTTTGGAAGCCTCCTCAGCAACATCATCTTCCAACGTACAATTATGTTTTACAAATCCCAAAATTATTCTGGTGTGATAAATCTAAGTTAATCTTCAGATTCCGATATTGCTGAAGTATTGCTCATATTTAGGAGTCATATTTTACCACAGCCAATATATAAAGACTGTGGGAATGCACAGACGAAATTATCGATACAAATGGCCATAACCGTCGATAACATAATTTACTCAACACTTAATTTAGATATGAAGAGAACATGGAGTTGAATCTGCATATAACCTTACACACAATCATGGCAATCATTAGTTTCCACCGTCATGAACACGAAAGCGGAGTCTGACGACTATAACAAGGGTAACGATGGTTCCATCTACGTTAATGATCGTCGAGGTTCATGCAATACTCCAGGTACTTTATGATGACGTAGTCGACCTGCGAGTGAACTACTCACGTCGTGGGTTGGGCAGCGGCAGCAGCAATTGTACTTAGTGAGGCCAGCAACACACCTTACCCAGTAAGCTTGTCCGAAAGCTTTATCGGTCTGTCTATCTATCTGTCCGTCTATTTTTCTATTATCATTATGATTCAATTTCCAGTTTGTTCCCACTAAGTGACTGACTCCCTCATGAATCACTCGGCCGCCAGTGTCCTGTGATATACATACAGATGCACAAGAAAAAAAAGTAAACCAAACGGGAATCAAGATATGGCAGAGTGCGTGATGTACTGCTCGTTACGTCTTCCTCCTATGAGAGAGAGAGAGAGAGAGAGAGAGAGAGAGAGAGAGAGAGAGAGAGAGAGAGAGAGAGAGGACTTTGCTGTATTTACTGGGAGAGAGAGATTAAACAATCACATACGTACAGGAACAGTGAACACGCGATACATCACAATCCTGGGATCATAGCATCTTCCTGAGAAGTCAATATATGATGGAAGAAACCGCACCCGACTCTCTTCCAGCTCAGGCTAAACTGAGCCGATATCGGACACAATGTGATTAAAAATAAGTCTAAATTCCAATATATTTTCTTATCAAACTTGCCAGAAATAAGTACTTTGTGTCGTGTTGAGGTAATCGTGGACGTGTCTTGGTTATGATTGTGATGGAATTATGTTTATCTCTTCGGAGAACGCTGGGTGCTGACCCCGGGCTGGGTGCTGACCCCGGGCTGGGTGCTGACCCCGGGCTGGGTGCTGACCCGGAGCTGGATGCTGACCCCGGGCTGGATGCTGACCCCTAGGGTGGGTGCTGACCCGGAGCTGGGAGCAAGAGGCCTGCTGGATCAAGGTGGTCGACGTAAACAAAACCAGACTGGGGAGGATCACGGGAGATCTCGCTTGGCCGCTTCCGGGGTCGACCTGCGACGCGCCTCCTGAGACATGGTTGAGTTTGGTCACTTCAGTGTATCTTTTCTCCAGTGGTCGTGGCGACCTGCTGATGAAAAACGAATTGTGGTGGAAATACGACTCGATGTGTCAGCTTCATCAGACCTGGGTGTTCTCCAGAGCTCAGGATGGGCGATTGTAAAGATAAAATACTTTCGCGTACATTTATGATGTTGAGTAGGGCTGCCTGTGCTCGCTTGTAGGATCGTATTCATCATGAACACACGGGAGCAAGACGGGAGTAATGATTACTCACCCTCAGTTTCCTACACTGGATGGTCAGGTCGGGAGGGCCGCTTGGCTGGGGTCCCTGAGCCCCAGTAATCGTGACCTGCCACGCACTCACAGTGGCCCTTACACTGTGTCGTCTGCCACGCACTCACTCTGGCCCTCACACTAAGTGTGTCGTCTGCCGCTGTCGAGAGGAGTATCACTAAGTTCATGATATAAAACTCAGATTCAGAATTCTGTTGAGAGATTCTGGTGACGAATATATAATGATATACTCCAATGACATGAACACACGATCACCAAACCAACGATGAGAATAAGAGTGAAAGGAAGAGCTAGCGTCGGGAAGGCCCAGGTATTGATCAGTTGGGAAGAAAGTTATGTAGAGGACCACACGAGCCGAGGCCGGGGTGAGGTGCCGGAGGACCACGCAAGTTACTGCAGGGGAATAGCGAGCCTGTCAATTGTTCACTTATCCGGGATCCAAAACATCAAGATTTTCGACTAAGAAGCCTTTATAACACTGATGAACAGTAACATGTTTACCCACATCTTAATGAACTAGCACATACACACACACACACACACACACACACACACACACACACACACACACAGAAGAGCTTTTAGTCTGAGCGAAAGGATCATTAACTGACACGACGCACACGACGCAGAACCATCAGGAAGAACGGGTCATGACGGCGGGAAACGAGGCCTTCATGGCGAGAATGAATTAGCGTGACGACCACAGACTGGCGGTGCTGATGAAACTCTGCGTCTTGGTTATGAGACAGACAGACAGACAGTCAGACAGACACAAACGGATAAAGACAAACAGACAGAGGAGGATCTACGGTTGTTGTCCTTTTCCCAATCCATTCATTTGATGACAGATCCTCTACTTACGGTCTCTCTGTAGTCTTACAGATCTCTCTCTCTCTCTCTCTCTCTCTCTCTCTCTCTCTCTCTCTCTCTCTCTCTCTCTCTCTCTCTCTCTCTCTCTCTCTCTCTCTCTCTCTCGCATCTTATTCCACAAATCACCTCAAGTGGTACCTCGAGTTAGAGAACCCCAGACATCTTCGTTCTTCACCGTATAATATTCAAAAGATATAATGTTTCCAGCCTCTGCCTTGGTACTTGACTATATTTGTGGTGCAGAAGTTGGCTGAGCCTGATCATCTCATCTCCAGAGACTGCATCCTGCACCATCTTCTGTTGTTAAAGTCACCACTTACCCTAAGAAGGTCATTTACAACAACGCACTCTTACAAAAAATATGAGAACAAAATAATCTCTCTTCATGCTGTTCAGTAATGTCTCACTCGCTGTAAGGTGTCAACAGATTATATGTATTCGCAAGATGAAGAAGGTGGCAATTATATGTAAATCAACACCATCCTGTACCTGGGGTCAGGACTATAGAGGGGGTGAGAGAGAAAGCTCAGGTTAATTCATTAGTGGTAAGAGTGGTCTTGAAGGCTGAATGATAAGGATAGTCACAACAGATCTTGAAAACTGAGTGACAAATTAGTACTATTAATCTAATATGCAAGAAGCTCCTGATGAAGGCAGTGGTGGTGGGTCTGGCTGGTCACGAGCCATGTAAAACAGCCCACATAAAGTGAGGTGTACGTAGAGTCCTCCTGGAGAGGAACATTACCCCTGCCATCAGCCAGGTCATCTTCGTAATAAAATCCAATATGTTGGCTCAGGAACCGCCGTCCCATAGGCCATAAAACCGTGTAATGTGACCGAGTGACTCGGCTCTCGCTCGTTGGGCCAGAATGAGTTGCAGGTCAGGTGGCAAGTGGAAAGTAATTTGATATATATAATGAAAAGGGATTTTTCTTGTTTGTGTGGTGGCTGAGAGAAGGAAGCTACTGGCTGGACTGCCAAAGACAATGGTCAGGGGCTGAGGCCCGGTAGTGGGACCCAGGAATCAAAACTAGTTTTCGTGTCCTCACCAATTTAGCTTAATTTTTTTTATGGCAAGTGAATTGTTACCGATTTTCCTCTGTGTTTACCTTGCATTATTCTCTTTTTTTTCTCTTTTCTTTGCGGGAGGGAAACTGTTTATGTTTTTGTCACTAACCTCTTAATCTCGTCACCATTTTGTCCCATTACTTCCTAACAAGAATTAATGTTCTTAATGAGAGAAAGATTTACAACTTAATTTTCTTCCGCCAGATACATCCTCAACACATGTTTACTTATCACTCATGTACTGCCACTCATCACCGATGTAGCCTAACAACTGTACACTCAGGTCGTCGACCTGTGCAAAAACTTGATATCGTTCTCACTTTCTCGTCTTCATCAAGTTTCCTCTGACGCCCGTCCCGCCGCAGGTGACCTCAGGTCAACCTCTAGCAGGCCAGAGCCTGACCTCACGAAAAACCTACAGAAATTTTTTCATGTTGGCCCAATTCTGTGTCTTGAGGGCTGGCGGTATCCGTCGTACATCCCCGCTACCTGCCTCACGCCTCCTCCCCTCCTCACATAATACCACAACCCGCCTATTAACCCCCAGCACTTTAGATGAACAGTTGTTGAGGACATATGAGGAAAACAGAGCAATTCATCTATGCTAATTTGCTCAAGGTACTTATGCAAATAAGATGGCATCATAAAGGAGATGTAGGAAGGTCTCAGTCACTCTTATCTAAAAGTTCTTTTTCCCGCTTTTAGTGAATGTGACCCGAACGTCCTGGTCTGGTGTGCACACTTACTAAGCCTGCACGCGGGGGGAGGAAGGTGCCATTTCATGTGTGGCGGGGTGGCGACGAGAATGGATGAAGGCAGCAAGTATGGATATATACATGTGTATATATGTATATGTATATATACGTTGAAATGTACAGATATGTATATGTTCGTGTGTGGGCGTTTATGTATATACATGTGTATGTGGGTGGGTTGGGCCATTCATTCGTCTGTTTCCTTCCGTTACCTCGCTAACGCGGGAGACAGCAACTAAGTATAGTCAGATATAAAATAAATATATATATATATATATATATATATATATATATATATATATATTGTTATGTTGTTATGCTTGATGGCAGTTTTCCGCGTCAGCGCGGTAGCGCCAGAATACAGCCTTCAATATAGGATGCGAGTTGACACTTTGACCGTGTATGACCTATGCATTCCTTTCGCGCTACCACTCACAGGATGTGGTACACAAACTCGTCGGTGATACCAACACAATTGAATCAAAAATCTACATAGAAGCCAAAAGAACGTCTCTGTCCCACTTGAAAATTGCTTCACTTGAATTTGAAAAGATTTGAGTTGTGGAAGGCGTCATCGCTGAACTACTCTGAACCAAATTGGCTTCCCAGAAGACCTGGCTTTTCTCCCGTCCCTCCCTGGCTCTCCAGCTCACTCCAAGCTGATCCCATGTAACGCGACACTGCGTTGGTCAGAGGATTAGGTCAACGTGCAGGCCCCAAGCTGTTGCTGTCAGGGAAGAACAACTGGGGAGATAAGTTCGACGCTCTGGTGTTGTTTGTTGTGTTCTTAAGGTTTTGTGTGGAGACGTTAGTCATTATGTTGCGTGTTGTGAACTCTGGTCTGATGTGTTGAGATGGCTTGGCTTACGGGAGTTCCTTCGGTAAACTCCTTGACCACTGCAGTACGACCGTTGACCACTGCAGTATGACCGTTGACCACCGCGGTACGACCGTTGACCACTGCAGTACGACCGTTGACCACTGCAGTATGACCGTTGACCACCGCGGTACGACCGTTGACCACTGCAGTACGACCGTTGACCACCGCGATACGACCGTTGAACACCGCGGTACGACCGTTGACCACCACGGTACGATCGTTGAGCACCACGGTACAGTACCTGGGTATGATACCCTGGACTCAAATTTAACCAGACCCTTAAGCGTCAAGGTCACGACTTCATACAAATGGACACATTATTATACTTACGTCTTGTGTGAACATGTTTCTCAGCGAGTAGTCATTGGATCACTAGTTTTCATCAGACCACTGCGTTAACCACACGTGCTAACGACCGTTCACCTTCCACGACCTCGTTAATCGTGTTGACATAATTCTTCCAGCGAAAGATTAAGCGGAGCCTCTCTCGTGGGTGGACGCTCCACCTCCTCGTCCACGAATTCCGTCAAATTCAATTTCTCTGAAGTTCTGGTTTGGTCTGCTGCTCTTAATCGCCTGCAGCCGACGAGGGGCTCCGTTACCATTATACATCTGCTGAAATGCTGAGCATTACCCAGGTATTTGTAATGCAATGATTATGTAAATGGCAATGTCTCGGAGAATTTGAGGAAATGTTTGAAAGTGTATACCGCAAGGCTGGTGATGTAAACCGCAAGGCTGGTAATGTATACCACAAGGCTGGTAATGTATACCACAAGGCTGGTAATGTATACCACAAGGCTGGTAATGTATACCACAAGGCTGGTAATGTATACCACAAGGCTGGTAATGTATACCACAAGGCTGGTAATGTATACCACAAGGCTGGTAATGTATACCACAAGGCTGGTAATGTATACCACAAGGCTGGTAATGTATACCACAAGGCTGGTAATGTATACCACAAGGCTGGTAATGTATACCACAAGGCTGGTAATGTATACCACAAGGCTGGTAATGTATACCACAAGGCTGGTAATGTATACCACAAGGCTGGTAATGTATACCACAAGGCTGGTAATGTATACCACAAGGCTGGTAATGTATACCACAAGGCTGGTAATGTATACCACAAGGCTGGTAATGTATACCACAAGGCTGGTAATGTATACCACAAGGCTGGTAATGTATACCACAAGGCTGGTAATGTATACCACAAGGCTGGTAATGTATACCACAAGGCTGGTAATGTATACCACAAGGCTGGTAATGTATACCACAAGGCTGGTAATGTATACCACAAGGCTGGTAATGTATACCACAAGGCTGGTAATGTATACCACAAGGCTGGTAATGTATACCACAAGGCTGGTAATGTATACCACAAGGCTGGTAATGTATACCACAAGGCTGGTAATGTATACCACAAGGCTGGTAATGTATACCACAAGGCTGGTAATGTATACCACAAGGCTGGTAATGTATACCACAAGGCTGGTAATGTATACCACAAGGCTGGTAATGTATACCACAAGGCTGGTAATGTATACCACAAGGCTGGTAATGTATACCACAAGGCTGGTAATGTATACCACAAGGCTGGTAATGTATACCACAAGGCTGGTAACGCCTGAAAGGACACCGTGTCAGACTCTGATTACCTTGAGGAACCTGCGGTCATTATCCTGCCAGGCTTTTGTGGTCCAGGCTGTTACACTGTTACCAAGGTTGTAACGGTGTGGCCCAGCTTGTAACGACGTGGCCAGGTCGTATGGGTATGACTCGTGTCGTTACCCAATGTATACGAACAGTGTCTTTGTTGCGTCTAAACTTTAGATACTTTTAACCAAGTCTTATGGATCTAGTAATTTTAGATTTGTTACAAACTCCAAGAATCTCTTCCTCTTGAGATCTCATTCAGAGACGTAACTCCTGAGTGTCCCCATCCAGGTCCTGAGACACTGTGACAGGCATGGGTTGGGTGGCAGCCCCAGGGTCATTCGCGTGGATGGAGACGGAACACAGGAGATGAGAAGAAAAGGAGGAAAATAATGGAGGGACAATGAAAGACAAAGACAGAGAAAAGAAACAGGAAAACGAGAAAGAAAAACGCGACAAGCGAGAGAACAGCGTCAGACAAAAGCAAAGATAAAAGACGTAAAATTAAAGTTAGAAAGGAGAAGTGGGCAGAAGAAAAAAAGAAGATAAGATATGAAGCAAAAATCTTGAAGGCACAAACACACGCACACATAAAAAAACTTAGAAGAGAGAAGGGTGATGGATGACCTGATCACGATCTTTAAGTCTGACTCCAGCTCAATGACGTAGATAGTGAACGATTCTTGTGAAAGATGCAGGAAAAGTTCAACCAGAGGACGTAAAAGGAACTTATGCAAGAAACTTAGTAAAAAAGGTGAGAAGTACTTTTATAATAAGACTAACAGATGAACGGAGTAACATGATGATAGCTTAAAGAATGGTTAACGCAGACAGCATACACATATATAAGTTGTATGATAGCAGTGAATGTTCAAGAGATGGGACCCCACGAGTGTGTAAAACTCCCTCCACATACAATACAGAGATGTTAATACACACAGGCAAGCACATTAGCCAGTATCATGAAGCGCTTGTGGTCGTAAAAGACCCTGAAACGCCACACGATCAGTGAAACGTAATGAAACTTTATGAACAAAAGAAACCTCGGTCTCACATAGAGCATGTCAGTGAACGATCATTGTTCCTGAACCCCACGAGAACGACGGTACGACCCTTGATCACGACGGTACGACCCTTGATCACGACGGTACGACCCTTGAGCACGACGGTACGACCTTTGAGCACGACGGTATAGAAAAGATTACAATAACGAGGTCATCATACCCAAGGGTCGTACCGTGATGTCCTGCTCAAACGAGGTTAACACAATCATAATCCCTAAACTGCTTTCTAAAATACATGAAAATCATCATCAGCTTGTACAACCTGACGACGTGGAGGAAAAAAAAAGCAAATAAAGTATGCAAATCAGTCAGAAGCTGCCCTTGGCGCGAGGCCTGATAAACAGATTCTCTTTGTAAGCTAAGACCACTTTCTTGATGTCTTAACAAGCTAAACGAGATGAAAGTTTTAGGGTGAAAATCTAATTACCTTTATAAGTTTTCTGCTAATTATTTAAACTTTTAATCATTAATTTATTTTCACTTTAGTGGGAAGCAAAAGTTGGTAATGGCAGCAAGTTGTGCGACGCAGGCTGGGCCACTAGGAACACGAAATATGGCTCGTGAACAATATCGAAAACTGAGATTGTGAGGAAAATCGTCCCTGTTCACAGCCAAAGAAAGATTAAGAAAGAATTTACTGCATGGAAGCAGAGTTTTTCAACATCGAGCGTTGGTAAAATCTGGGACACCAACAGAGACAAGAACAGTGCAACTTGGCGGGAAGAGTTGCCAGTGTGTGTATCGGGTTCTCCCGTTCCAGGAATAGTAATACAGACTGCTGCAGGGAATCATCCTTCCCACACCGGTTTCACCAACTTCTTGGGAAGTTGTGGCCTTCCATTGCCTTCCCTCAAGACGTATGAGTCTGGAAGATCGCAGTGTTGAGTGTGAGCTATGCTGACTCGAAGGCCTGAGTGATGTCGGATCCGTGAAAGCCTGCAAGAGTTACCCACGACTCGAGCTTGGCTCAGTGTTGGTAGCAACAATGTATCTTTTGGAAGATTGTTGACCTCATCAGGCGTAATGTTACATAATGAGAGACTACTGCAGCTACCATTTTCAAGGTTTCATGCGATGTTCACATGGTACGTAAAACACAGGATCATTTTTTTTTTTAAATCTTCTCTAAGGATCTCTCTGGTTACTATTATCTGGAACTATTTCACCTGCACTCTAGGCTGGTCATATAATCTAAATTTGTCAAACTTTCTCTTTGCATATTACCAGCAGGGAGACCCACAGGTCACGTAAACATGGATGATTTTCTCTTCGTACATCCTCAGCAGCACATAGACCGGCCTGGGGTCTTACAGCTCATCCACCTTTGAGTCTCTCACCAAAAGACAAGAATTCCGCTATATACATAAACTAAGTCATGATCACCATCAACAGGTCATGGTTAACAAGGCAAAAAATGCACCATTCGTCAAAAGATAAAAAGCACAATAAGTCAGCTGCCTCTCACCAGGGCTCCACAACTATTATCTTTCTTCCATGTTGACAAGTCACTCAGTAAGGAGTTCCACCTGCTGACGAGAACCACTTGCTAACAAAATTCTACCACCTACTCCACCGTCGTCATCGGCAGGTATGACCCACAACCCACTGGAAAAAGATCTGAGCAACGCTGGCCCGGATTCAGGTCTAAAAAGTTTACCAAACTACCACACCACAAGTGAAAACCAAAGACTCTGCTTAACTTTACAGGTCGTTTACACTCCAAACGAATGTCAATATATTCTGAACTTTATGTACGTTTATGTAAACTGTTTTTCTAAACGGGTATAAAAAGCTTTTGTTGAGAAAATCTACCAACATTGTTTCATTTGCTGTACTTCAGAGCCGGTGTGCTTGTGTTCAGACGCGAATTATATACTTCAGAAGATAAACCATTAATATGTCCGTCATCTCTCGGTTATGAGTATTATAACGGCTTTTTACTGTCTGTGAATTACCTAAAACGACAGAGCGTTGGGGACGGCCGATTCATGCTGGTATTTGTGGAAGATGTTTCTTTACACTCACGTCCACATGACTACAGTATTACTCTACCACCAGGACACAGCACTATAGTGCCACACGACTAGCGCTAGACTATGATACAATGTTGCTCTAACGCCATTATTTACATGAAGTGCTTAATGATACTCACCCCTGACGCGTCCCTCACAGCTCACGTCTCCAACTTCCACGACTCATCGACGCTTCCTTCAACCTGGAAAATAAGGAGAAGGCACATCATGAATAGAGCTCGTCGCCCTCCTATAGCAGCAGTGAAACTAGCCATGACACATTTTCCTGTGACATTCGGTCGTAGTTTCGTAATGATTTCGTACCTTGTCTGTATCTGTGACGCAAGATACTAATTAACCACAATACAGGCAAAGCACGAGACCCATGAACGTGTGTCACTTGCGGGAAACCTTCCAAAACAGAATATCAGGTTCATCAGAAACTTCACAAAATTATAAAGTAAAAGATTAAGACAAATCGTAAGATAAGTCGTAAAACAAAGCGAACTCTGATTCACTGGTACTGGCTGGTGAGCACGGGAAACCGACCCATGTGAGTGACTTTGTGTAAGTGACGTGACGATTGTGTTGAGCCTGAAGGGCCAGATTTATGCAAGGCCATCATACCCAAGGGTCGTTCTGTCGTGTTTAAAGGTTTAGGCGTCAGTTTTGTCTTGAGAATATGCCACACTGTTCAGTTTGTGGTAACGTATTGGTGTAACATATCAGGACGGCAGTTCCCACCTTACTTATAACAAAGGACTAATTGTAACGTATCACATGAAATATGGTAGCTCGACTGGAAACCATTGTTACACTTCTCTACTCGAACCCCGATGGCTACTTTGTTTAGTACATTCTTCCAAGAAAGTATTGCTGAGGAATGATGAGTGAGCAATTCCTTTATTTCCCCGACTATTACACGTCAGTCAACTTGTCAGGCTTGGCAGCTGGAATGGATGAATATGAATTATTGTATCGACCCACTTCGACAACTGCTTCGTTTCCTCGTGAATCTGAAACGAGACCCGAGTCCTGTTTATGGCCCCAGGCTATGACATGGAGATGCACTTTGTCTCTACATTGTCGGTCGGAGTCCTCACACTTGTGGTAGGCGTTGGATGAAGTAAAGTATGTAGGAGGAGGAGAATGAAAGAAGGAATAGGAGGAAGCGGGGCTGGTGGGAGACGAGAAGGACACGACCTCCAACATAACTTTCAGGTGTTGTTTTGTAACTACCGTTGTCTTCTTGCCACCCCAGACAAGTAGATGACTCTGGCTGTGGTTGGCAACATATGTGTTAATCTCAGGTTATGAAGGACATCATTAGTTAAGGGACACAGGCGCCATCTGCCCACTCACGGTCGTTGGGATGGGACGGAGGACATTCAGGGATGAGACCTGAGATACTGACAGTTGGGATGAGGTCTGTAACACTTGGTAAATTACAGCACAGAAGGTGGCCGGACCCCCACTACCTCTCGTCTGACATCTGGCGTCCAACATAGGCACAACACCAGTGATATATCATTCTACACAATCTCAGGGATGAGGCCCATGTAGCCCACGTCAGGCCTCCCTGCAACCCAGGTCTGGTCCCCCCACTGCACACCTCATATAGGCATATTCGCCCCGAAGCCTTAATGTCCCGCCCCATCAATGACCATGACCCGCACACCCATAAAATCCTCTAGATTTAAGCGCCGTCAATATCCACGTCCGTAAAAACTTTTTCTACAAATTGCAAAAATATGTGGAAAAAAAACTCGATATTTCTCAGTTTCATCGGTCGGTTTGTTCCAGTTCCCACTGCTCTCGTGCCGTAAATCTACTTCTTTACATTTTGCTGTCAAGTGTCTTGCTTAATGTCATGTTATATCCTCTGGCTGTTCTATTCTTGCATTTTTCAAAGTACTGTTCACTGTGACCATCACCAAAACTGATTCTAGAATTAAATCACCCATTATTCTTCTCTCTTCCATGCGGGACTAATTTATGGTCTTTAGTATCGTGCCGTAACTTGGCTTTCTTAATTCTAGTACCATTCTCGTTTCCTTCCTGTGGGCCTTCTGTACTATTCAAGGATGATGAACAAATTTACGATTCATAATCTCACTCTGGCCGAGTGTAGGAGTTACAAGGATAACTGATGAATATTTCCTTGTTCATCTACTTGAATATAGTCCTAATGTTTACCAGCAGATAACTTACCAAGTTAACAGTTATCCATAGGTGGAGCTGTGACGACAGATGAGGGTCACCACTGACCCTCCAGACTCTCTCTGTGTCCTTGTGTCTGTCAGAGAGAGAAATAGATGTTCTTGTCTGTCAATCTGTCTGTCTGTCTGTCCATCTGTCTCTCAAATTAAGAAAAAAATGGGATGTCACATTACAATGATCATTTCATCCACTCCTGCGACTTGGCAAGTCAGTTGTTTGTGTCTGACACTCTGGTTCGTTTGAAATATATATCACGCAGGAAACACACGCTGGCTATACCTACATGTGCATATATCTTCTGACTGGGAAAGAAAATGGATGTAGGTCATACGCGCACGGCATCAGATTTAGCTTGCCAGGGTCAGGCTGAGTGACAGAGCCATAAACATAGTGCCAGGGTGATGATGAGCGCCACATGACACATATGGTGAAGGTATGGTGAAGGTCACAGCCCGTGCCACACCCTCTGTCACGCCACCACTGCGGTAATTGATCATCAGAGCGCCGGACATTATGCAAACAAACACCAATCAAGAGTCTCGCGAGACCATCCCAGGCCTCGCGCTCTCGTCTCGTGTATAGGTGGTGAACTAAGTCCTAACATCCCGTGATTGTACAGCCTTCCAAAAAAATCGGTATAGTGTGTGTCGAAATCTTTTTAGTCTCCCTACTTCGCCATCACTGATGATAACGCAAGAAAATGAAATCATTGTTCACTCTGTATAAGAATGGCAACGCGAGTCCAGCAAGCCTGACCTGAGACTGATACCGAGTCTAACCCAGCTAAGGGACGAGTGCCACTCCTCTTTCTCTCTCTCTCTCATCATCACGTCTGGAGTGAAGTTCATTAAAACCTAAGCATCCCATATTTTCATGCGTGATGAGCTGGTTTGTCTGCAAATTCCTTTATTCAAACGAGAGAGGGAGAGAGAGAGAGAGAGAGAGAGAGAGAGAGAGAGAGAGAGAGAGAGAGAGAGAGAGAGAGAGAGAGAGCCCAAGTGATGTGTATTATCTGCCTGCTGCTGCTCGGTATCTGGCACCACAGGACCTCAGAATCACCCACGTTCCAGGACTGGAAACTGCTGACGCGCGTGATGGCTGAGGCAGCATGGACTTCTCACAACGCTTCAGCCGATCATCACCAACCTTCACCTTGACACTTCTGCAGCGACCCTGTGCCCCGGTGTGCCCTCATGAGGGTCGAAATGTAACTCGAAAATTATAAGCAGGAGGTTATTCGCTTGATGGATTACGCTCGAGGATTTCTCCTGAGAATTTTCTACTTTAATGATCTCTTGAACTTGATCCTGGTCCCCAAGGCTACGATAATGACGGCATTCTAACCTTCCCTTCTGAAAGGGAGGGAGATGCTCTTTGGAGGCCGGCCATCACGCACCACCGTGAATACAGAGCATCCGGGGGTTGGCAGTGGGAGAGATAGTGGAATGTGATGGCAGTGCGGCGCGGCGTTATACCCGAACCCTGACTGTTGATGACCGGACGAGAGTATGAAAGCAGTGATCATGTGAACACTTTGAGATTTCAGTCTGACACACTGTTGTCGGAATGGGCACCCACAAGCGCCTCTATGACACACATCCGCTCACATCTAGACTCTGCTCCACTTCCTTGGATGCCGTACAGCCCACCATATCTTCGTCTGGTCGACAGAATAGAGCGTCAGGTTCGGCGACTCATCCCCCTCTCTTACCACCAGCTGGCAGGGCCTAACCATGTTAGCTAAGTCTTTAACGGTATACAGACGACGCGGGTCTGACGATCATTTGCAAAGCTAATTTCCTTAAAGTTTCTAACTTTCCTCAGGTCTGTGGTCGACCTGAGAGCACAGCCTACAGCACATGAGGCACGAGGAACAGCAGCAGCTTCATTCTGGCCGTCCAGTTCTCGAGAACTTCAGCTCACCAGAGGTCTTTCATCCCACGTCTTGCTGGGATTTCGTAAATACATTCCCTTGTCTCTTCTTTTCCCTTTCATAATCCTCTATATTTCAATTAAGGCCCGGCCTTGATGTGGACTTTTGTGACTGGAGCCTCGACAACGTAAGAAAGAGGATGCACATCAAAGGAATCAAGTCCCCTCATACCATGTTTGCTCACATCTGCCTCCAACAACATCTCTTCAGAAGATAACTTGTTTTATAGATGATCATCGATAAAAAAAAATAGCGAGAGAGAATTCTATCCTCATAGTTTCATTACAAAATGATCCAGTAATTTGGTTAGCATTCGAAGTGAACTACGATGACATATGTACGATTTCACTTAAAGAAAAAAGAAAGAAAGCAAGGGTACGAATATCTGATTCTCGAAGAGCTAATCATAAAAGAGAGAGAGAGAGAAAGAGCTACAGTCGGTCATAACAAATTGGTCAAGAGCGTAATTCAGTCTTCCAGTATGGTATCACTCTAGGAAACTTCACCGGATATAAAACATGAATCAAAATCTTCGTAACTGAACTGAACTACGTTCTAACCAGGGTCTGTGTATCTACTATACTGGCGGCACTCTCGGGCGGTGGCAGAATTGTTTACATTCTGACTCCACCGAAAGGTATTTCGATCATTTCAGGAATTCATTCTTGATCATGATTTACACGAAATGTTTCCGGTCCTGGCACGTGTAGCCTTGATTACTGTTTGACCGTAATTTGCCGCCCACCGCTCAACACTGGCTGTGGCGTCTGTTTACTACAACGACAGGAGTGTCGCGCAGCACAGACCAGAACAGTGTAGCTCATCCATGGCTGGAGCGGCAGCAAACACCATCAACTATGTTTACCACAGGAACACAAACTGGTGTTAGTTTTCTGTTTAGTTTGTTAATGTGTCTAACCAAACATTGTATCAAGGGAAGGATTCTGAATGGAAATTTTTTCTTTCTTGAACAAGATCACTTCTGTAAGGTGAATGTTCTTCTTGGAGAGCACTATAGGATAGATGACTGAGATTAGAATATATGATTAGAGCAGATAGCAACAAATAAAGGGAAGGCCCGGGAGGGAAAAAGAGGTGAACAGGTGGAGAGAGAGAGAGAGAGAGAGAGAGAGAGAGAGAGAGAGAGAGAGAGAGAGAGGGAGGGAAGGAGAGAGAGAGAGAGAGGGAGGCAGAGAGAGTGTGGGGGGCCATGGTGGTGGGCTCAGCGTGGGCCAGTCAGTCGTGCTGTTGGCCCGGCATCGTCCACACGTCTCCTCCTCCTGCAGGTCCTCAGGAGCCCTGGCCCGCTCTCCCTCTCCTCCGACACCTGTTGCTGCCTCCCACTCCGACAATCACCCACCACTCACAGCTACTACTATCTTTCTACTACTACCACCACCACCACCTGAGGACCTAAGGTGACAATACCACTGATACCATTACCATTCTGATACCAGATATCAGTACTGGTATTATTAACATTAGCAAAGACTTCCATGACTGATAACGAGGACCTGACTGCTTTCACGACTCCTCGAGGACCTAATCTTGAATCGTCTCGATAACTCCTTGAACGACGATTTTAACCACGAAGATAACAATCGGTAATAAGAAAAAGACAAGTGTTAAGTTTACAAACTGTTGGTAATATCATCTTTACTGGTGAGAAGGAGTTCATGTAATGGCTACATCAAAGGCCTCACCACAAAGCCTGTCCGCTCCAACAACAGGGGTCATGTGGTGACTACATCAGACATGGTCCGCTCCAACAACACTGACCGCGTGTAGTGGTTTACGCCAGCGGCTACATCACAAGGTCCGCTCCAACAATTGGGGTCAAGTGATAACTACACCCGTAGCTGCAACACATGGCCTACTGCAACACAGTGACCATATAGTGGCTGCATCACTCCATCCACGTCAACAACAGTACACACACACACACACGCTCTCCACCCTCACCACTCGCACCACACACACACATACACACACACATACACACACACATACACACACACACACACACACACACACACACTCCCTCACTATAACACACACACACACACCACCACCACCACCACACCAACAATTGGAGCGCCAGATGCAATTTGTTCGCTGGAACCTACGGCCGCCCACTGAGTGCTCGCCTCCCAGCATCTGGCTGGACGTATTCCCATGGTGTTTTGCGAGATATTGTTTCCTCACAGAGAGTTTCGAGGCTGCGCTCCATGCAGGAGCAGGGAAATGATGGACTCCTTTGGAGTGAAAAGGTCCTCGACATTATCATACTCCTTTCGTCCAGTGACTCTGACAAAGCCTTGCCTCAGGTAACTTGCTCGCGGTGTAACAACTTGCATGAAAAGTGCGTAACTCTCTCTCTCTCTCTCTCTCTCTCTCTCTCTCTCTCTCTCTCTCTCTCTCACACACACACACACACACACACACACACACACACACACCATTCATAACAGGAGAATCATTACATAATATCTTAGCCACGTTTGAGAGTGCCATTTTGTCGCGATAATCATTTCAACAAACGAGTTTTCTTTCATTACCGAGCTTTTGAATATGACACTGTCATGACTTACTGTGAGGAGGTAACACTTGTAACATGACAGCCTGAACAGACATGACTACTTGCGTGAGACAGTGAAGATTCCAGCTCTTTCTAGACATGATCAGCAGGTACCAACCTGACATGACTGGGAAAATGAACAAATGTTTTCTTGTGATTGGATAAATACTGCCTTATAAAGTGACGTGCTGCCTCACCTCGATACAGCGAAATGTTGCACCATTTTACTGTGGCGGTATAAACCTCACAAACAGCACAATTGGCTAATGGAAATGTATTTTTTTCATTTTACAAATTTGGAAACAGACAGTGAATTCTTCCGGTAATTTGACAAAACAAACATTTAACACCAAGATTCTAGAAACAACCTACACATACTGGACGTATCTGGACATGAAACAGAAATTGTGACGTGACAGATACTGGACGGAACAGTTTGATGTGACACAGCGAAAATGAAATAAAAAGTCAAACGAATACCTCCAATAAGTTTGAGCGACTGTGGATACAATCACGCGACCCCAGGTGACATGAGCCTCAGCCGGAATGACCCCAGATGACATGACACCGAGATAAGTTAACCCTTAGATAAGAGGGGGTGGGGGAAGATCCCTTAACCACCACACAGGAAGCAAGACAACATGTGGTCACCAGGACCATCTACGCCCACCACACACATCCACCTCTGTGTGTGCTACATCATGTGTTGGTAGGTCTCGAAGTACGACCACTGTGGCCGAGGTACGCTACCAGCAGAGGTTGTTGCTGACAAGGATAATGAGAGTTGCATAGTACCAGTGAAGACAGTTAGCAGCAAGGACATGTGACTGTTGTATTTGACGAAGGATTGACTGGTGACGCACACAACTCTCCTGCTTACAGTCGACGCAAATATGGTTTGTGACGCATATCTCCAGTAAACTGGCAACTTATGTCTGTAACTGTTATAATCTCGGTGGCCTTTAGCGATGCCGAACTGATTGGGAAGCACATCACTTACATTCCCAGTGAAGGGTAACGCTTCCTGTAATGTATGTATCAGTCATGTATACACTGACACAGACTCTGATCGGGACACTTGACTCTGTTGACACAGTGAGCAGGTACTAACTAGGACCCATGTTCCCAGGGAACTCAGACACTGGCTCGAAAGTGAACGGTGCAGTCAAGATAAACAGACGGTCACACCCTCGTTAATTAGTAATGTTGACTCAGAAAAGATATATCCCCTTAACTTGTCTTCAAGGACGTAAATAGTGAACGGGACTTTTAACACACACTAAAATTATTTCACATCCAAACAGCTCGGATGATAAAACTGTAAAGAACCTACGTCATTAACTAACCTGAAGCCCAGTAATAAAGTGTTCAACTCACCTTGGAACAGTAAATGTATATATGACATAAACGTGTTTACATATATGCCAATATTTATCTTCGTATGTGGGAACACATTTGATAATGAAGTCAGTGGAACATGTGTAGCGTCTGAATGACTGCAGCAACAACCATAACCAAGTTCTAACACATCACCTTCCTGACGATGCATTCAACCCAGCCAGGTAAGTGTAATATTATCGTGTTACTTTTGCATATCAATGGCTCGGGCACTCGCCACCGTGAGTGCTGGCAACACTCATGCCATTCCTCTTGTAAGTACAAGTAATATCACTTATGTTCTCACTTACATCTTCAATTCCTTTCCCTTAGAACCAAGATATTGATCTTTTCGAGAGTAACTTGATCGTATGTGTTTGTTTTACATATTCGCAGCCCTAGCGCTCTCTACCAGGGAGTGCCAACAACACTGATGTCACTGTACGTGAAAGTATAAGTGACATCACTCAACTCTTCTCTCACATCTCTGACTTACAATGGAAATTACATATCACTTTTTCTAACGGTTACCTTCACGATGTGTTGAGATGGTCAAGAAATAGTGTAGCTTTCTACTCTTGGCCATGGCTGCGAGGAAGCTACAAACCTGCTGCAAACTCGACCAGAAAATACTTGAAAACGAAGAAAGATAATTTGATTTATCTTGGACGACTTATCGATAACCAGATGTTTATATTTTTATTGTTCTTGTCTCCTAAGGAGAAATAGAAAGACAAACAGCTAATGAGCTTCTGTTTTTCAAGAAACTGTCAGGGATACAAGGAGCACAGTATGATAACACAAGGGCTTGAGGTAACCATCGTCTGCTAGCTTACGTTTCTAATCCACATCAGTAGAGCAGATGGCAGGCGCTTCACACACCAAACCGATAACACACACGCTGCTAACTTGAAAGATTTCCGTTAAAAAAGTTTTGCTCTCTAAAGTTATTTCGTTTTTTCTTAACCTAACTCTTCATGAAGGTGATAACAGTCTCACTATAGTCGCGTTCATTAGTGATATCTCGACATCAGATGTCTTCCCCCGCGGGAAAAAACAGATCACATTATACTCACATGCTGGAACGTATTGTATCATCTAAGCAAGACTATTGCCCCATAAACCATTCAAATAACACCTCTGCAGTTTTACCTGCACGACCCACATAATATTCCATTTAACGAATGTTTCTGATCCCACGCCACCAAATATTCCTGTACAAATATTCCTTTCTATGCGTAAATTTTTAGCATTAATCTCCGATGGGAATATT